>NC_092454.1:47701914-48031414 GCF_036169615.1 Heliangelus exortis
AGACAAATTGCATGTGATTAATCTTACAGGTTAATCTTACATGAAAGCTAGCCCCACCCCGTCTAATGTTTAATATTATCCATTAATATCAGTATAAGATACTTGCTCCTGCTATAAAACCTGTGACAGAATTAACAGAGCAATGGGGTATTATATTTAAAAACGGAAACATTCAACATGGAACAGCCTAGGGTAACCTGTTAAAAAAAACCTATTCATTATCTGGGTTGATACAAAAAAGCTGGCTTTTCTGCTGTTTCTGTTGCCAGCATTGCAGATTGAGTCAATACAATATATTCATGTGCTTTTCCATGGGTGGGAGTGCCAGGTATAAAACATACATTCTGTAATCTGTACAATACAAAAGTAAGATAAATCAAAGTTTACTTTTAGCTGGGGTGCTACATACTACACTCTCAAGAGCCTGTCCCAAGGTTTTAAGCACAGCCTCACCATTACCCTTACCACGTCAGCTTAACTACAAGAATTAAACACCTTCCTGTCTGAAGCAATTGTTTCTCAATATACAGCTCATATCTTAATCAGAGGTCCAGAGAAAGAAATAGTTAGACAAACTCTTTTTAGGTACTTGATGGACAGGAGGGTGGAAAACTGCCAAGATCTGTTTAGGCAAAGGTACGAAATATTCTGGCACATTCTGATTAAGAAAAAAAACAAAGGGGGATTATGTTTCACCTGAGTCCTGTGGGTTTTACAGACATGTACTGTGTCTGTATTCCTGCAAGACGCTGATGTGATTTGCTTAAGAAAAACATGGTGTGGAATCAGAAATAAAACCATTGTGAAGCATCTAGTGATTTAGAAGATTAAATTTTTACTTGCCAATCTATGGGCCCTGCTCTCTCAGCCACCCCTTTGCACTATGGGATGATACAAGAAGGGTAAGATGAAGAGGATTGTTCTGCTACCGTTGGTTCTAAATCCTGGGCACCCACAGGAAAGGTGCTGCTGGCAGTGCAGGCAGGGCTGCTAGTCACCAGGGACCAGTCACTGGAGGAAGGGCAATTAAGCTCTGTACATTCACAGCTGATGATCTTAACCAGAGAACTATTTCCCCCAGGGCAGCAAAAGAAATACTGTGCAGCTGCATGAGGAAATACTACAAAAAGATTCATGCTGTGGCACAATCTGGGAACATATCCTAGGACTTGAACATGCCCACAAAAAAGAAAACAACCGAAAATCTTTGTGAAAGTGGTATCAGATGGTGAGCATTTTTCCTGGAGTAAATTGCTGGGCAGCATGGCTAAGGGGGGGATACATGAATGGCTGGAAGGCACTGTTGGTTATGATTTATGTTGGTGAGCCACAAGGAGCACGTGGCCTGCAACAAGATGCCTGGCTGAACACATTGTACCCTCCTGCCTTTTCTGCCAGGCAACAGTAGAGAGCCTGCCAAAAAGACAGAGCTGGCCAGTCTCAGGGAAGGTGAACTATTATGGAAAATCAATATGAGTACCTTAAAGAGAATAGCAGAGCTGCAACACACTCAGCTGGCAGTCTTCTGATTCTCCCCAAACCTGAGAAACACCTCTGTCAACAGTGCACAGTTAAAAAATAAAGTGTAAATCTGGTGCAGCCCTGGGATTCAGGGCATATAGATTTCTGCAGAGGTCTGACGTGAGGGTGCAGAGGTGATCAAATCATTGCAATTTGCCTCTGGGAAATACCTCCTCTGCCTCTACTAGAGAAGAAAAAATGTATGGTTTCTGATGATGAGACCACTGTGTTTTAGTTATTAATATAACAATGTTATTATTAGTTTGTTCTTAGGCTTGGAGGTGACAAGTAATGTGATGTTTTTCTGGTAGTTCCTTTGGCTCAGAAGCAGGTCCAATTATCGATGGCTGTCCTGCAGTCCTGACCAACAGTTTCCTCATGAGAAGATTATAGAATCATAGAATGCTAATGCAGACCATACCAGACTCCTCTGTTGAAGAAGAGTCTGGGATGAACCTCCTGCCAAGTAGTGATGTTTGGACTGGACATCCTTGGACAGACACCCAGGGAGTAGTCTGAATGCAGCTGGATCCAGTCTTAACTTCCAGATACACTTCTGTTGAAGTTCAGACACTGGGTTCTGTCACAGGTTCAGTACATTGCATCATGGAAGGCCCCCTGAAGAGGGCAGTTTAACGACAGCTTAACATATTTTACCTGTGCCTTTTAAACCCTCAGAATATGTCCCTACACTTGTTGAGGCAATGTGCATACAACCATTCATCCCCTTATCTTCTACAGCAATTACATCTTTCCTTTCTGATTGGCTCTATCCTTCTCTGAGGGTCCCTGCTCACCATCAGTCAATTCACATCAGGATAGTTCTTCAACAACCCAATTTTTCCAACTTGTTTCAGTCTCTCCATCTTGCCATTTTGTAAGATCCCATTTTGTGTATCCCATTATCCCATTGTGTACATTTGTTTCAGTATTATTATAGGTGGCAAAGTAAAAATTTAACTAAAGGTCAATCACAGTAGTTCATCTAAAGCACTTAAAGTTAACAATAACCTCTAAAGTGTTGTAATAAGCATCAAGCACAATATTACCATTCCTGCACTTGCATATTATAGAAAATTATAGAATTTTGGTAGCAGTTGGCGACCATCTGAGAAGAAAATCTGTGACACCATCAGTCTGTGTAAGATACATCTCCCAAAGGTCATTGGTCTCTTGCAAGACTCTTCCTCATGTGCTTTCAACTTCACCTTTTGTTTCAACTGCACTGAAATTCACGGCTCTTCTGTTGTTCTCCAGGTAGAATGGTTCCTTGCTCCACCGTCTTGAATCCTGGTTTCAATTGGCCCCCTCCCTGTCATCTGGTCCTGTCTTACTGTCATGGGGGGATTGCTCCAGTGCTTCTACTGTATTGCACTATCCTTAGTACTTTTCCAAGTAACAGTTTAACCAGAGTTCAACAAAACCTAGGGCCTAGCATGGCCAAGCTCTAAATGTCTAGCTGCAAGCAAATCCAGTATTTATTTTAATCTCTCACCACCCTCCTGACTAGCCTGCTCCCACCCCATCCCACCCCCCAAGCATCCGTTAGCCACCACCCACCCTCATTGTCCATGCCACCACCAGCCAGGACAAGGCTGACTGGTCCCCACCTGCTCCCTCTGCCCTCCTGCAAATCACTTTAATCTAGTTCCAGTTCCTTGAAGAAGGGCATCCTTGATATAACTGCCAGCAACATAAATACCAAAAGCATCCAAGCAATCAGTTAACTACAGGCAGCTCTTGCTGGAGCTCTGTCACTAATCCCACTCTTTTCATTTTGGCATGACACAAGAATGAGACTTGGTATCCCAGGCATGACAGGTAAGAACAGACCATAAAAAGTCAGTTAAATAAATATCAAAAGTCTGTTAAATAAATATCAAAGAAAGCCAAACCAGCAACCTTCCTTGAAGAGGTGGATATAGCCCTTGGCTATGTTAGCAGTGTCATTGTATGTGAACAGGGTAAGAGGAGGATGAGGCAGAGAGGGGTCCTGAGAACCAGACTGCAGAAGAACATAACCTGCTTGGGACTTCCTCTGTCCCAGCATCTTACGCCTCTGCTACCCATGTCTTTTTAGTTTCATTTATACAACAGGTTTATCAGTACCTGTGAAGGATGTATGCATACAAAACAAAAGAAAATTACAGAACAAGTGGAAAGAGATGGAAGACATTTTAATAGTAGAGACTAAATAATTTTCCATGTGCTTACATCACAGGTAGTAATTGCTGTTATTTCATTTGCAGTAGTAAAACACAGTCAGTTGAAGGAAGCACTAGGCTTTGAACACATTTACCATATTCCTACTGCCCAGGGTAGGAATTTTGCCTCTTTTGTCTGTCTCCATTTCTGCACATGTAAATGATGTTACTAGCATAACTGACATAAACCAAATACAAAATGGTGAAACTCTTTGTGTTTGGTTCTAGACTGTAAGAGTTAATCTCTAAACAGTAGGTCAGTTGGGATCCTTACAAGGACTTCAGAGTTTAACTGCTGTGTACACTGCAAGACAAAAAAACAAGTAATATACTGCATATATCGCATGTCATTCAGTATTTGTATTTTCTCTCATACAAAGCTTGCAGGGTTAAGCAGATACTTCATGTTCTCTGTAGCTGATGTCAACTGTTCCCTTGTTTCTCTCTCATAGTGGCTATGAATACTTCTTTGATGGTCTCCTTATCCAAGTTTCTGCCTTTGGAGAGAAATAAATTGGTTAATTTTATTTTACAGTGCAGTACAAAAATGCATGCAAGTAGAAAATCTTCTCAAAGAAAATATTTATTATACTGATCAGTGAGAACAGAGCAGTACTAAAGTTAAGCTGCAAGTAACTGTAGATTTTATAGGCAACAACGGACTTCAACCTCTACAAGTAAGGAAAAGGAGGAAAAATGGGGTTTTTTGTAACAAAAACTGTTTGCAAAGGAGAGAGTAATGCAAAGGAAGTAAGAAATGTACAGCCTAAGCATTACAAGCTTTTCAGTAATAAAAAACTGATTTTATACATTTTAATGGCTATCACTACCTTCTGTACAGTTACTGAATACTTTAATCAAACATTCAAATAATTCCCATACCCATATTCCTAATAACGGATTTTTTAAAATAACGTTAAATATTCCAGCCTACCTGAATTAAATATTTCCAACCCATTCCAACCTAATACTCCTCCATCATATAGAACTGACAGAGGTCTGGATGGATAAACTTTTGACTGAAGGTTACAGCGAACATACTCTGACCAGTTTAGGCTGGTTTCTTCTCACTGGATAAGCCACAGAACTACATGCTGAAAGAACACCTCCTTAATGCCAAACAAGGAGGTATGTTTTTTTTTCTTACCTATTAAGACCACTCTATTTGTTCTCTTTTCATCTTCTTTCCAGGCTACTGCAGTCTCTTCCAGATCATAGAGTTCATGGACTCCTTGGACTATCACCTGATGAGATTTGCCTTGAATAGATACCAGTCCCTTTTCAGAAAAATAACTGTTAGGATATAGATATAGAAACAAACCTTAAAAAATGAAATATATAAGTGAAAGGGAAAAAAACCTTTGAAATTATCTCAAGTAGGGAAAAGTATTCCTGGCAACTATGCACCAGTTAGTCAAAATAACCATGTAGTATGATGACTTCTACTCACAACATCCATTCACACGTCTATTTTTTTAAAGACTAATCATTAGACTTTACCATATTGTGTATTCAGTTCCCCATTTGGTCAGTAATTAGCATGTCTGAGCAAAAATACAATGTCACCTGTTACTATGCCACTTCAAATCTTTCTATGGTGTATAATTTGTGTCTATGAAAGACTGCATATCAAAGGTGAAGCAAAATAATATGTTTTATTTCAGATTACTCTGATTTCCCTCTTATGCTCAGCATTTTCACTATTCTGAAACAGAATCCTTGAATACTCGAAAAAGAGCTAACACTTGCAAGGTAAAATGAATAGCAACTGAATTAGAAGGAATTACTGTCACAGCAAACCCACTGACCCACTCGGCAAATGTTATATTAAAAGGAATTTCATCATTTCATGTAAAACTTTGTAAAATATTCTAATGAATCCCATTCTGTAAAACATGCCACACTTCTCCAACAGGAAAAATAAAGAATTAAAAATATTTCATGTAACAAGGTCTGTATTTGACACATTAGTTAGAATTCTATGACTACCACTGCTAAAAGGATTACAAGTTCAGGTAAAACATAAAGCTAAAAGTAATATACTTTGTAAACCATTCTTTAATTACCTGTGTTCATTTGCTTTGGCACATTTGTGACTGAGAGAGCACACAGATTATCAGAGGCCTTATACCTCCTAAAGAACTACTCTGATTCCAATGCTCAATACAACAGAAATGTGGATAGCAGTACTGTTTGCAGACAGTTTAACATGCATCAGTGGCTATTTTATTTCGTTTGTCAGAAAGAGAAAGTGAAGGATACTCTTGTTTTGTAACTGAAAGGGCAAGAATATTACCTTTCTTCCAATGAGATGAAAATAATCATGCTGCTATCCTCGACACAAAACTGTCCTCAGAAAACAAACCAGAGCACATTTTCTTGTGTTTCTTACAGCCTACCAAAGAACAGACTTGATTCTAATTTTTAAATTATTTACTTGGCTGCCTGGTGTATGAAAAATAAAAATAAATCCTAAACTGTCACCTACACTCCTCTCAAAACCACGCAACCGAAAACACATGAAGTGCCCACTAAGACAAATCCTTTCAGGCTGCGTATTTTAAACTGCAGTCTGACAGCTTCTGCATATTATGCTAACAATTCTAATTATGGATAGCAATCTATAGTTACAACCCAGATAAGGAGACACGTATGTGATATAGCTGGAAACTTCCAAAGCAGTGGAGGTGAAAAATGACAAAGTAATTTAACGTCCCAATTATTAGCTCTGACACTGATGTATGGAATTGTACACATTCCCTCTCAATTAAAAACAAGTTGGAACAATATTTGCTTCTGTCAGCTGCCTCCTTCTGAGTTATTCCAACAGCCAGCAGATACCAACTTGTCTCTACACACAACAATGACAAAATGCTTGTCTCCATTTTGCCTGCTCCACAGTGATCCAGTAGCACCTTTGATAGGTCTGTAGCTGACAGATATTCCTGGTTTTTAGCTGTAAAAGAGGAAAAGCACAGAACAACGAATTTGGTAATTTCTGACTAACCTTCAACCTTATAACATCCATGGTGTGTCCAGTTTTATCCTTCACATTCTTCTCCCATAGAAGATTCTATGAAAAAAAAAAAAAGAAGAAAAAAAAAAATCCATAAACAGAATGGCATGGGACAATTTTCTATAAAGTACCATCATGATTTTTCAGTTGACAGTGGTGTATTATTTACCTGAATGAAGAGATTCAAGTTTTCTTCTTTTACATTTCCTGGAACTTCAAATGTTACTGTAATTATGCCCTGAAATTAGAAAGATCCACTTACTATTATCAAACTGAATAAGCATTTCATTACATTACTTTCCAAAAGTGTTCTTTATACCTTATCTTGATAGAAAAGCAACTACATACCAATGCCACATTAGGAAAAAAAATTTTCTCCATTTCAGTTCTGCTCCAGTTTGCAATATTACACTATACTTTTTGATACTGTTTATGTGTGCACTTAAGGGGCACAAGTGATAGCTTAATGCCATCAGCTTCTACCCTGTAATTCTTTGCTGATATGGCTGACATTTGTTCTCAAAGAAGGCTTAAGAATTTCAATTCTCATAGGCTAGTAAGATCAATCTTTCAAATATGTTTAGGAATGCTGCTTTCTTGGCATACTGATCTTTGTCACAATTTCTGATCTTCACCACAATTCTACCAGAGAAAAATTAAACAATCTATTTTTCATCTACCTGTACTCTCCTGCTACAAAAACCTTTTTATCAATAGACTGGGTAGGAATAGATTAAGAAAATAAAGATGTCTGAAGTGATGTTTAACTCTATCATCATTATAGTAATAAATTGATGATGATGGTGGTAATAATACTACTACTATTTGTAAAAATATGGGTTTGAAATTATTATTGTTGTTGTTGTTATTATTATTGTTATTATTATTATTGTTATTATTATTAAATAAAGGGAATAATGTGTCTTAAACTTATTTTTGTCATGCCAGCATCTCAATGGAATAGAAGAAGATACAGAGAAGTAATTTTTGTATGACCTAAAATTCTTTCAAATTGTCACTGCTTTCAGATGACTAGTCTAACTTACAGCAAAGCATACACCAACCATTTCAGTTGGAAAGGAACTACTACAACAATCATCTATCCCAACTGCCAGACCAATTCAGGGATGAACAAAAGCCAAAGCATGTTGTTGAGGGCACTGTCCAAATGCCTCTCAAACACTGACAGACCTGGGGTATTGACCACCCCTCCAGGAAGCCTCTTCCTGTGTCCCACCCCACCAGTAAAGAAACACTTCCTCGTGTGCAGTCTAAACCTCCCATGGAGCAGATCTGAATTATTCAGATCACTGAATACCAGGGAGAAGAGATCAACAATTCCTTCTCCACATCCCCACCTCAGGAAGCTGTAGAGAGCAATGAGGCTGCCCCTCAGCCTCCTGTTCTCCAAACTAGACAAACACAGAGTCCTTAGCTGCTCCTCATAGCACATGCCTCCCATCCCTTCCACCAGCTTTGCTGTCCTCTAGATGCATTCAAAGACCTTCACATTCTTCTATTTAAACTGTGGGGTCCAAAACTGCACACCAGGTTTCAAGGTGTAGCTGCACCAACACTCAATACAGTGGGAAAATCACCTCTTTGGACTGGCTGGTGCTGCTGTGTTTGATGCACCCCAGGACAAGGGATGCTCTCTTGGCTAATGACTCACACTAAGCCTGTTGACCAGCAGCCCCAGGTCCCTTTCTGCAGGGCCATGCTCCTGCCATTCCTTTCCCAGTTTATACTTGTGCCTGGCAATTCTCTGTCTCAGGTGCAGAATCTGGCATTTGGACTTGTTAAAGATTAAACCATTGCCAAATGCTCCAACAAGAACTTGTAGCCTACTGCAAGAGAAGTGTTCTGCTCTCATTTATGTCTCATTTGTCTCAACAACCATCTTAGAACTGTGGGTGTTGAATTAAACAATAAAAATGAATCATCACTGTTTCCTACCGGTCAATGGCAAAAGGAGGGGCAAGGAAAACATCCATTCTTTACTGGACATGGGTGGGAATATAGTTGTCAAAGATGAAGAAAAGGCTGAGGTATTTAACACCTTCTTTACCTCAGTTTTCAACAGTAAGACAGGTTATCCTGAGGACAGCTGGCTTCTGGAGCTTATAGAAGGTGACAAGAATCTAAACAGCCCCTCTGTAATCCAGAAGGAAAGAGTCAGTGACCTACTGAGCTGCTTGGATCCTCACAAGTCTATGGGACCAGATGGGATCCACCCAAGGCTGATGAGAGAGCTGGCAGAAGAGCTCGCCAAACCTCTCTCTATCATCTACCAACAGTCCTGGCTCACTGGGGACATCCCAGATGATTGGAAGTTGGCGAACGTCACGCCAATCCACAAAAAGGGCTGGAAGGAGGACCCAGGAAACTACAGGCCTGTCAGCCTGACCTCAGTGCCTGGCAGGGTTATGGGGCAATCACACAGCACCTACAGGATGGGCAAGGGATTAGACCCAGCCAGCACAGGTTTAGGAAGGGCAGGTCCTGTCTGACCAACCTGATCTCCTTTTATGACCAGGTGACCCGCCTGGTGGATGAGGGGAAGGCTGTGGATGTGGTCTACCTGGACTTCAGCAAGGCCTTTGACACCGTCTCCCACAGCATTCTCCTGAAAAAGCTGTCAGGCCACAGCTTGGACAGGGGCACTCTGCGCTGGGTTAGGAACTGGCTGGAGGGCTGGGCCCAGGGAGCGGTGCTGAACGGGGCTGCATCCAGTTGGTGGCCGGTCACTAGTGGTGTCCCCCAGGGATCAGTGTTGGGCCCAGGTCTGTTCATTATTTTTATTGACGATTTAGATGAGGGGATTGAGTCCATCACCAGCAAATTTGCAGATGACACTAAGCTGGGGGGAAGTGTCGATCAGCTGGAAGGCAGGAGGGCTCTGCAGAGGGACCTGGACAGACTGGAGAGTTGGGCTGATTCCAACGGGATGAGTTTCAACAAGGCCAAGTGCCGGGTCCTGCACTTTGGCCACAACAACCCCATGGGGAGCTCCAGGTTGGGCACAGAGTGGTTGGAGAGCAGCCAGACAGAGAGGGACCTTGGAGTTTGGATTGACAGGAAGCTGAACATGAGCCAGCAGTGTGTCCAGGTGGCCAAGAAGGCCAGTGGCATCCTGGCCTGTATCAGGAACAGCGTGGCCAGCAGCTCCAAGGAAGTGATTCTGCCCCTGTACTCAGCGCTGGTGAGGCCACACCTTGAGTACTGTGTCCACTTCTGGGCCCCTCAGTTTAGGAAGGATATTGAGGTCCTGGAGCAGGTTCAAAGGAGGGCAACTAGGCTGGTGAAAGGACTTGAGCACAGATCCTATGAGGAGAGGCTGAGGGAGCTGGGGCTGTTCAGCCTGGAGAAGAAGAGGCTCAGGGGAGACCTCATCACTCTCTACAACTCCCTGAAAGGAGGGTGTAGCCAGGTGGGGGTTGGTCTCTTTTCCCAGGCAACCATCAGCAAGACAAGAGGGCACGGTCTTAAGTTGTGCCAGGGGAGGTTTAGGTTGGACATTAGAAAGAATTTCTTTACCGGGAGGGTGACCAAACACTGGAATGGGCTGCCCTGGGAAGTGGTGGATTCTCTGTCCCTGGAGATACTTAAAAAGAGACTGGATGTGGCACTCGGTGCCATGGGCTGGTAACTGCAGCGGTAGTGGATCAAGGGTTGGACTTGATGATCTCTAAGGTTCCTTCCAACCCAGCCAATTCTATGATTCTATGATTCTACGAAATGGCTCCATACTAGAACTACAACAACACTTTCCTTAAGAGTACAAGTATGCTGTCTAGTAACACTCAGGAAGGCTTCTATTAACTTCTTTTCTACTTTAGGGATCATAGAATCACAGAATAATAGAATGGTTTAGGTTGGAAGGGACTGTAAGGATCATCTAGTTCCAACACCACTGCCATGGGCAGGGACACCTCCCACTAGACCAAATTTCTCAAGGCTCCATCCAACCTGGCCTTGAACACTTCCAGGTAAGGGGCATCCAAAACTTCCCTAGGCAACCTGTGCCAGTGTCTCATCACCCTCACACTGAAGAATTTCTTCTTAATGCCTAACCTAAATCTACCCACTTCCAGTTTGAAACCATTCAACTGAACTTTTTTTTTTTTTTTTTTTTTTGGCATACATGTGCTTACAAGGGATACTTACATGATAGATACTAAGTTTATAACCCTGAAGGACCTTGTCAAAAAAAAAAACAACACTGAAGCAATAATATTGGCAGTTACCTTATCTAGATGTGCTTGTGTTGTCCTTACATGCTCAAGCTTTTTCTGCAAACTGAAAATAGGTGAAGTTAAATGTCACGTTTGAGTAGTATGGATCAAATGTCGTTATTTCCAAATTTAAATAAACTCTTTAGTAGTGCAGGTCAAAACTAAAATATCAAAGACAGACTGTATAGTCAGAATGAGCTTCAACTAATAAGTACTTTTTATTCTCAAAATAGATATGCTTTATTATTTGACTCTATCTAGTTAATGACTTGAGTTAGAACATTACATTTTTAAAATATAAAAGCAATTATAATAATAATCTGCAGTATCCCTGGAATTTTAAGTATTTATACTTCAAGAAGTACAATATCCTTGATATTCCTTTGCGTAAAAACAAAAGGCAAATTAAAGCACGTAGAGAAAATCACTAGAATCTGCTTATTAGGAATTGATTTTCTGAAAATATTTTAGAAAAATGATTTGAAAAACAAGAAAAAAACCCCAAACTTATAAAGCTGTTGCTTCCCCCAATTGTCTATTCTCTCATTTTCTTTACAATTACCCCAGCAGTCCTTGATCTCTTTGCTGAATAGATTCAGCATGTGAACAGAAAGCTCTTCTCCCCTTGCCTCCAGTTTTACTTTTCCTGTCACCTAGCACACTTAGTTCACATTGGGCATTAAAAAAAATACAAAACACAACAATACAAAACAAACCACACACAAATATGGAACTACACACATATATGGAACACAGCAACCAGAATTTTCAGTGTCTGTGTTTATGTGGAAACTCAGTCCCTCATTGTTTTCTGTAAAAACTAAGGCAGCCTCCAGTTCAACGTGATGTGAAATAAGAAAAATTTTGAAATCCTTTAAATTTTAAGAGAATCAGAAGAGTGTACACATTTGCTCTACTTCTACTATGAAAGCAAAACTTGTATTTTGGGAAAAAAACAACCAACCATGTACACTCTGGTTCATTTCACTTTACAAAGTCAAAAAGCTTTTTTTTGGTACATATTTGAAATTGGCAAAACTCTCAGTCTCAGATTACCAGTTATGAGAATTTTAAGTGAGTAAACAAGAATTTCTAAAAGAAATTCAGATGCAATTTTTAGCCAGAATTCACATGTGTGTATTTCATCCATGTGTTTATACAATGGATATTATTTTTAACAAAAGACAGTGAAATTGTTACCATACCTTATTCCAGATAAACTGTCAAAAGCATGCAGGTCCAGGACATTGGAGAGATCAACTCTAAAAAGAGAAAGAAAAAGAAGGAGAAAATGGAAAAGGAAAAAAAGAGGAAAAAGGAAAAAAAGAGGAAAAAGGAAAAAAAGAGGAAAAAGGAAAAAAAGAGGAAAAAGGAAAAAAAGAGGAAAAAGGAAAAAAAGAGGAAAAAGGAAAAAAAGAGGAAAAAGGAAAAAAAGAGGAAAAAGGAAAAAAAGAGGAAAAAGGAAAAAAAGAGGAAAAAGGAAAAAAAGAGGAAAAAGGAAAAAAAGAGGAAAAAGGAAAAAAAGAGGAAAAAGGAAAAAAAGAGGAAAAAGGAAAAAAAGAGGAAAAAGGAAAAAAAGAGGAAAAAGGAAAAAAAGAGGAAAAAGGAAAAAAAGAGGAAAAAGGAAAAAAAGAGGAAAAAGGAAAAAAAGAGGAAAAAGGAAAAAAAGAGGAAAAAGGAAAAAAAGAGGAAAAAGGAAAAAAAGAGGAAAAAGGAAAAAAAGAGGAAAAAGGAAAAAAAGAGGAAAAAGGAAAAAAGAGGAAAAAGGAAAAAAGAGGAAAAAGGAAAAAAAGAGGAAAAAGGAAAAAAAGAGGAAAAAGGAAAAAAAGAGGAAAAAGGAAAAAAAGAGGAAAAAGGAAAAAGAGAGGAAAAAGGAAAAAGAGAGGAAAAAGGAAAAAAAGAGGAAAAAGGAAAAAAAGAGGAAAAAGGAAAAAAAGAGGAAAAAGGAAAAAAAGAGGAAAAAGGAAAAAAAGAGGAAAAAGGAAAAAAAGAGGAAAAAGGAAAAAAAGAGGAAAAGGAAAAAAAGAGGAAAAAGGAAAAAAAGAGGAAAAAAGAAAAAAAGAGGAAAAAGGAAAAAAAGAGAAAAAAGGAAAAAAAGAGGAAAAAGGAAAAAAAGAGGAAAAAGGAAAAAAAGAGGAAAAAGGAAAAAAAGAGGAAAAAGGAAAAAAAGAGGAGAAAGGAAAAAAAGAGGAGAAAGGAAAAAAAGAGGAGAAAGGAAAAAAAGAGGAGAAAGGAAAAAAAGAGGAGAAAGGAAAAAAAGAGGAGAAAGGAAAAAAAGAGGAGAAAGGAGAAAGGAGAAAGGAGAAAGGAGAAAGGAGAAAGGAGAAAGGAGAAAGGAGAAAGGAGAAAGGAGAAAGGAGAAAGGAGAAAGGAGAAAGGAGAAAGGAGAAAGGAAAAAAGGAAAAAAGGAAAAAAGGAAAAAAGGAAAAAAGGAAAAAAGGAAAAAAGGAAAAAAGGAAAAAAAGGAAAAAAGGAAAAAAGGAAAAAAGGAAAAAAGGAAAAAAAGGAAAAAAGGAAAAAAGGAAAAAAAGGAAAAAAAGGAAAAAAGGAAAAAAGGAAAAAAGGAAAAAAGGAAAAAAGGAAAAAAGGAAAAAAGGAAAAAAGGAAAAAAGGAAAAAAAGGAAAAAAGGAAAAAAGGAAAAAAAGGAAAAAAGGAAAAAAGGAAAAAAGGAAAAAAGGAAAAAAGGAAAAAAGGAAAAAAGGAAAAAAGGAAAAAGGAAGCTTTTTATTTTTGTTATATTAAATTATTGTGTATATATACATTTTTAATGGTTCTTATGCTTGTTTTTGTGTGTTATCATTCTAATGGCACCAAACCTTAGCCTTAGTTTTAGATGATGGTGGTTGATATTGTCTGCTACACAGAAATGCAGTTTTTACTTACACAGTAATATGTAAGCACAGAAACATAATTTTAAAAAGCACAGTAAAACACAAAGTATCTCCAAGAAAAAAAATCAATTCTTCATATTGGATGCCTGCATAATAACTGATTTTCACTAAACAAGAAATTCTTCCCAGTGATCATTATTATTACTCAGATAATAATAATAATTAATTATAGTTAATTAACTATAATTTATTATTATTATTATTATTATTATTATTATTATTATTATTATTATTATTATTATTATTATTATTATTATTATTATTATTATTATTATTATTATTGTTGTTGTTGTTGTTGTTGTTGTTATTGTTATTATTATTATTACTCAGATAATCTTAATAGAGATCATCTAGTTCCAACCTGCCCACCATGGGCAGGGACACTTCCCAATAGACCAGACTGGTCAAAGCCTCACTCAATCTGCTCTTGAACTTTCACTTTCCTCCTTGAACAAAATAATCCTTATAAACCAGGATGATAGTCACTACAGACAATGCTTTCCATCATGCAACTGTACAGGGACTGATGTCCCTGCGAATACCATTTCCATTTAATTCCTTATTTAAGATGAAATCTGACTCAATATCCCAATGAAAAATAGCAAAACCGATGCTATTACTTTTCCTCCTTATTTTTCCCTCCTTATGATTCTTACTAACTACCTGGTACTGTTTCAAAGGTAATTTTACAGTAACAACTTGTCTGTAGCAGCCATCCTATGGGAGAAATATCTTCACATTGACACAACAGGGAAAAAAACATCTGGTGCACAAGATCAGTAATCAGCTCAGATATCACTCAGACTTACCAGCTGCCCTTCCAGTTACAAAATCTGGTTAACAAGTTACAAGAAAATTCTGAATTTCTGCCTAGGACACTACCTTAAAAAAATATGCAACATTGTGTAATACCCTGAAGTCAATAAAACTACCTGTACAGCAGTATTTTTCAACAACTTTCAAAATGCTCTAACTCCATAAATGGCAACATGAAATGCAAATGCTTTGTTAATTAAAAGCTGTATTCATATTAAACTTAGAACAAAATGTAGGGTCTGGAAAAAGTAATGCACAAACTTTTGTAAAATCTACTTGTCAGGTAAGTAAGAAATATATATGTTTTTATTGTGAAGTCCAATAAATCCCACTAGTGATAAGCTCTGTAAGATAACCTACATCTTAATAGTTTGGATTTTTTTAATTAGTTATGCACTAAAGTTCAGGGTGTGAACAGTAACAAAGAAAAATACATTTTTACTTCTTTTAAAAAAATTCCTTTACCTAAATGCTTATTAATAAAATAAATACTGAGTTAAATATTTCTAATTCAGTAGTTTTCCTTTAACCAAACAGATCTAATAGCATACTTAATCTGTCAGAAAAGAAGGATCTGGTACCTAGTAATAGTGGCCATTTAATACCTTGATCTTTGTGTCTCTAGAATTTTTACAAGTCCATTTATTGACCTAAAATAGAGAAACCAAAAGTTAGATAAAAATGCAACTCTAATACATTGCTTGAGCAATTTAACCATGGAAATCATCATGGCACCATTATAACCCCAACTCTGGTACCAGCCTGAACAAAGCAAGAGACACTCCAACAACACTTCATTTTAATTACTTTTTCACACTCAAAGTAAGGGAAGCTTCACAAGTTCTGGCAACAAAATAGTACCAAGTAAGAACAGTGTTTTCCTATGCAAGGCTCCTCATGTTATACTCTAGTGGATGTCACCACCAGAATTTTTACTTTTAGAATATAAATCACCAATAATGTTTCAAAGAGTTTCAAAATGTTAGTGTTTCATTTTGGTTATCACGGTACTGAGGCAAAAAGATTTTCATCAAGACTTTGATCATTAATTTGATTCACACCATTGGTTCTTTTACAGCCACGACCACAGGTAGTATGATTTTTGGTATTTCCTCCACACAACTTTGTATTCACTACTGAACTCATACCTACTAGATGACTTTTTTCCCCTGAAGTTAATTCAGAAAAATAGGAACAGATGCCAAAAAATGTAAAAACATGGACACTTAAGACAAAAGCCTTAGTAAGTAACATTGAATAGAGAGGCAAACTGCCAAGCTTGTGTAAGCACATACAAGTATTGAAATGCCTTTAGAAATGGGAAATCTCTTTTCCCCTGATGTGCTAATTATTTATGTGTAATCATGAGATCTAATTTCTGTATTAACAGCAAGAAGGAAGTAACTATGCTGAAATAAACTTCAAGCCAGTAAAGTTACAGTTATGCCAAAAGTTTCATACCTGACAGTTGTTCTGACTTTATCCAATTCTTCTCCTGAAACCAAATCTGTTTTATTGATGATTACAAGATCAGCCAATGCAACCTGCCTATGCATTAGGGAAAAAAAGAAAAAATACAAAACAAACATACAAATAAAACAAAAAAACCCCAACACAAACAAAAATCCAGTATGAGCTGATTTTCCTGTAAGGCAGAAAAAACATCTCTCTCCCATAGCATTAGAAAAGTAGTAGGAACATTGTTAGCACAGAAAGGCAAGCATTAATCTAACTAGAACATCATGGAATATAACTACAGTGTTTCCTCTTGAGGTGCTGTTCTGCACCACAAGAAGAGTCTATCCAGCTGAAAAGGCTTGTTAGTTTTCTGTTTTTCTTTGATTATTTTTTTTTTTTAAGAAGTCAGCTAATCTGCAGAGCTTTGTAATTTGTGAACCTCACAGATCCCTACTTTTCTTGCATGTACTCTTTCTTCACAAAGTCATACCTGAAGTCTCTTTTGTTACAATTGCACTTTATCACTACAGCTCCACATCCAGCAAAGGCTATTGCTCCAGTTCTACTGGGAGCACCTGGAAGACTCAAGCCCGCAATTCTTTCTTTCCCTCAGCAGAGGTGGTGTAAAAGCACATCTCTCTAAAAATATGTATTAGAAGAGTATGATCTTGGCAAAAAAACAAATGGACCATGCACTTTTCTACTTCATTACACCAATCTACCTTAGTTTAAAAGCAGAGGAGGAGAGAAAAGCCTTATAAAAGAAAAAACACAAATGTGTCTAATGAAATTCTATACAGCACAGTTCCTAACTGTGATATATAAAATTAATTTATATATATCCATACCGACATGCTTCATTGACAAGGCCTTCTGGCTTTTCCTCTGTCAGGTGCTGGGAAAAAATTAAGCAGATTCAAATGACATTTGAATTCATTTGCAGTTAAAGAATGTCAAAACCAATTCAGCTGACATATATTTTTCAACAACGTATTGAGGAAGACGGGATCTAGAATTTTTCTATAAAATTATGATGACAAAGTACTTTTTCACATTCACCATTTCAGAAGCCTATAGTTTCTTTTATGAAAACTCTGAATTTTATGACTAGAATTCTACAGACTAAGAAAACTGTGTAACAACACTTGGTTTTAATTACTGTTCAGACATCTGACAAAGGGAAAAAGTCCCCATGGCATATAGTAACCATGGAAAGCAGTAGCTAAAAAAAATAAAAGCATAGTAATTTTTCTACTAAGTTAAAGATGAGATGGGCTTGCAGTACAGGATTGGGGAATCCTGTACTATTGCATACATAACTGCATACTCATTTCCTCTGAAAAATTTTACAAACTACTTTTACAGTAAAAATTCATCTCTTGTTCTGGATATCTACAAATAATCCACTACTCCTCAGCAGTCTGCCCATCATCAGTGCTTGCAGCCTATTCAAGCAGCAACTGGGCAGAAGTCAGGGAACACGGACTAACACAGCAGCTTCTGGTAATCCTGCAGGAATTTAAGATCTTAAATGCCTGCAGCACTGTGTTTCACCTTTATGTCCCTGCAGAAGAAGTACTGAAAGTGAAAAGAAAAAAAAACAAAAACCAAACCCTGCATCTCAAGCTCCAGTGTGGAGTTTAGCAATGTAAAGCCTTACTTTCATCAATAATCTAGGCAAAGCAACAGACTTCACAATGAAGCAGGAAAGATTCAGCTATGCATTGTTTTCCACTTGCTTTTCAACAGAGGTAGCAGACTCTAGGAAAGCAGCATCATAGACAGCTGGGGGCAGCAAAACTTTAAACTGGTGCTGTGATATTATGGTATCACATCTTACGCCTGATATATCTAGGAAAATTAAGAGTCCTGTGCATTCATCCATTAGCTCTAAATGCACCAATAATATTGTTTTAAAATTTAGTTTTAAAGACACAAGAATACTGAATGAAAGTGGTCATAGGGTAAACAAGCAAAGAAACACAACAAGCAAACAAGACAACTACAAAAAACAAACAAAAAACCCCCCAAAAAAGCATAACAACAGGATGACTGGGAGGGAACCTGTCCTCCCTCTCTTCTTGACTTTTTCTTTGTAATCCTCTGTGTCCTGACTGTATTGAATTAAAAACTCTAAGATTTGTTACCTTGAAATGGAAAATGCCAACAGGACAGATGTCAAGTCCTCAAAGTAGACAATTGCCACTTCAAGTTGTCTGTTTGCCCATAATTAAAAAAAGACTATTTCAGACTGCTGGCTGACAAATCCATTCTAGTGATAACCCATGTTATCAATTACCACTTCAGTTTCAACTTGGCTGACTGGTGACAGGGCACTATTTGTCAGCTCTTCTTGTGATGGGTTGGATCTTTGAAGCATGACTCCCTGAAACTGCTACCCATTATCTCAATGTCATTACCTGTATGGATTTCAGAATTCTTTGAATCACAAGCAGTTGCTGAGGTTAAACTTTGCAACCAGAGGAATCACACAACTTAGCAAGTCCTTTATACAAAACAAACATTATTTACTTGGCATGTAATGGAGAAAGCCTTAAGTTTATATAATTCTGGGTGGATGCCAGTGTTGTACAGCCTTACTGACTGAACAATGAGTTTTCCATAAGCTGTCAAAGTCAGTAATACACAAAAAAGCTGAATGTGTCTGAACATTTGTGCTGCTTCCGACATATGACCCAAGAGTTAAAATATTAAAAATTTTATTGTTTAAACAAGTCCGTGTTGCTGTGTGCAACACATCCTTGATTCAAGACAATAAATCAGCAGGGTATGAAGACAGAACAACATTTTTGCAAGCAACAAAACACATCTGAATTAGTGCAGGGGCAGTTGGCTGAAAACAAGGCTGACATTAAACATGCTGTGCTTTATTTTGTTAGTGGAGCTGGTTTAAAACTTGGTTCCTGTTTGAAGAAGCAAACTAGCTCTGAGCCCCTTCCTTTTGCTCTTCTCCTACAATGCCCATGCAAAACACCATAGCCTAACTTGCCAAACTGGTTTGCTGTGGGGTTGGGTTAGATTAGTTCAGCCTTGGTGCAACACAAATTGAGGACAGGACTGCCCCCTTTCACTACATGAGTTGTTAAGACAAACTCAACTCATATGAGAAACCCACATTCCAATAAAAATAAAATCTTAAAAAGGAGGGATCACTTCCTTATTTTTTAACCATTATGCCTCAGTTCTCTCAGCATTTTACAGCCATTATAAAATAGAGATATTAAAAATATTTTCACAGCAAGACGCCATGGAGGCATCTCTTCCCATTGCCACTTTTATTTTGAATCCTGCAAAGTCAGTACTTAATCAATGTACTCACTTCCTAGTTTATTACATTGCAAATAATAATTCTGATGACTTGCTATTACAAAAGATGTTGAATTATTTAATTTCTGCTGTTACCCAACCTCACCGTTCTATAGTTTTGTTCCTATAAATTATACTTTCTGTAGATTACTTTAATACCTGCTCATTTTGTCTGTTTCCATGTAATGAAATAATCTCCTAATCTGAAATGGTACCTGGACACCTGCCTCTCATCTCTCCTCACCAGAGCTGCCATTACAGTAGCACCTTTCCAGATTCAAGCCTCAATTTAGCTATTACCACACTAGTATAAGAGGTCTGTTCTTCCTATGTTCTTTGAAGTAACATGCACAGATGACTCTGTTTTACAGTAATCCAAATGTCTATTTGGCATATGAGCGAGATTCCCAAGTGAAGTGATACCATTAGAAGGAATTAAGTATCTAGCAACCTAACAACTCTTAGCAGACATGCTGCTGTGCTGTTAAGAATCTGAATTCCTGTGAATATCAGTACTTCCTTGTTCTCATTCAAAATACAGTAGTAATGTACCACAGCAATTAATATACACCCTCAAACACTGTTAAGAATTAAAGCAGCTGTAAATCTGTAACTCGTCCAAACGAACTTTATTGTAACACATGTTCTAATGTTACAGCTTTAAATCATGTAAAAAAATCCAGTAATTTACCTGTAATCCATGCTTTGCATCAACAACAGAAACAATACCTGAAAGAGAATATTAAAATAAAACAGAAATGTGATGAAAGCAGCCAGTAATTTAACAACTTGAAACTTCATGTACAATTACTGAAATACTATTATAATCACATTTACATCTGCTTATAACACTTTCTATGTTTCCAGTGCATCTGGACATTGGACTTCTCACCTGGTCAGTCTCCGACCTGTTATCTGCTTCTGTGGTAAAAAAAATGTCTTTAAGAGCAGGTGAGAAAAGTCCTCACAAGATGGATGCCTCTCCATGCTCCACAACAGCGAAGTGGCAGAGGTATGCTTTTACAGGTTATAGAAACAAATTAAAAGGGCTGACTCAGGTATAATTATTCTGATTGTAAGTAACCAGGAATCTGCAATTCCCCTGCAGAAACTGAGGAAGTTGTTCCCTATTCAACTGAATGCTTCCTTGGCTAGATTTTACAGTGCCGGCAGGACTGCTTTAAGCCTAGAAGTTTTTTATGTACATTTTAAAAAATAAAGAGCACACTGAATGATGATTTATTAAGTCCACATATTGACAATGTATATAAATTGTCAGATTTGTAATGGAACATAGCAAATACTAGAGCTAACAAGAGCACAGTAGGCAAAGAAAGCAGAAAACAAAAGGCATGAGAGTCCAGATGTTTACCAGAGTTCAGAAAAAAAGGAAGCAAGTCAGGAAGTATTATATTGGAAAAAAATAATTAGAGCTGTAATACTACTCCTAAATAATGTTTTAGAACACCTAACTAATGAGTTCTCTCACATCCTCCTTCTATCTCAAGCAAGATGTCTCTAAATCTGATTCCTTAGCAAAACATTACAAAACTTCTGTTGGATTTAGCAAAAACAGCTCACTAAACAGATCTAAAAAAAGGATCAGAATAAGCAAGCGGATGGTCTGTGGTCAAACCTGGGGACATGAAAACAAGCATAAAGCATTCCAAACATTTTTTGTAACCTTGCCTTAAATTATAGGGATTCATTACATTAAATCCAGATATGTAACACTAATGCATTGGAAAACAAGCCTGCACTTCTTACCATCAAGATAGATGTCACTTCCCAGCTCAGAATCAACCCAGAACATGGAGGCCACAGCGCCTAAGGGAGGGAGTACATTTAGTTGCAAAATTTACATTTTCCAGTAAACTGTCAATATGCAAACATTTCAGAGAAAAACTTTATTTGTAGAGCTGTACTTGAAACTCCACTCTCCCAAACACAGTAAGCATTGCAGGTGTCAAATTCCCAATTACACATTTAACAACAGCTACTAAAGCATTATACCTGTGTGTAACATAAGCAGCTATGACTACAAAAAGCTTAAAAAAACTCAGAAGTCCAGATGCTTTTAAGTTGTCTAAACTACCTTTACTCAGTCATACCAATTATCTGTCATTACTATATTCAAAAGGCCCACTCATTTCTATAATAAATCTGTACTACCTGTCATCATCTTTCAGCCACTGTTTCTAGGTCATGCCACACACCAAAAATACAGACAAAAAGGAGACAAAACAGTTAAAGAAAACAGAACTGGCACATTTGGGAGAAAACAGCTCCCTCTTAGAGAACTTCTCTTCTAAACTCTCTTCTAGAATGTCTTCTCATATGCAGTTCCTTAAATCATAAACCAATAGGGTGAAAAATAACCAGATACAGAAAATATTGTATTATTTAATTATCTCTGGACTGCACAGTAAATTTTCTGTCTTCAGGTAATTTTAAGATGGATCCAATTAAGATATGTCTCAGGCACGTGCATTTGCAAACAGGTACTGTACACAGATATATCATGCCAGATCAATCTGTTAATGTCATACGTGGCCTTCTGATGAAAAAAATATATCTATTCACAAGGGGAGAGCACTGCATGCCATTTACATCACCTCTAGCACTTTTTTCAACACTATCCTTGGAGATATTCTAGTAACCAACATAGGACATTAACAGTCTGAATGGAAAGATAACTACATGGAAGTGGTTGGATAGTTAATCTCTAAAGGATGCAGTTAATGGAGTATACCACATCTTAAAGCCAGTATTAATTGGTGTACTAAACACTGATCTTGGGACCTGTCCTGTTCAACAACTCCACCAGGAACCCAGAGATGAATGGAAGACAGGCCTGTCCAGTTTGCAGAGAACACCAGACTTGGAAAGGAATAGCTGACATACCTAAAGGCAGAGATGTTTCAGAGGGACCTAGCAAAGCAGGAAGGAATGGCAAACGAGAACCTGATGTATTTCAGTATGGAAAAAGGTTGAGTTAATACACTTAAGAAAAAAGAGCACCTGGCAATGACACAGGCTAGGCTGAGGAAGAGTCACTGGAGGTCCTGACAGGCACCAAGCTGAGCAAGCAGCGTGCCCTCTAATCAGTGAAGGACAAATGTACCCAGGCTATTGGAACAGCAGCACAGTTGAAGGGAGCTTATTCTTGAGCACTGTCAAGCCCACGTCTGGCTAGCACTTCCAGTATAGGGATTCCCCATACAGGAAAGTCATCAATAAACTGGAGTGAATTCACCCTTAGGAACACCAAGACAGTTGAGACCAGGGCACAAGCCCTACAAGGTGTAGTGTGGAACTGGGCTCACTTAGCCTGGAGAAGGGACAGCCTCTGGGGAAGCAGCAGCCTCCCTGGTGAGTCACTGAGAAGACACTGAGACCATGGCATAAGGATGAGAGACAACCATAGTGAACTAAAGAAAGAGAGGTTAAGATCAAACGCATCAGAAGAATCTTTTTTTCACCATGAAAAGACAAGCACATAACAGGTTGCCTGGGAAGATTCTGTCATGTTAATTATCAGAGGACAGAGATATATGACTTGGTGTTCCAAGCAACCTGGTCTTGTCTTACAGCTGACCCTGCTTTGGGCAAGAGGTTGGACCAAAAGCCTCCCAACATCCTCTCCAATCTGAATTATTCTATGATTATATGATTCCAGTAATTTTTACACACCAGGCCTCATCATTCACTAAATATCCATCCAGATTAGGTCTTTCTGCAATAATGAAACACATAAGACTCTCTCTTCTTTGTACAGTCATTTGTATTTCTTCAGAATGTAGAATGGAACACACTAAACAGATGAGCCTTGAGCAGAAAGAACCTGCAAGTACTGGGACAACTGGAATGTTGTCTATCAAGGGCTTCCAACAAGGGCTTGGAATTTGTGACCCGATACATGTGTACTAGACATGGCCTACAAGTATGCTACTTCTGTTTTCTGCTAAAATGGCCTTGTAAATTAGATTCTAGCATCTGCTGGATGTGCTATATACTTAAAAAACCAAAACAAAATACAAAAAACCAACTATAACTTGTTATGAAACAACTGAATTTAACATATATTATTGCCACAACATGAAGGACAGAAGGAGCTAACAGCAAGAACAGTTTTTGTCTTTTTCAATTATCAGATCCTTAATCACTGGCAGGCTACAAGTATTAAGCACATCAGAAAAAAAGATCACTAACTAAATTCATTCTAACACCTAAAACTGTCCACCTGAAATGACTAGATGCAGTCTTCCAAACACCACTCTGTATCAACACCAAATACCCATCAGTTGTCGACAGTGCTTACTTATGCAAGATATAGCAAAGGCCACAAAATCTACTGGTTTTCTGGTATGTTATCGATTTTTTTAAAAAAAAAGCTTAATAGTTTTCCAATTTGACCCAAACAGAATTTGTGTGTAACAGAGGCTAAATCAATGTCCTTTCTTTTGAACAAAATCACTTTACCATTAAAACTACTTAGCTTTGTGCTGGGAAGTGTCAGTCTCCTAAATGGGAAACAACTGAATTCACTCCCTCCTGCTCCTTCTCAATCAACCACACATTTTTTAATTGAGATGGTTCAGATAAAGTTGTTTTAGATAGCTATCACTAGCATGAGCTCAAGTTTAAACACCTTTTAATAACAACTATCATTAAAGAGCAAGAAAGAAATCTTTGAGATCTATTATTGTTCTCTACCTACCAAAAGAATGTATTTGTCTATTCTGCAGGGCATTTCGTATTTTCATAAAATATATGGCCTATCACAGACAAGGTAACAATATATCAGAGGCTAATAATTTATACTTTGGAAGGACAACAGAAGCCTACTGAAAACTACTGCTTTCAGAGTGTTCTGCTTTTCTCCAAGCTGTTTCTTCTCTTTATAGAGATACAGCTTAATCAGAGCTCTGTTAAGCTTTAGAGTCAATTTAGAGCAAGTCCAAAAAAACAAAAACACCCAAGCAAGTAGCCCCACCCACAACCCTGCTTCTGTACCTTATCCAATTCAGTTTCAGTCAAGCAATAAAAGCATGTGCCTGACAACTCACCACTTTATAATACATTCTGCACAGCAAACTGACTAGTGAGCAAACAAGCATGTAATAAGAACAGAGTAATTATCATGGTTACAAAAAACATAATGTTAACTACCAGGATCTGCCAAACCCGTTGTTTCTAATAATATATAGTCAAATTTTCCTCTCCTTTGCATCAGGTTCTCAATAGCCTTCACACCATTGTCCCTGTAAGAAGAAAAAAATTAAACTTGGGAATAGAGAAAGCAAGCTAAAATATGTAAACATGTATCTTCTGGCATAAAACACACTGAACAGTACCATCAAAGCAAAGACCTGAGTCAGGACTTACAAGTCTACAATGAAAATTCAGTCATCAGCCACCAGCACCAATGCCTGTTCTCTATTAGGCAAATGGTAATTTGATGTTTCATTTTAGTCTGAAATAGAATTGGCCTACTCCCAGCAGGCATAATAAAGTTGACTTAAATGAAGACTTGTTTTCAAACACTGAAAACCTTGTAAAAAGCAGAATGACTGTGTAAATATGTAACTATTTGGTTTAGCAGCGGATATCATAAAAGAATCAGGGGTGTGGAGGAGGCTGGAAGTACTGAACCATGTTCTGCTGCCTTTCCACATCACCTACAGCAAAATCAAGATATGTCATTTACTAAAATCTCAGCTGATGAAGCCAGCCTGAAGCAGGTATATATGGGATTCTATATAAGAAACCAATGTATATAATACAGCATAGCAGCAATTACAGCATTCATTACATCTCAGTAGAATACAAGGTAATAGTGTCTTTTGTTTTCCACTTATTATGCCAATTTAAGGCATAGTAGTTAAGACCAGTTGTTCCCATTTTTTAGGACAAACAGGCCATCTCCTTTATTACACAGTACAAGCAACCCAGCATTCAAACAATCACGGCTAAAAATGCCTAGAGACAAATACACTCCTTCTTTTTAATGTGATGATCATCTGGTTGCAATTTGGAACACAGTGTTTCATTAGATCACCACAAGATTCTCCCTCCACCCTTTCTGAGGTATTCAAGCATTAACCAACATACAAAGAAACATAGAGTAACTATTTAATGTGGTAATCAGCAAACCTGAGTCCTAGTTCCAGCCTCCATAAATATTTAGCTCTCTGTACAGGAATATAGAATACTAACAGAACAGAAGTGCACTCTACTCTACAGTACTCCAATGGTGATTCATTGGTATTTAAGAAGACATAAATTCAAAATCCAGTAAACAAACATCTATCTCCTAAATTCCAGGTCTTGGTTTAGCTCACAAAAGAAGCATCAATCAATATTACTACAAATTTTAGGAATCAAATCCTGGATGTTGGGGCTGTTTAGTCTGGGGAAAAGGAGGCTGAAGGCAGACCTTATCACTCTTTAAAAATACCTGAAAAGAGGTTGTAGTGAGAGTGGGGTTGGTCTATTCTCACATGTGACAGATGACAGGACAAGGAGAAATGGCTTCATGTTGCATCAGGGGAGGTTTAGGTTGCATATCAGGAGAAACCTCTTTATAGAAATGGTTGTTAAGCACTGGAACAGGCTCCCCAGGGAGATGGTTGAGTCTCCATCCCTGCATGTGCTTAAAAATCATCTGGATGTGGTGCTTGGGGACATGGTTTAGTAGTGGGTTATCAGAAGTAGAGTAAGAGGGTTAGGATGAGGTTGGACTTATGATCCTCTCAAGCATGAGCACTTCTGCTATTCTATGATTGTATGTCTTCTCCCTTTCTCAGTCCTCCCCCAGAACCCACTGTAACAACTTCTACAACAGTCCTTCCTTACTTGACTGAACAGCATAGGCAGCCATTTCTGAGCTCCAGCCATTCTTCATAGAGTTCTCCCCCTTGGCTGATTGCTAGGGATTTCTCCAAGGCACTTCCTGGAAATAAAAGCAGCACTATAATTTTAATCTAAAAATTTGCATGACATTACCTGCAAAAGAGATACAAAACATTTGAGTTGGTATATGTGGATTTTTACTCTTGGGTATTTTTTTATTCTGCGATGATGTTTCTGCCACATTCTTTAGAAATTAGTATTTTTCATTTTATGAGAAATTTAAAAGCCAAAGTTAAATTGGCAATACTATGACCAAACCTCAAAGAAAGTACAGCATAAGTGCCACAAAATTTGCTAAAGGAAAGTGAATTTAGCTTCTGCTTCCATCTCAAATAAAGACCCTGCTGATACTTAAAATTACCATGTTCTTGATTTTAAAAAAAAATGGAATATGTCACTTTATTAGTATAAAAAAATGCTTCTGCATGTTTACATACCTTCTCCAAACTCATTCAGAATAACTGCTATTCTTTTATTATGCTGTTCCGTCAGTATGTAATTTAGAAGAGTTGTTTTCCCAGCTCCTGGAATACAGACCACATTTCTATCAAAATGTAAAACAAAAAAACAGGCTTACATTCTCAAATAAAAAGTACTGTTGTGCATGTGCACACTTCAGAGAAATCTGATCTCTTCTGATAGTTTTAACTTCTGTATCCTGCATTCTATTTCAACCCTGAAAAAAATTAATTTGTAGAAGTATGAAACTACCACCATATTAAATCTGTTTTAAAAGACTCATAGTTTTCCACTGACAAAGTGTCAGTGCCTGACAAACTTCCAAGTCCCCTACCAATTTGGCAGTCTTTTCCTAGAAAACTCAGTTTTATGATTAACAAAACTTACACAGAAATGCACTTACGCTTCTCAAGACCTTTCCTGACCTGCTCTTCCGTTGTCATCGATCACTGATGTGCTACTAATTGCCATCAGAGAAGCACTGTGACAGGTTCAGAGCTTTGTAGTATTACAGTACTAAGTTTCATACCACTTACAAGATCATAACTAGAGGATTTTTGTGCCCTTAAGAGTTTTCTGAAAAGAGTATGCTGCAGCACAAAGTCACAACTTTTAGAACAGTGTCAGTATCCCTAAATTCAGCCTTATCTTCACGGTATGGAACTACATGTAAAGCTCCCGGTAACTGCGTAAAGACAGGGAAGCCAACAACACATTTGTAGACTGCAACTCAGTCTGCGCTTATCATCATCATCATCATCATCATCATTTAACTAAGGCAAATACCTTACACTGTGCTGGCATTAAGAGATTCGTCAAACACGACTAGAACAAATCAGACACCGAAAACAGGCCGGGAATAACAGCACCAGGATCTCGTACGGCTGTTCAAAACCCTTATGGAAATCCCACCGGAACAGCATTCCCCTGGATCGGCATGGGGACACGGCGCTGAAGCGCTGAGCGAGTAGCGCTGAGGCAGCCTTTCAGCTCCGACATCGGACTAGGGCTTTCTCTCACCCCGCCCGGGCAGGGGCTGCTCCCAGGGCTGCCGGGTACCTCTGCCCGCCCGGCGGTGTGCGGGCCGCCCGGCAGCCCAGAGCCCCTCCGCAGCCCGGCCTCTGGCTCAGGGGCTTTCCCGACGCCAGCAACCGGCGGCCCGCAGGCCGGCCGCACCGCCGGGACACGCCGCTGCCAGGCCGCTCCTCACCCAGGTATCCCGTGATGATCGTCACCGGGATCTTCTCGCTGGGGCCGGGCACGGTCTGCTCCGCGCCGACGGCGTCTATCGGCACCAGCTCGGGGCAGTCCTCGTCCTCCATGGGAGCGCCGTCTCCAGCAGCCGGAGGCAGCCCCAGCCCGGCCCTGCTCAGAGGCGAGGAAGAGTTGTAGTCGGGGAGAGGCAGCGGTGCCGGCTGGGGGGAGGAGGGGAGCCCTCTCAAGTCGCCCCGCCGCCGCCTCAGGTCGCCACCGCTGCCGTCCCTCTCCCCCCCCCCCCATCTCTCTTCTCCCCCTCCCCACACACCCGGGCCGTCCCAACGTCACGCGCCACAGCCACAGCCCCGCCCCCGCCCCGCCCCCCCGCGCGGCGGGACCCTCAGCGGCAGCGCTGCCACAAACCCCGCCCCGCCCCCACTTTCCTCGCGGCCGCCTCCCTCCGCGCAGGCGCAGCAGGAGGGGAGGCGGGGAAGCGGGGAAGCGGGGAGGGGGCGGGGTGAGGCGGTGTCCGTTAACGGTCGGTGGCTTGCGGGGCTTTGCGTGGCGAATGGCGCGGTTCCTAATCCTCCTCAGCCCCATCTCTGCGGGAGAAATAAACGTGAGTTCTGACCCACGGGGAATGCTGGAGACGTCAGCAGGCCTTGTGCGGGGTGGATGAGTTGTGTTTTATTCACAGTAAAAGCTGAGCGTGAGCTTTCTCTGTTTCCCATTAGGTGCTGTGAGCTGACATGTACGTGTATAAGACAAACCTGTAGTGAACTCCCCAGCTTTTTGGGGAGCAGCATAGGTTTAGCAGGTTGGTAATGCATCGTGCATTTCTTTAAAGTGTGTAAATGGAATAGAAATGGGGAAAATCTGCCTGATGCATACTTAGGTATGTATGTATACTCCGCAAACTCTAGGTACGGTTCTCTGCTCCCAGTATCAGGCCCAGTAACAGAATAAAAACTGATAAAATACATTGTACTTCATCTTGTTTGCTCGTTGGCTTGTAAGGTAGTAAATACACTTGTTCTTGAATCTCCTTATATTTGTGTGGATTAAAACAGTCTCTTAATACTGATGGTATTTCACACAAAATAGTTTGATTTTACTTCAGTCATTCTGATTATAGCACAGATGTAAAAGTCTGGTCTAAGAAATTATCAAAAAGCTTATATAACCTATTAATTCAGCTTGTCCGTGGGGATATAACTGTACTTATTCCAACAGAAGTACCTACAGCTATGTGATCTACCAGATCCTAATTTCAGAGGCAAATCATTAAAATCTTGAATAGTGAGAGAAGTGTGGTTGCAGCTAAAATAACTCATATTGTCATACACCATAGATCTTTTTACAGCTTTGTGGAATGTCAGCATTGGCCCAAGAGTGAAATTTTTGAGTTTATCAAGGTGACAGGCCTATGATTCTTTAGTAAATAAGGGTACCTGTCAAGAGTCAGTTGTGAAGTCTCTGTTTCCTAAACTGTGGGAAACTATAAATCCCATCAATTCATAACAGGGTATAAATTTATAGACTGATAATTTTTAAAGCTTTAGGACCAATATGTGGTGAAATGCATCTTTTAGTGTTCTTGCTTCAGCCACTGGGTCTATCCCCTTGTAAGACACATCCTGTTTTAAAGAAAAACCCAGGCTATTTTTTAAAACTATGTCTGTTAGAACACTGACCGATATACATATATACATATATATACACATATATATGTATATACATGTATATATAATGGTATACTTCTCAAGTTTACATAGCTCTGTTATTAAGAGATTGACTAAGAAAATTTTTTAAATTTCCCTGCAAGAAAGCTGTGGGGTGTTGGGAACTAGCAGCTTAGGATCACAGAGTATATAAGAGGTTCTAAGTTGTCTTTTAAAAATGAAACTAGTTGTAATACAGAAATTTCATTTACATGTCAGTGAAACATCTGGTATTGGGGAAGAAGCAGTTGAAAACAGTGCCCTGATTCTTTAAGCTGTTATGCTTTTCATCAATTCATGTGACACTGCTCATTAATTTCTTTTGAACAAAATTACCTCAAATAAATACTGTGTTTTCTAGTTTCCTTTTGGTTTCTTTAAAGTTTAGATTCAAACATGAGAATTTTGCTCTAAGTATTAATTGTCCTTACATTTCTACTGAACTGTGTACTAAAGCCTACTTGGTAAAGATAAATGTAAAACCTGCAGGTGTTATTGTAGTGGCAGATAAAATTATAAGAACAAACTGAAATCTGGGTGGCACAGTTGGGGTGTTTTATTCTAAGGTATTTGTAGACCAGACATATAACAGGAAGCAGTGAAGTGTAGATGGCTGCCAGGAAGTTGTATTTAGTGTATTTTAGGTGGCTGCAACAGAAATAAAACAGGCCCTTTCCAAGTACTGACAGTCTCAGTGCAAGAAAAGCTGTTTGCTTCAGACTAGTGGATGATGGACAAAAGTGCTGAAGTCTCTTTGAGAACTGGGGAAGGAGACTGTAAGAGCCATGAAAAAAGGAAGAGGATGCACTGAAGAGCATCGCAATGTACTTCTTTCTGACATCGTGGCAAGGGGAGCATGATCTGATTGAAGCAACACGAAAAAAAAAATCATTGTTATTTCACCATCAGATGGAAGATAACAGTCTTAGAGCATCAGAGCTGCTGGAGAAGGAGGTTCCTGTATGGTACTATTAGTCTGTATAATACAATACAGTTTGCATTGCAGATAAAGTTCTTGCAGATTCATACAACGACGGATTTTTGAATGGTAGTTAGCTTGCAAAACAATATGGAAAAAAAATTAGTGGAAACAAAAGTTAAGTTCAGTTTTGTGATAGCTCAGTAGATGCTGAGCAGGCCCATGCATATCTCAAAATACCAGCTGGGAAGCAGAAGTGTGACTTCGGTATGATTTGCATATTCCTCTGACTTAGAATCATAGAATTAGCTGGGTTGGAAGGGACCTCAGAGATCATCAAGTCCAACCCTTAATTCATCCACTTCTTTCTTACCTGTTACCTGTGTTTTACTACTTCTATATTAAACCGTCTCAATTGTCTTACCTGTACTTGGACTGGCATCTTCTACTGACAACTCTGAACTTTCCCTTTAAGAACAAAGATTATTCACATTGTCTAAGAGAGGGAAGATCTTTTAAAAATACCAACATTACATCAGTCAGCACACCTGCTTTTTAACACTGCTGTTTTCATTAATTATGTGCTCAGTATGCTGTTTATAGTGTGAAACTGAGTGAAATTGAGAACATTAGATTAAGGGTATGGCTTACAGCCTGGATTTAAATATCAATGTACATCATCTTGCAGGCTGCCTAATTATATGTAAGAATATGGTGGCAGTAAGGGAAAATTCTATCAGTGTTGTCTGTGCTTACGTTCTGTTTACTGGAAGGGTGGCCAGAGAATCTGTCGAGTAACATTTTTATTTCTCCAGAAGAATTCACACACAGAAATATGAAAAGAAGATATGCCTTCAAGTGTTTTATTCAAACAAACAAACAAACAGAAAAGCTGCAAAGTGATCTAAAAAGTTTTTTTTTTTTTAAAGGAAGGTTCAGTATTTCATTGCCAATCTATTTAATAGAATCGTGGAATATGCTGAGTAGGAAGGGACCCAGCAGGATCATCAAGTCTAAGTCCTGTCCTTGTGTAGGGCACCCCCAGAATCACATCATGTGCCCAAGAGCGTCATCCAAACACTTCTTGAACTCAGGCAGGCTTGGTGCTGTGCCACTTCCCTGGGGAGCTTGTTCCAGTGCTCAGCTGCCCTCTGGGTGAAAAACCTGAATTTTCCTGATATCTAACCTAAGCCTCCCCTGATTCAGCTTCCTACCTATTCCCCTTTGTCTTCAGTCAAAGGAATGAAGAAATCAGTACCTGTCCCTTCTCTTCCCCTTGTGAGGAAGCCATATACTGCAGTGAGGTCACCCCTCAGCCTCCTTTTCTACAAACTGAACAGTCCAACTGACCTCAGCTGCTTCTCAGAAGTCAGACCCTCCACCATCCTTGTTGCTCTCCTTTGGATGTTCTCCAAGAGCTTGATGTCTTTTCTATGCTGTGGTACCGAAAGCTGCGCACAGTACTTGAGGTGAGGCTGCACCAGAGCAGAGTAGAGTGGGACAACCACCTCCCTTGACCCTCTGGCAGTGCTGTGATTGATGCACCCCAGGACACGGTTGACCCTCCTGGCTGCCAGAGCACACTGATGGCTCATCTTTAGTTTGCCATCAACCATTTTTATATTAAATATATACATATTTAATATGTACATTTACATTTTATACACTGTTATTTATAAATGAAAACAAAAGTTTAATATTTAATTTAATACAATCATATTTAATAAACTTGTAGAAGTAATAGAAAATTACATTTATTTTTCTGAGATTTAACCTACTAAAATTCATACAATGATTTGGTTTAAAACAATCTTGAATAAATCACTTAAAATATATTGGATAAAATCAAGATCTATGCCAGTGAGACCACTGAACTTGGCGGCATTTCAGCTTCCTTTAAGGAGAGAGTGTCGAGTTGCACTGGCTATATTGTATTCTACTAGCTAGTGATGTAGGAAGGTGGAATATGAGAAAATATTAGCAGGCATTATGTGTTACTGGCTCGTACTGAGATCATCACAGTTTTTCTGTAGGTATGAACCTTCAGATATTCTCAGGACATAACCTGATAAATTGTTCATTACTGAAGTTATATACAGCTCGTGTACTTTGCCAATCTTGCAAACTTGCCATTATAGAAGACATTGAGAAAACTCCCATGGACTTAGTTCAGTTGCTGTTTGAGCATCAGAGGTGCACTCTCAACAAATGAACTTAAAGTTTCAGCAGGACTTTGTCATGCATGATTATTCTGGCCCACAAAGTTGTGTTTAATGATAGGCCTGATGCTCTATGGCTCTAGCATGCAGTGGCATTCTCTGCAGGAATGCCACTTCCAGTGAAGAAGTGACTGCTAATTTTCTCTTTTAAAAAAAGATGTTTGGAGATAAAAATGAAAACATTAATGAATAAATGAAAAAAACATTCTGGTTGCTGACATATAGACATGCCGATTATTGTCTCTTGCAGTGTTTCTCCAACTCCAAACTCCAAAGGAGTTTGCAAACTCCTTCAAAACAGCATGCAGCAGTAGCTCTCCTGCCCAGAAATACATGCCCAAGCTGTCCTGTCCTTACCAGCACTCAGCTGCTCTTTGTGGCTGGGCATGCAGGTACAGCAAACAACCTGCCATGGACCCTCTACCTCCAGGTCTGGTTACAGGAGAAAGATCAAAGCATGGTGAGAGCATTTGAAGCCCAAGTGGAATGAGAAGGAAGCATGGCTTTATGAGTGATTATATGTTTGGGGTGACACAGCCATTAGGACTGCCATTTGGAATGCATGTGTGTGCAACGGAAGGAGGGGGATGAGGGAACAGGAAATGTAAGCATGCTTGCTACTGCATCATATACAAGACCCACCAACATTGAAGCATGCGGGGTTTGGACAATCATGTTTTTTCTGTTCTGAATTGCCTTATTCTCTTCACTTTTGTTTTTTGCTGCCTTCACTGACAGTTGATTTGGTATAATTATTCAATATTGTGATTGGAAAGATCTTGTTCTATTTCTAAAGATGTGACTAGACTTCATGACCTTGCATGTAGCAGGTGTGTTTGTTGCAGAAACTCAAATAATAGTGTTTAACAATAACAATAAGCTAGAGCAGTACTAATGAAGTCTTAATTGAATAAGATTGCTTAAAAGATCAGTTTATCAGCATCTCATCTGGTCATTCTCAAATGAGTTAAAACTCTGTAAACTTTCTTGATTAAGTTCCTTTTTTTCCATTTTTTTCCTTTCTCCCCCTAAAGAAAAAGCAATCGAATATGTAGTATAATAGATTAAAAGGAATATTCAATCAGCTTCGCTGCTCATATGCCGAAGTAGGCTGCTGATAATTTAGTTAACCCAAAAAGAGAAAAATGTGCAGTGATCTAAGCATTTGTTCTGTAAGACAGTTTCGGAAAGCTTAATCTTTAGGCGTTTTTTCCTTAATTTCTTAGTAATCTTTTTTTACCAAGAATGTATGAAACTGCAAAATAAATAGTTGTATCATTCCTATGTGGAAATATTTGTGCAAGTTGGGATGTTACCAGTATTGTTGCTAGCTCCATTTGGCAATCAAGTAGCCACATGAGCTGTTAAGATTATGTCTGGACTCTTTTATAGCTTCAATAAGATATGAGGTAGTGGTTTCTTCTAGAGTAGTCAGCAGTTCTGGAGATCCAGCTAGAAGAAGTACCATCTTTCTCTGCTAATAAACAAACAAAAACTACTAACCCAAACCAAATTAACCACTAATTTCAGTAAAGGTAGAATGTCCAGCTCCTTTTGTAGGATCTGCCATGAACTGAAGGATAACAACTATCTAATGCCAAAACTGTTATTATCTTTACAACTAGACAGTGTACAGAATTCTAAATAGGAGCATACCACTTCATGGAAGCTTTTAAAATAAAAAAATTAAAAGGATGGTTATGGCTTGTAAAAGAAGTATCTCAAGAAACAGATAAGAAATAACTTCCTACAGTGGATGAGCAACTCCTCTAGTGACATGTTATCTGTGATGTATGCTTAAACTATGAGAAAGCAATTGCATTTGCAAGCAAGGACTTACTGTCTAGTGGAGAACTATGTAAATTTTTTCCTGACTTCTTTTATAGAAGAGATAGAATGAGGTGGAAGCAAAAGAGTTCACTTCAATGTGTGTAATCAGTACATAAGAAGTGTTTTTTACGAGTCCTGCAGTCATCTAGACAGCATAGAAAACTGTTGAACTGGTATTTATTTTAAGGCTGTTTCATGGCATCTTAAAGAGAATAGTGTTTATTTTAATCTCCAAGTTAAAATTCTGAAAAGCAGATCATAGAATCATGCAATGTTTTTGTAAGGGACTTTAAAGCTCATCTAGTTCCAACCCCCCTGCATGAACCTGGGCACCTCCCAACAGACCAAGTTTCTCAAAGCTCCACCCAACCTGGCCTTGAACACTTCCAGGAACAGGGCATCCACAACTTTCCCGGGGAACCTGTTGCAGTGTATCACCACCCTCATAATGAAGAAACAGGAGAGAAGAAGCTCTGCTGTCCACCAATTTCCTGTGAGAGCAAAGAGAGTAAGTATACTAGAAAGCCCAAAATGTACAAATAAATATTTAATTGGAATTTGGATGCATACCTTCCTGTGGTGTGGAGGCCCTCAACTCCAGGTAGGGTAGGTAAGAAATGCATACCATTTATCCAGCAAAAAAAAAAATCATACATTGATTTTCTAAAATTAGGTTCTCAAAAACGGATGTGTCCATTTAAAATTACATAGGTCATTACAATTTTTAAAAGGTTACGTTTTCCTTGTTTCTTTCCACTGCTGACACTTATTGCAGCTGCCAGTCAGAAGGCAGACTGCACACTTGAATTTCTTGCAGAGCAGTAACACACCTATGAAAACCACAGCCAGTTCGTGCACTGAAAGAGTCATGAAGGCAGTCACGGTCTTTCAACATGCACATACAAGTGCAGACAAGGAGAAAGGCGGTTTGAAGTGGTGTTTTGCTATGGCCAGCATCTCTGATACCCAAGTTTTCTTCTTGACACACATGGTAGACATATATAGCTACATATCAGTGTTTTTTTGCTAAGTAATATTTTGAGTTCAAACTACAGATAAGTAGTAGCTTTATCTTGGCAACATAAAGGAAGGGTGGGGTGGGTAAGTACCCTGACACAGTGTCTATTCTACCCAAAGCCAGTGTTTGTTCATTAATGCCATTCTATTAACAGTAGATTTTAATATTTTCTTTCTGAAGTTTTCAGATATGAGATCTTATTCTGCTGCAAATCCTTGTGGGTGTTTTCCCCCCAGGGTATGTGCATATTTGTTTTGTGTTGGTTTTTTTCCCTATCAACTTATTTTGGATTTTATTGCATCTCCCACATCTTCAGCCTTCATGGACTACTCTGAAGGCATCTAGCTAGTGCTCTTCAAAGACACACGGGTTAACATTCATATTTGAGACCACTCAACAGTGAATCCTAAAGAGTGGTGAATCTTTCTGAAAGGATTGTTATCCTCGAACTCACTGGGAATGGAGAGATAAGTTGTGACTGCCTTTCAGTGACTGAATCCTAATGTAATTACCACCAAGAAATGAATTTAATAAAAGCAAGACAATCCCAGACTGAATTGCCTCCACTACAACAGAATTCACCCGTAGAAACTATACTTGGCTTCAGTTTCCCCTTTCAAATTAAGTATTAGTTCTGCTTATCTGCAGAAGCAATGAAATCTGCACCAAGGCCGAGGGGAAAATGCTGGTCAGGAAACACAACTTTGCAACACAACCACACGACACTAAAACTGCCTTTTGAAGAAGTTGGGGCTGTAAGTGCAGGTGAAGAGAACAGCAGTGGGGCCTACTGGGCCAGGCTGAGATGGTGTCTGGTGCTGGTCTGTGAGTTTTCCCTTACACACTCTACAAGTTTAGGGGTAAGAGAAACGTATATCCTGGGTGCATGTAAGATGAAAATATTATTCTAGGTTGTAATCTATTTACATCTGACACCTTACAGCCTCTGCCTGCCCCAACAGCTCCATTGCTGTGCCAGTGCGGCAGCTGGAAGGACCCTGGCTACTTTCCTCCCACCTGGAGGGCGGTGGTCGCCTGTCTGCCCTGCCCTAAGCAGCTCTGCCCGGGCCTGCCCGGCCCGGCCCTGCCCGCCGGGCTGGGCTGGGCTGGGCTGGGCTGGGCTGGGTCGGCGGGGCCCGAGGCCGTGAGGAGTCGGGCTAGAGCCCAGCGGTGTCCAGCGGTGCCCAGCGGTGCCCGCTGCCTCCTCACCCGTCCCTCACAGAGCAGCGCTGGTCCATCGGGTGGGGGTATCAGACACCCGCACCGAGGTTTTAAAAAAATATAGAGGGTTTGGGGAAGGTGTGCAAAGATTTCCTCAGTCGTGCGTGGTCACAGGTAAAAGGCGCCTTCGCTCCTTGCTGCACTTGATTCAGCGCTTTGCTGTCGCCGCTGCTCCCCTCCAGAGCATCCACGGGCGGTTCGGAGGTCGCCTCCGTTAAACATGGAGGAAATTCCTGCCCCCTCCCCGTGCCCGAGTGCGCCAGAACCAGAGCAGGCAGCCTCCGGGAGGCACCGGGGAAAGGCACAGGGCGCCCGGGGGAGCGGGGCTGGGCGCAGCTGGCCGGGGGGGGTGAGAAGCCATCTGTACACAGGGGCAGATCCCTCCCACTGCCGCTGATTTCGGTGAGGAAGGTGAAATGCGGAAGTTGTCACCCAGAACTGTCAGAAGACCGTCGGCTTTTTAGCCCGGAGCATGCAATTAAGAAAAATAAATAAATAAAATAAAAGCCGCCCTTCGTGCGAACAGCCGGTGTCGGTGCTCCTCGGCAGCCGGCACCGGCGGCTGCTCTCCCTTATGGCGACTTTACCCGCCGCAGACAGGAGGGCTTTCGCACTGAAAATCAACAGGTAAGGGGCTTCCCTCGTACCTCGCAACTACCCCTCGCCAGTCTTAGCCTGAGACCCAGCCGCAGCAGGCGCTCAGGGAGCGGGAGCTGGAGCGGAACGGCTTCTTCCTGGAAAACCCCTGGGAGTGGAGCCATTTGCCCGCTCCAGCCGCGCTGTCCCTGCTGCCGCCGCCTCGGGCTCACCTCGGGCGGGCACACCCCGCCCGGTACGGACACCCCAGGCCCGCCCCGCCGGGCCCCTCCGGGAGGTGCAGCTCCAGGCTGTGCTGCTGCAGTACGGTTTGCTCTGACGAAGTGTACACAGGCGAAGCCGGCTGTGGTCTGAAGTCCTCTGTCTGGGAGGGAACAGTCTCACCCCAGGAGTTTGTTCGCCGTCTGTTCTGTCCCACCAACCCCTCGCCGGGCGGAGGGGCTGCGCTGCCTCTCCCTCCGCACAAAGCTGCGAACTGTCCCGGTGTCTAAATTAGCGCTTCTGGGAGATGGGGGTGGTGTCTGTGTAGAGCATTGGTATCGCAATGACATATATCCCTCGAATATTTTTTTTTTTTTTCGGCCTGTCATCTATAGAAGAAAAAATTCCTTCTGGTGATTAAAGATAAATCTTTCTCCCCCGTTGTCTCCCTAAACCAATGAATTAAGAGTTTATCTGTTGGAACACCACAGTCTGCTAGGCTTTAGTGTCTATTCTCAGGGAAGTGCTGACTCTCAGCTGATCTGTTTCTTACTGTGGTGGCAGTAACAAACCAAGACAATTATTTTTATATTGTTTGGTGAAAGGAAAACACAGGCTTCTTTTTCAAGAGTCTTGTCGTCTGAGAGAAAAACTAAGTTTCCAGGGGATTGATGTAAGTATAAGGTAAGTGAGTTTGCTGACACATAAAAGAACAAATAGCATAATTGTTAAATAAACTGAGGATAAATCCCTGTGCCAGAGAGAAAAGTATGCAGGGAAACTCCACCTCCTTAGCAATTTATTGGAAGACATGGGGTTTGCAGTCACAGAGGATAAAATTAGCTTCACTGCGATGTGGCTTTCCCATGGCAGAATACACATAAGTGTACCTTTCTGTAGCCTTTGGAAATGCATTTTAAATTTATGGTGGAATATTCAAAAGACTGAGACATCATATTGAAAACTCGTCAGATAAGCATTTCACTATGGGATTCTGACACAATTCCTGATGATTTGCAAATTGCTTCAGTAAAAAGCATAACAGTCTGGTATTTAGAGTGTTTGGGTTGTTTTCTTTCTTCCTATTCTTAGGGCCAGCCTTCTGGCAGCTTTTCCCAGCTGTGATGGTAGTCACTGTTCTTCTGTATGACTAAAGCATTATAAAGTAGTGCAAGTGTAACAACAAATCTGGATTCATTTCACAGACGTTTTGCTAGTAAGAACTGCTGTAAAATTAAACAATTATGTATTTAGTTTTAATTTCTTTTTCTCTGATTCAACAGTGATACAGTCATTTTTGTAGCAAATGAAATGTTCTAATATGCCAGACATCGTGTTCTGAATTTTATTCCAATTTTTAAATCTGCATATTTATTTTGCAAGTTAGAATATTCTCTTTTATTCAGCATGGTAGAAATTATATACCTTTACTAACAGAACATTATGTTTCCCTTCCCTCAAAAGGAGGAGGTCATTTTTACATCACTTGAGTGCAGTTTGTTCTACTGATAGTAGAGTGATGTGTCTTCACAAGAAGTGTTTTTGATGTGGTACTTTGGTCTTTTTAAATGGAATTTTTTAAAGTAAGGGGAATATTATGCCAGTGTCTCAGCTTTTGTGCCTGTACACAAAGGCTAATTTACAGCTGTAAAATTTTGTTCCTCTTTCTTTGGAGTTCCTTTGTTAACTTCTTCAAAATGCGACTTACACGTTACTGTCAAGGCATCATTTACAGAAGTAATGACATCGCCTGTGTAATTACTGTCCATTCACTACAAATTTTCATGCAAGGTCTTCTCTTTCTCACTCTTTCTCTTGTCAGTGACTTGACTAAACTTTATACCATTATTACAAGAACCAGCAGAATTTTAGTCTCTGTTCTTACCCCTCAGTATGACATCAGCTAATTACGTAAGGTGTAACCCAGTGTGTTTGGTGAACTGTAATTGATACTTGACCACCTTATGAGCAATGCTAAACACTTTTCTGTAAAAAAATTTGAGGACGTGATCTGGAATGTTGTGTTAGTGCTCTCATCATGATTAAGAGTTAACGTGAATTATGTACTATGAGCACTGGAGCTGCAGATGCTTCAGGAACAGCTTTTACATGATAAACATAACATTTGTTCAAGACAAGGTCAAACTTTAAAATCAGACCTTCAAATGCCTTCAAACTTGCAAGCGGTTTATGCAGCCTGCCCACATAAACCTGTCTTCCTACCACTTTATTCTTCCTTCCACCCGTCTGGTGTCTGTTGCCCCAACCTGTTGCCTCCTGCCTGTTTTTTAATCCTGCAAAGACTTGCATATAAGTTTTTGATGCACATATGTGCACAGGTAACTTCTATGTATAATGATGTTCATCTCATAAGTGAAGGAGCAAGTCTTTAGCATTCCTTGTGTTGTGCAGCATTCTGGCTGCTTACTGCTGTATTACTCAGGTAAGCTGATGAAAACAGAGCTATACCTCAGAAAACATCCTCTTCAAATAACTTTTTTTAATTATGTGAGAAATTAGATTTCTGTCCAGCTTTATATATTATTTGAAATTAAGCCTGACATATCACTTAAAATAAGCTGTAGCTGGTTTTCCAAATGGCCCCTTGCTCTGGGCAAAGGGGGAAGAAAACCTTCACTAGTGTGCATCACTAAGAGACCTTTATGGTGCTCTCTGAGAGCCTTAGGTGTCTGTGGTGGCTGGAAGCCAGCATGGGACATGGAAAAAGCACATCATTCTTGCTGAATTGACTGCTAGACAGTAATTAGAAGATACCTAGACTGTGTGTTGTACATGTCTCTTCCTTCCAATCACAGTATTTATATCCAGAAGCCAAGAAAACTGAAAAATAATTTTGCAGACTGCTGAGGAAAAAAACCCCTCATCTCTGCTAAATTTGTGCTCTAATATGTAGCAGTTGAGCTGTACTCGTTTGAGAGACCATAAAAGCTGAATTTTAAACACTGTGCCTCAGCAGTGTGTTAGGATAAGCACAACATTCATGGAAGAGATTTTTTATTTCTATTCCTTTTATTTAGCTAGTGTAATTAACTGTTTTATTTTCCACATAGATTTTACAGTAGTAACTATTTGCTTTGACTTCATCTGAAAAAAATTGTGCTTTAGGCACCTACCTGGGTCCCTGGTGACCAATATATTCAAAAAGTTTCAAGACATAAATTGCAAACCAGAAAACTATCAAGAGCAGCAATGCAGCTCTTTAACATATAATGTAACTTTCAATCATGTGACTCATGCAATTAAAAACCCTATCAATAGACATACTTCTCAACTGCCTCTAAAGACAACCAATGCCTGAATTTACAAGTGTCATAAAGCACTTTTTTTAACATTTCTTTCTATAATTTCAGTTCCTTGTTCGTGTTCAGTGTTCAGTTCCAGCTGCCAAACAAAATTTTCTTTCCCAGTTCTAGTTTCAAGATGCGTGCTTAAGGATGAGTTTACATGCACAGATTTATAGTAAGAAAACCAAACAACCCACACTAACACTATTAAAGCAAACATATAGCTGAAGATTTCAAATTTTTAGAAGCTTACAATAAAAGTCAGCCCCCTACGTAATTCCCAATTTTTACCATGAATTCTACTTTAATTAATGATGACAATACATTTAAATTATTTCTACCTGATATAAAAATGTCAGCTTAAATATTATGTTGTACAAACTCTTGGTTTTGTAGGTTCAAAAGAAATTACCCTAAATGGCAAAGGCTGTTGCAGAGGGGTCAGGTACAGTGCAAAATTGTTCCAATGGCAGAACAGGCCATTTCCTATGCACTCTAATAGCAGATCTCTGTTCATTGCAGCTCCTTTGTGGGACTGAAGCCAATCTTTTCATTGAATAGAGTTGGCTGCCCAGGACTATGTGCAGATGTCTTTTGAAGACCTCCAAGGAGGTCGACTGCATGACCTATCTGGGCACATTGTTCGAGGGCTAAGTCTTCCTCATAGTAATGAGTTTCTGGTGGAACCTCCTGTGTTTCAGGTTGTGACCACTGCCTCTGGTCTGGTCTCTGGGCACCAATAGAAAGAGCCTATCTCTCCCTTCAGGTCTTCGCATACATTGATAAGATCAACCCCAAGCCTTCCCGTCTTTGGGCTGAACAGTCTCCCCTCTCCTTCAGAGCTGCTTCAGTCCCTTCATCACTTTTGTGACCTTGGCTGGTCTCACTCCAGTATGTCCATGTCTCTCTTTTACTGGGGAGCCAAGACTTAGACACAAAACCCAGGCTTGTATCAATGGCACTGAGAACAGGGGAAGGTTCTTCTCCTTCAGCCTCCTGGCAATACTATGCCTAATGCACCCCAGATTAGCATTAGTCTTCTTTGCTGTTAGGGCACATTGCTGGCTCCTGTTAGACTTCATTGAAGTCATGGTCTCCTACAAACAATGTCAACATGGTCCCCTAGGACCCCTGAGTCCTTACCTGCAGAGGTGCCTTCCAGCTGGGTAGTCTCCAACATATATTGTGCATGAGGATGTTCCAGGTGCAGGGCTTTGCAGTTCTTGTTGGACTTCATGAAGTTACTGTCAGCACATTCCTCCATCCAACTGAGTTCCCTCTGAAGGACAGCATGAGACCATGGATCACGACCCTCTGGTCTGGCTGTTCAGCCAGTTTTGAGTCCAGCTCATTTTCTGCTCATCCAGATCATGCTTCATCAGCTTTAGGCATAAGTTTCCTTTAGACATATGAAGAATACACTCTCCTAAAAGTTTCTTCTTTCCGCAAAAAATCACTTCTGTCTTCCTGACTTACTGAAAGCTGGTTTCTTCTATCTCTTTTAGGTGTCATTGACTTGGTGTCTTCTGGATTTGTGTTCAGTGTAAGGAATAGATGGTACAGGTGCAGAGGAGGGAGAGAAGGCAGGGAGCTCTGGTCCTTCATATGCTACTCATAAAGGCCAGTCCCCACTGCAGCCTTTGCACACAGGTGCTTTACCTCCCATTGCACAGCTGTTTGGATTCAAGGCAATCTGAGCAGAAAAGATAAGAAATTGAGACTGTGTATCCCTTTTGTATGAATTATAATGACTTAAACAGTCATTAAATGCCTAAGGTGGTTTCTTCCTTAGTTATATTAACCTATCTGTCTTCTTTTGGGACATTTTTACAGGTACTTCTCTGCCCCAAAGGAGAGATGTAACCTGTAGAAATCATGACTTTCCAAGTCTACTGCAAAGTCAAGAATATTAAAGCAGTCTAGGGATGGATTGTATCTATTGTAAATAGCTCTAAAGATAATAGAGGGAACTTCCTAATCCCTGTCAGGTTATCTTTTCATCATCCCTAAAGATAATTCATTTGCCTTTCCTAGGGTTTTTCCAGTGAGAAGTCAAATTAGACTAAATATATGTCAGTGCAGTGATTTTAAACATGTTTTACAACCACACTTGAGTAAGGACAAATTTGAACTGTATTTATAGTTTGGCTGGTCACTATGTGTAATTCAAACCAATATCAATTGATTTGCATCTCACATTCTGGCACTGAAAGTTACTGGTTTTAAGATGAACTATATCAAACCCTGTCTGCATGCTCACAACCTGTTGAACTGGAAGTAAGCTGGAAGTAATCCTGCCTCAGAGCTAGGAGGTATCTGGAGGCTGCAAGAGACAACTGCATCAAAGGATGAACACTGCTATTTGTTCTGGACTAGGCTTAGATTGCAAGATGTCATGTTTTGTATGAGACCAAAATTAAGAAAAAGAAAAGCAAACAATGTGCAAAGCCATGTTTCCCAGTGCAAAACCATGTATGTCCTTAAGATGTCTCTGATTCTGATGGAAAACTGTGTGAACATTCCTTCCCTCTCTAACAGAGGTGGATTGTAAAGCAGTTCAGGAATAAACTGAGGAGGAAGGCAAAAGTATTTAGCAAGATTATGCCATAGGGTATTAATTCATGGTGCTAATACAGATTCCTGCGTGTATCTGCTCTTTTTTCAAATACTCAGAGAGCTTTTACTAGATTTAACATCCTATTGTCTATCACAAAGACCATACTCACAGACCTTTCATCTGGTACACTGTGGGACAGATTACATTTCCTGCCTAAAACTTTTAGGAAGTAGGAAAGAAGGAGTTAAGAAAAACACCCTCTTTGAAAAAGTCTGCCCCAAACTTTATGATTACCTTTTCTGGACTGGTCTGACTGCTATGCAAGCAAGGTGATAGTAACTGCTTCAGTAGGGGACTGAAGACAAACACAAGCACATCCAGTCAAATCTCTATGAAAAATTACAGGTACATGAAGGATGATGCCATAATACCAGTGTACTCTATCAGCAGGTAGGCATGTCTAGAAACAAAGTCTTTATAGCTGGTGATGCAAGCATAATTCTGTTGTTACAGTTGAGACAGATGTTACAGACAGGTATTGATAGCAGGAAACTAGTATTTTCATCTGACTGCATACTTGAATTGTATTTGTAGTGTAACCATCTATTCGCTATTATAGTTGCTGAAGACTGGCATTATACTATACTTAAATATCTGTGCTATCACTGGTATCATATAGTTCATATAGTTGTCCTTTTTTTCTATTCAAACATTCTTTTCCACAGGTTTTTGGGGGGTTTTTTTTGTTTGTTTGTTTTTTAAATTTCATTTGGAAAACACACATGAGACTACATTGTTGTTTGTAGCAGTATGAAAAAGTGTATCCTGTGCCTACCTGATAAATGCTCACACTAAATGAAGGCCATCATGAATACAGTTATAGAAAAACAAGTCCAGACCTAGATCTGCTTTTGGGTCAAGTTAATATAAAAAGTACACAGTATTTTTCCTTGTAACTTCTGTAGAATAGTGCTTGCACATGATGAATCACACAGTTCCCTGAGCTTCAGTAATAATGGAGACTTTACAAAGGAGTAAGAACACCTGGGCTCAATATTAGTATGTTTCCCTAAAGTCAAGCAAACTGGATTAGATGAGGGTATATTTTATTTCAGTTGTCACATGATCTGAGCTTTGCAATCATTACAATAAGAAAACTTCATGTTTAGAACATAGTTAGAGTAAAATTTAACCTTTCCCCAATCACTAAGTGAAACTCAGTTTGTAACTTATGATGTAAAATGTCTTGCATCATCCAAATGTGTTTGTGAGGGTGTATAATATAATTTCCATGAAATTTGTACCTGTAGTGACAGCCAGAAGATACAAAATTTTAACAAAGTAGTTGTCAACATATGCCAAATTCTGTGGACATTCTTATTTTTAAAAGTGTGAATGGAAGATCCAGCTTTCAAATGTATTTTGGTTACGGTTCTGGCTCTCTCTGAAGTTGAATCAAAATTCTTTGTTCTAAAAATGGCAGTACCTCTTTATATACTTGGAATTGGGCCAGTTTTTTGTTTTTCAAGTATACTGGCCTAATAAAAGATCCTACTTTTTATAGTTAAACTTAGAGCTCTAAAGAAAAAATACTATTACAAAAAGCAACTGGAAAAAAACAAGTAATGATTTTCCTACCATAGAGAGCCCATATTGAAACTCCAGAAATCAGTGTTCTTAGGAAACAAGGGGCCACAATATTAACACAAATTACTATTCCAGTTTTTTTGCCATTTGCATTGTATCCTCCTCTGGCTTTTGAAGTACTCACAGTATTAGACTCATCTTAATATGTTGTGAATTTCTATGAATCTGTTAGTTATGAAAGAGAAAAAATATACTTTTTTTTCCTTGTTGATAAAAATACCAGCCATGACCCTGATAAAGCATTATGATATCACATTTTCTTAGCGAAGTCTCTCTAAAGTTCAGATAATACATGTGAGGTGGAATGTAGAATCATAGAATTTTCAGGGTTGGAAAGAACCTTTAAGATCATCTAGTTCACCCCATTGCCATGGGCAGGGACACCTCAGTTCACCTGGTTGTGGATTGATACGATAGTGCAGACAAAACAAAAATCACATGCTGATATGGTTCTGTTTCATTTCAAATCACAGTATTACAGGGAAGATAGCATGTATGATCATTAATGCTCTTGAAATTGTCCTTACTGTTGTTTCAGAGGATCTGAAATTTTTTAAGACATACATGCAAGTCAACAATGAACAAGCCAGAATGGAAAAAAAAACAACAAACAAGAGGTTGGCCCTAACAACAAAGGTTTGCCATGGAAAACAGACCTGTAGAGCATTCTGGAGATTATAGACATTTGAAGCTTTTTTTCATCTATCTGATTTAAAATGAACACTTTAATGAGGCTTCGTTGTAAGCTTTAGTACTTCAAGTGGAGAGTTCTCTGAGCCAACCATAGAAAATTATCCTTAAATAAACTGAGGTGAAGTTCTTCAGTATGAAAGATTTGCATTTATGTTGCTGTACACTGATAGATTTAAGGTAATTGGGACAAGAGTAGAATTCCGCTGTTTTCACACAAATTCATCTTCTGCTGGTATCATTAATTAGTGTAATGTGAAATACTCATTAGAAACTTTGTAGTGAATATATAAACTGCCATGATCAGTTTACGTCTGTAACAGGAGGACAGATAAGATTGATTTATACTCTCTACTTTCCAGTACTCTCTACTTTCTACTCTCTACCACTAAATATCATATGAAACATTACATACAAAAACACTTTGCAAGAACAAACCAGTCAACAATGCAGGCACAATGTCTCTTCAAACACTGTATCATAGCTTTTCCATGTTATCCATAGGTACAGTGATTTAAAACCACATGAAATCATGGTTCATCAGGACCATATCCTACGTCTTCACTTTCTTGGTGTAGCATGAAAGTATGTAGCATGAAAGTACTTTTCATCCACTCCTAAGATTAGAAAAGTAATGGCTGAAGGAGAAATAAAAAAAAATGAGCAGCAGTGAAAAATCTTCACTAAAGGAATGGCATAGATGGCCTGGGACAAAAGTAAAATTGACCTATTGCCTTTTTTGCTTTGCTACAAGCTGCCAGAATAATTAAGTGGACAATTTCCTCTCCAAGACTTCTTTCTTTGTTCCTGCACCATCTCTTTTGCGAAGATTGTCATTAAATTTCAAAAGTATTGAATAGGATCTTTATTGCCTTAGCTGATACAGTCTTAATGTGGTAGACCCCAAAGTAGGAGTGTGCCAGAAGGTGCCTAGCATACATGAGCCAGCAAGGATATGGCAGGTAATTCAGATCGACCACTGCTGTAAATAGTAATACAAAGCAGAGCTCTGGCTCCTTAAGGACTAATTAAAAACTTAGAAGAAAAACAGGCAGTTCCACTGGCAGTAAGAAAAGGGCTTATAAGCAAGATTTGCTTAGAAAACTGGATTGTTGCCCAAAACTTTGTGTCTATGTCTGGGAGTAGAGGAGAGGGATAGGGAGTTGTTATCTTTTTTTCTTCCAGAGTTTTTTTGTTGTTTGTTTTTAGTTGTAACCAGAGAAGTTTCATGTTAGGTTCAGAAAAAGAACAAAAGCAGAATTTTCTGCACCTGAGTCAGATGAAAGGGATTACTCCTCAGGGTAGCCAAGTCTAAATGTTTTACCTGTCAAGCAAAAGTTTCCAGTATTTTATTCTATGGTTCCACCATCTATATACATTTAGATGTGAATGTTTCTCCATCCCTTGGGGTAGATTTTTCTTCTTAGGTTTCTTCTTTTTATTTTTTATATAGTTTCTTTTTATTTAATTTTTTTAAATCTTTTACTTGCTTGTCTATGCAGATATTGCAGAAGGCAATACTTGTTCCTCAGTCTGCTGGAAGAGTTTGTAAGGGTGTTAAGTATTTCTCTTCCTGCCTTGTTCTCATAGGTAACCTTTAATAGTGGCTTACTTTGGATAACTTAATCCAGTAGGCATACTTTCAAAATATTTTTTTTCTTAGGAAGTCTTTGATTTCTGGTTAACAGAATATGGTTAACTTGAAAGCTATTCTGTTCTGTTTTCTTTTATCTCCAAATTCCTGCCTAAGATTTTGTATTATTTACATACTAGTAAAATATACATTGTGCCTGCTTTTAAACTGCATATTTTAAAGATATACATTGTTGAGTGGTATTTATGATGAAACTACAGGACCAGCTTTATATGTTATGAGCATTCATAAAATTTTTATTATAGAGCCTGGCAGCATTCAGACACAGATCACATTAGAGAAAACAAATAGCTATTTTTTCTTCCTTTCCTGATACCTCATGTAGGCCCAGCCAGTAACCCATATCTGCAAGTTCCAAATCCTTCAATGAGCTCTGCCTTGAGCAACTTATCTAAATTTGACCTACCAATTAAATTTGAATTTAAAACCCTCCATGTATAGCCTATTACTTCAATTACAGTCTTGTTTGAATATGTTATGCAAACTGTACACTTTGCATTGGAGACTACTGGTGAAATTTTGTTACACATCTGTTTTTTCAATCTTTACACATGGATCTTGCTTCCCAAAATTTTTAGCATTCTGACTACTCTCTTTTGAACAACCTTAAATTTGATTGCTTCTCACTGTGTGATGTTCTAATTGTGTACATCATCCTTAGCACTGTCTCAGTGGTTTAAATTAACAGAAATTAGTTGTCTTTTTCCTCTCTTATGGTGATTTGTTAGTAAGGATCCCAACATACTCACTCAGAGCATCTTCTGTGGTATAGCTATTTCTTTAGATTTCATTTCCCTTTTTGTATTTCTGCATTTTTTTTTTATTTTCCCAAATTTAGGGATTCACATTTCTTTTTCTTGAATCTAACTGTGTTGTTTTCTTACAGTTTCTAAAATATGAGATAATTCTGAGTTCTAGTCATGCTTATCAGAGCACTCACAACTTCTTCCAGTCTTATCTACAAATTTATTACTGTTACCTATACCATCATCAATATCATAAAATGCAAGGCAAACTGGAACTACGCTGAGAAAAATTTAACTTGTATCTCACAACAGAACATTGTTCAAAACCTCTTTACAATCTTCTTTTGAACTGCTGATGACTATACCTTGAATATATTTTTAACCAGCTTTGGAACCAGCTGTGATGATTCTGTCTAGCCAGTATATCTTAATTATGCCTTTAGGAATGTCATGAGAGATTTAATGAAGAGCTTAACTGAAGCTAATTAAACTATCAGAGAAAGATATTACATTGGTTTTACATAACTGCACCTTGAAAAATCCTTACTGGCTGTTCATCCTTACCTAATAATTGCCAAGGGTGTGAATACCAATAACTGAAACTTTTTTGACCATAGCTTACTATAGTCCACACTTTCTAGTTGCCCACCATACACTTCAGCATCAGACTATTAATAAAAACAAACATTACCAAGATGATGTATATTTTAAGGTTAAGTATGATTTAATGGTCCGCTTGCTTCAACTGGAGACCACAATTCAGGACCTGATGTCCCAGCTATTACCCTTTGAGTATCAGAGCTCAGCTCATTGGTCCATCATAATTTACGTCCTCCTTTCTAGAGATATAGCTACCGTTTTTTCTCAGATTTTTCAGTGACTGTTTTGTGTTGATCCTTAATCACTTGCCTTCTTTCCTCACTGTTTTTTAGCACACAGAAAGACCGTCCTTGCTGCTAAGTGTGCCTGTAAAGCTCTCCTCAGGATCAGACAGGGCTGCTGGAGGGTAGAAGTGTGCCTGTGGCATGCTGGACTGCAGACCATATAAAAGCTGAGACACCACATGTTCTGGGTTAACATGGACCACCATTTTCCTGCTGGTACACATAGCCAGGCAGTGTTTGAGGTGGCTGTTTGATTGGAAATCAGGCATCTCACAAACCATTCTGGCATTTATGAAGAGCCAGCTAGAATGACCTCTGTTTTCACCTTGGTTCTTAGGTTTTCAGACCTTTCTGTCTGATCTCTGACTGTAAAAGACACCTTTTCTCAGTGCTGGGGGTATCTGATGTGCTTTTTGTTTAGTGTCTTACCTGTGCCTAGTAGATCCTGCCAATCATTTCTGAGTGGGTTCAATCCAACTTTGCTGTCTTCTGTTATTCTTGCTGTATTTCTTCTCTCTTTCTTCCTTCAGTGATATGAAAACCATGAAATCAGTCAGTCTTAAACTATCTGCAGGTCCACTCCTTGGATATTGGGAAGATTGTGGAACTAATGTCCATGCTCTTGGAATGTGTATCCTCTTAGCTGTCTGGGCTTGCACAAGATTTTTTTTACCAGACAAAAAATTTGATCATCCATATGCACAATTCCTCTTTTGCAGATGAAAATCCACACCATTTCCTCTTCAGACAGTCTGATGACCCCATATCTGGTCTAATTCAGAGATCTGTTATAACATTGTTTACAGGACCAACTTCTGCAATACACCATAATGCAATTGTTTACATGCATTAAGCCATCATCTGCTGATACATCTACTATCTATATCAACAATAAATACCTCTGCACAGAGTGGAAAATTACTTTGTTTAAAGGAAAATAATAATTCTGACTAAACTGAATTTTCTTTTATGCCTTGCTGCATACATTAAAGAGCAGAGTTTATTTGCAGTGGTAAGATGAGTAACAATAACTCTGCTATACAAATGGCTTTTCTTCTTAAAATAAAGCAGAAATAATCTAAGGAATGCAGACTATTTCATGAAGATTAATCCCATTTCATCCTGTCTGATTTTTGGAATATCATCGATGAATAGGGATTTATCATTCAAATAGATCTATTTTCTTTTTGTAACTCTGACTTCACTCTGTCTGCAAATGCTGCTGCCTTCAGATTGAAGCAGTGTCCCAACTCAACTCTGAGTATACTCAACTCTGGTGTGGCCTTCTGAACTGTAAGCAGCTACTCGTATTTATGCATCTTTTATTTAGAAATCTGGCCTAATAACTTTATCACTTTCTGTGAGAAGCCTGTCTCTTAACATGAGCAGAACTACACTCAGCAGAGTTTAGAGTTTTGTCATGCTTGTTAAGAAAAGCAGTAATAAGAGATAACATATAACAGAACATGTGTAGTACTCATAGAAATGACGTGGTCTCCAAGGAGATAATGTGAAACCAAACAGGTTTACTGCCTGTGGCATCTGGTAATTTCTAAGATGCCCGCTAGTTCTTGCTGGAGTTGGAAGAGTGTCTCATATGCAAGGAAAAATCTTACTCCCTCTGCATTTTCTTTTATCCCATCTGGGTGCCCTGGGGCTGCAGGGTTGTTTTGGTTTTTTTTCCCTTGGAATCTGCTCAGGTATACCTTCTGTGAATGAGTCTTGTAAGTGCATGCTCTAGGTGAACCTGCTTTAGCTTAGAAGTTGGACTAAAGGATTTCCACAGGTCCCTTCCAACCTCTACCATTCTCTTACTGTCTGATTCTGTGATACTGTTCCATTAAAAATCTTGTTCTAAACATCCATGGTGAAAGACATTGTAGATATTTTGTTACCGTTTCATGGCTGATTGTCCCTTTGTTCTGAACATTAATTTTTTTTGTTTCCATGAAAAATGACCAAGCTACTGTGATTGCTGAATTTTCAGATCGGGCACATGTAGCTGTATTGTCACTGTGGAATTCTGAGGAATTCACTACTGGCCTCTTTCTGCTCCCATTGCAATAAATTAATTAGTACTTAATTTTCTTTTTTCCTCAAACATTCAGCTGACATGTGGCTGTTTAAAATATTAATATGCTTATTTTTTAATTAATGCTTTGGTTTGTCTTGTCCTTTTCTCATCAGACTGCATTATTAACAAAACTCTGTGCTTACCCTCTTCAGTGAGGGGTCCTCTCTTGTTTTTATCCATTGGTCAGTTACTGGTTCATTAACCTATTTGCCTGTCTTTCTCTGCTCTATTATCCTGTGCCTTTTCTTTGCAAAAGTGAATCCTCAAGTATTGTTGTGTTGGTTGTAGTCACACTTCACTTAAGGGCACAGTTATTGCCATCCAGAGGGACCTTGTCAGGCTCAGAAGTGGACTCATGCAAACCACATTAAGTTCAACAAGTCCAAGTGCAAGGTTCTGCACCTGGGTCAAGGCAATCCTATGCACGAATACAGGTTGGGAGGAGAAAGGATTGCGGACAGCCCTGACAAGAAGGATTTGGGGGAGTAGGGGGGTGTACCAGAAGCTTCACAGGAGCCATCAGTGTACACTTGCAGCCCAGAAAGCCAACCATATACTGGGCCTCATCAAAAGAAGCACAGACAGCTGGCTGAGGGAGGTGATTCTCCCCCTCTGCTCTGCTCCTGTGAGACCCCTTCTGGAATATTGTGTCCAGTTCTGAACTCCCAGGAGTAAGAAACTGGGGACATAGAGCTCCTGGAACACATCCAGAGGAGAGCCACTAAAATGATCAGAGGGCTGGAACACCTCCCCTTTGAAGACAGGATAAAGAAGTTGGGGTTGTTCAGCCTGGAGAAAAGGACGCTCTGGGGTGACCTTATAGCAAACTTCATATATCAGAAGAGGGCCTACAAGAAAGCTGGGTGTAGGGCTTTTTACACTGGTGTGTAGTGAGAGGACAAGGGGAAATGGTTTAAAACTTGAAGATTTGGGCTAGACATTAGGAAGAAATTCTTCAGTGTGAGGTGGGTAAAATGCTGACACAGGCTGCCCAGGGAAGTTGTGGCTGCCCCCTCCCTGGAAGTGTTCAAGGCCAGCTGGGTGGGTCCTTGAGCAACCTGATCAGTGGGAGGTGTCTCTGCCCAGGTGTCTCTGCAGGGGGGTGGAGCTAGGTGATTTTTAAGGTCCCCAGCCCAGACCATTCTATGTTTTTATGATAGCCTTTCCTGGTTATGAGGGCTGCAGCATGATAATAGAAATCTGTTGGAAGAGAGTGTCAGAATCTTAATTACTCATGATTGCAATTGGGTCTTGAGGTTTGCATCAACTGCAAAACAAGTCTAGAAGTCAAAATACATTTCTAAGCAGTGGGACAGGAGACTAAATTGGCTAAAGTCTGGCATTTGGAATTTGTATGGGGATATTTTTAATTATAATGAGTTTTCTCTGCTTAATTAAAGGCACTCCTCTGCAGAAATAAGAAAGCAATTTACTCTCCAACCAGGCCATGCACAGGGCTGTCAACGAAGCTTAAGTACCCCTGGCTTTTCTGCTCCTCAGCTGGTAAGTTTTGGGCTTATCTTCTTTATACAGGTTTGGCATTCACGTTGCTTAATGTTTTTGGGATAAACTAAGTGATCTGAAGTTGTCTTGCTTTCACTGGCTTTTGCTTGAAGCTTCTGGAAATACTCTCTGATCAGCTGAGCATTTGAAAAAAATTAAGAATGGTCCTTGGAACCTGACATAATCTTTCTGCATACTACTATTTATCAAAGTTAAGTAGTAAGTGTTGGAATGCATCACATCCTTTCCTTGCTGGAAACATTCAGCTCCAACAAATAAATGGTGATCACAGATGATTTGCAAAAGAAGGTTAGTGAATAAAGAGGAAAAAAAGGTAGAGCTAGCTTGGCTTACTACAATTTCCAGTGCTAGCAGCAGAAAGAGCACACTGACCTGTTTGTCAGTGCTGTAGGGTAAGTGCATTAAGTGAGAAATGCCAAAGTACGCCCTGAGTGGCGTAGACGTAACTGAGTCAACTCTTATGTGCCTCAGAATCATGTTCTAGATGTAATCCCCCTCTGCATCAGTCAGACCGTACAACACATCCCTTCCAACAAAGGGAAAAAATGCCAGATCCTTTTTTATTGACTTCCAGGAGGGTAGGTATATACCATGTTGTAAATAAAACTGGCTAAGATTTTTGTACTCTCCTTTTTAATTACCATTTTAAATTTTTTCTTCTTTTTGTGATAAGTAGAAGCAAGAACAGTCTTGGTGCACCAGTGATTGTGAAAAACGTGAAACACTAGCTGTAAGCAGTTACTTCCTGTGTGCCAGGGCCTCCCACTACTACTCACTTCCTTTATCTGAAGCACTGTGGTGTTTTAACTTGTGCTTTGCGGTTATTCGTCCCTTCTTCTACTTGCAAACAACTGCTTTTGCTCTTAAGAAACTTGATAACATTTCATTTACCACGTATTACGCCGTAGCTGCCATTTTGTGTGATCTCACAATCTACATGCCTCTAATCCACCATCCTTACAAAGGTATGTTTGCACTAATGATTTGTGCCATTTTCTGCAGAATAATTTTGTACACTTTTGGTTTGGTGTGTGAAAAGGAGTGTCGGCCTTCTCAGCTGAAACTGTGTCTCTGTTTCCTTTGATACTTTGCACCAGTCCTTAGGGAGATCACTATCCTCCATTTGTATTTACCTTTTTCACCGTCCTTTTTATATTTGTGTCTAATTTACGATACTCAAAAGCACACATTTTTAATGATTAAAGATTGCTATTAAGACTTCAACTAGAGAAGGTTAAAAGAAGTAATGAAACAAGGTGGATTTGACTTGTGAGGATGTTTCAGTGTGCCTTCTGAGAGGAAGCACGATGCTTAATCAAAAATTACAATGTAATATGCTTTTGTGTACTTTGGTCTCTGTTAGACTTCAATATTTTGTGGAGTTTTTTTCATAAATGCTAGGATATTAAGTTCACAATTAATAAAAAATCAGTAGCTAATGAAGATCACTGTTCACTCATAACTTTTAGTGTCATATGCAAAGGACTACACTAGGTACAGAGATAGTGCTTAACCTGAAAAATTATTCTCAGCACAGTCTATTTCTTTAGCTGTCTGCCTCATGTTTTGCTGAACTTCCAGTAAATTTTAGGTTTTCTATGCAGTTAAATAGAGCAAAGAGAGAGATTTTCCCTAAAGGTGTTTTCTGATAATTCAATTGATCCCTTAAATGTATGTGCAGAGGGGTATGTGCAGAGACTTTATTTATGCAGAGACCAGCACAGTTTGTCTAGAAAAAGGGGAACCTGTAGTGGTGGTGGGGGGTTGTTTGTGTTAGACGTTTCTACTACATCTTTTGTGGGAGTATTTAACAAGCCTATTTTTAAAAAAGGTTTACGTGGGTTTGCTTCTTCCTGGACGTTTTTAGCACATTTCTTCTAAACATGCTTAGCTTTATGCAAGATGTTTTTTTTTGTTTTTATTGGATGAGTAACTTCCTAGCTTACATTTCCAGAATACTAAAAGGGCTCCAAAACTCGTTTTGCCACTAACTAGTTTTAACTAATCTTCCTAACTGCAGTGACTGATGTGGTATATTGTGTGCAAGCCATTTTAGTTCAGCGTTACCCAAAGCTTTGCCACTGTTGAGCACTTTTGCATGTTTCATAATTTGTGGAATTCCTCATTGTCCTGTTGAGCCAAAATTTCAATGCTGTGGGTGTAATTAACAGCTGTGCTAAGGTACCCTTGGCCTTTCTGGAGCTCACAAAACATGAATTATAGATTTTCTAAAGCTGTAGCTTTTAGGTCTAATTGTTCCTTGTTAAGAAAATAAGCAATATGAGATGCTGATCTCTACACTCAGCAGAACAGTAGTTTTATTTCCTAAACCTAAACAGGCAATTTTTGTTTTCCATATAGTAAGTAAGATAATTTTCAGTTTTATCTATACATAGAATAGCATACACTTTTAACATAAGTCACCTTTGCGTGTATGTGGAACATTTCTAGTACCATGTCAAACAAGATTTTCTGCTCCCATTTTTGAGGCTAAGGAGATAAGAAGAGCCAGACAGCTTCAGAGTGTGTATGAGTGGCAGAAGTTGTACTTGTTCAATTTCGTTCCAATTATACATTCTGTGTAAGAGTGGCTGATTAAATACAACCCGATACAACTGGGTTTAAAGCAGAAAGCATTTATGATAATATTTTTCAGGCACAGCACCTCAAATGAACATTCATGATGACAGCCATGGTGCCTATATTTGGTCCTTAGCTCCATGTAACTTAAGATACTGTCTTGGTCTTGCTCTTGTCTCCTTACCAGTGCCTTTTGTCACATGTGCTGTAGGGTCCCTTGGCAGCTCTCTGCCAGCTGGTGCTGCCTTCCTCTATAATGTCCCTTTTTCCCTGCTGCTCCTGCTCACTGCTGCCTGCTTCATAACTCTAATTAGTACCATGGATTGGACAAGGGATACCTGAGTGCATTTCTTGGGCAACCAGTCAAATACATCTGAGGGCATCCAGTATGTGCGTCGGTCAGCCCACTTTCTGCCAGCACCTAGAAAATCTCAACCGAGAAAATAGGTGCAAATTCGGATTTTGGTGTGGTGCCTTCTGGTTTTTATTTACATTTTACAATTCTTCTCTTTGTTCACTTTTTTTTTTTCAGGTGAATGTCCTTTTAGCAACTTTTCATTAAACGATTTTAAGTGCAGTGGTACTGTATATAAGGTTGGAAGTCTGTTTCTAGTGTTTAATAAATAATCCGACAATGATAAGAATTAAATAAATGTAGATTATACAATGAAGAAAAAACTCCTGTTGCTAAAATAAACACCTCTTTATTTCTTTCATTAGCCTTCGTTTTATGACGCAGTAGACCCAGTAGATTTTGAAGGCTTCCTAATGACGCAGATGAACAACTTGGACTCAGAACTAGCACAAGAACTTGGTGACTTTCCTGAAGATGACTTGGATGTTGTCTTTACGCCCAAAGAATGCAGGACTTTGCAACCCTCTATGCCAGAAGATGGGTAAGGAGAATTTACCTCTAAAATGCTGCAGGTTTAAAAATAGTTTCTAATAAGTTGTTCCAGACACTTCACTCTTCTATCGATCCATCCATTAGACACTTGCTGGGCTTTTAAACATTTGAACTTTGTCATTGATTCTTTTAGGCCTCTTTGCACACTTAAAATTATTCAAGTGTTTACATGACTTGCTGAGACAGCTGGTAGTAGCACAAGTGAGGTAGGCCTAAACCAGGAAGGGTAAAGAAGGACTGAAGAGCAGCCTGTAAAATACATTTGTAGCTGTGATCCCAGAGGTGGAAGTTGATGCTGATCATGTAGTAAGTGTAGGATTGAGGGGTTTTAACAATATCTCTTTCTCAGTACCTTTGTTGTTTAAATGAGGGGAAATAGTTCATACTTAACAATGTTTGGGTGTAAGAAAAAGTGTTAATTTCCAGTGTAGGAATCACTTTTGGTTTCTGGCGATATTAATGGAATGATTCTACTATTTTTAACAGCTCTTAAATTAAAATCCTTAGCGTGTGTGGATACTGGTGCTTTGCCATCATGGAAACATTTAAGCTGGTTTGATAAACAGGCAAACTGTGGACAACACATTATTTTTCAGAATGAGAAAAAAAGGATATATTGGATAGTATTCTGGTGTGTTTTAGGAGAATCTGTCATGGCTTAACACTGTGCCTGCAATTAACCAAATCAGTCTTAGAAGCAGACACTGACTGAGAAACTTGCTGTTAAGTTCAGCAAGTACAGCTGCTTAGGAGAGACTTAGCTGAGAGCAAAATTACAAGACAGAAAATTAATTCTATCCTGGCCCAAACCAGGACAGAATCCTATGCATTGTATACAAAATATGTTTCAGGGATTGTTTTACTGTAAATGGTACCTTTGAGTAGAACAACAAAGGCCAATTGAGTTTTGCAAACAGTTACAGCCAGATAAAGTGAAGTCAGGACCAGTTTAGCCTCAAGCTGCTGTGTCTGCAAAGGTAGCCAACCATGCAGTGTGTCTGGGATTGGGTGGGGGGGCTCCTTCCAGTAGAGTCAGGAAATAAAGGGCACAGCACAATTTCTCTGCTGTGATGAACCTGAACACTGAAGGGACAAACAGGCTTGGCTTATGGTGTCCTGGTTCACAGGGAAGACCGGCATCCCCCTCTAATCCTGCAAAAGTTATTATAGTTTAATGTGTACCAGCTGACTATATAAACTAGAGACCTGTACAACAAAGGTATTTTTCCATTGTTTTCTGTCCAATGTGCCAAATGCAATGAAGCTAAGCAGGAACCTCTGTTTATAGGATTTCTGCCAGCTGCGGGTGAGCTGAGAAACCCTCTCTAAGCAAGGCCTCATCCTGCAAGTTTCTTCTAGACCCAGTGCATTTCTTGGGAAGCTCAGGAGACCAAAAGCAGTAAAGACAAGATGCCATGTTGTGTCACCCGAGAGCTCTCTGAATCATAGAGCTCCTAGGGGATTTTTATAACATTTGCACAAAAGCTGATTTTCACTTGAAGTTACTCATAGGAAATGAAATTACTCATAGAAAATGTTCCAGACTTTTTCAATAATTCCTGTTTTTTCTGTGGACTGGGAAGAGAGAATGGGTGTGGGAGACAGCGAATATTTTGGTGCTTGAAGTTACCATTTTTTTAAATGATGGACAAAAATAATAAAAAAAGATCCATCGTCTGAATGAGATTTATAAAATAAGACAAATGTTTCTCCTCTCTTTCCCAGGTTGTTTCCCAGCCTGTCTGCTGTTTAAAGCAGCAACTATCTGTTTGTTTTTACTGTACATAAGCATTTATACTAATCCTGTACAGTCAGGTTTCGGCCTGATTTGCACCACAGTGACATGAGGCATTTTGTAAAGAGACTGTGGCAAAGCTCAGATGGTCAATAACAAATAGTTTTCAGCTTAATTTTTAAACAGCAGCTTCACATTTAGCTATCTATATTAGTGCTGCCACTGAAAATCCTGATCAAGGGTGCTAAGGAGTGTTAAAGGAAGATGAGAGCACAGGAGAGGAACCCACCGCAGATGTAGTCTGTGGTGCCTTTCTACACCAAGAGCAGGAAACAGATACCACCATCCAAACTGGGTTAGTGTGCTGCCTGCTTGCAAATACATGTCCCACCCAAACCAGATGCAGGAAATGAACATGTGCTCTTTCAGTCCACCAGTGGCAGAGGCCCATGGCAGCCTGGTATCAGCCAAGGCTCTGTCCTCTTCCACTGTTACCTGGTGTTGGTAATCAGCTGCAAATCTGTTAAATGTTCTGAGTGGAAAGTGATAGAAAATACCAAAACCTTTCAGCAATTCCTGTATTGAATGTGTGTCCTATCCTGCTCTTTTGCTCACTTGGTTTGGAGGATGTTACAAGAGATTTTGACACAGGTGGCTAACATTTTTTGGAACAGGGGTAGGGAAATTATGCTACAACATACTGACAGCAAGTTCATGGATGTCAAATTTGTCTTACAATATTTCCATTCCCATTGGTATCCAGTCTGTCAGGCAGCACTGACAATCTTTTACCTTAAGTGAGACTTATTTGAAAGTCATAAATTATAACATACTCTGATTAAGAGCTTAGTGTCCCCTTTTAGAAATCTCTTGTACAGAGATTTTTATGTTTTTGGTGTAATATTCTTTCTCACAAAAATGGTGAGAAAGAATATTACATCAAAAACATGAAAAACATGTATTTTTGCAGGAGTCCCAGAGCTGAGGCCCCTAGAAAAATATCTCTACATTGATATAAGATAACATATGTTGAGACTTGTTATCATTTTGAAAATCACAACGATGGGTATCTGGTATAATTTCTTTTACTTTGCTGCATTTTGCAGCAACATCGCTCTTATGTTCATGAATTACATAGTGTGGCAAATGGTTACCTGTGTTAAATGTATGTTTGTTAATTTAATAAAACACAGCAACGAAAACCTGCATCAGGGAATTCATGCAGTACATAGAATTCTCTAAAACTCAAACAGAGGTCCAATGGTGAAATAAGTATAGAAAGAACTAATAGAGAGGCTTTCATCCAAACAGCATGTTAAGGTAAATTTCTTTGTTCTTAAGGTATGACCTAGGTAGTAAAATATTTATAATATATTGCTTTTTCCCCAGGGTTGAACTGGACTCACATGTGAGAGACTGTGTTCAGACATATATTCGGGAGTGGCTGATTGTGAATCGAAAGTAAGCTACATACTAATGATAAACTATATAAAATAGAAAATACCCTGCATCCTATTTGTCAGAGTGGAGATGCATGCTGTTATAATAGGGATAAAGACTACATTTCTATGATCTTAATTTTCCCCTCCATGCCCTGAAAATTCAGCATGTTCTGACTTCTAGTGGTGTCTGAAAATGAAATAGAATGCTAGTAGCAAAATAAACAAAGTATGGGCTTTCCCAGCAGTGACTGATTGTATTCATAGGATTATTACTGTAACATACAACTTTATTATTTTACATTAGTAAGTGATTTCTGCATTTGTGGTCAGTGTAATTCAGCATATAGAATTGGACCTGTAGTCATTACAAGTGATTTAATTTCCTTTTGTTTAGTTTAAGTTTATTTTATTTTATAATTTCATTCCATATATTAAGCATATTCTTGAGCAGCAGCCAATGATACAGTGCTTGCACTTTCTGCCATTCTGCTGTGCCCCTGCACCTTCCCTTGCTACTTTCTGTTTTTTTGATCTGATGTACATCATCAGTCACTGCATTACGGTGTGACTCCTGGTGATTGTAAAGGAATGGCACTGTTTAATTGTGCAGCTTGCAAAGGGATGAAGGAGCTGCTGATGGTTATCAAGAGACTTCCTCTGGGGCTGCTGATGAAATTGATTAAGTTCTGAGAACTGTTCCACTGTGAGTCACTAAAAACAAGCTAGCAGGTTTTGTACGCTCTCCACCTGCAGTGCTCAGAGCACAGGTGCTGGGTCTTTCACCCAGTGTGGTTTTGAGAGATGTAAAGAGCTGGTGCACAGCTTTTTGTACATGAGTAGGTAGCCAGCAGTAAAGTAGGTGAGGTGAAAAAGAGAACATGGCTCTTTTGCACTTCCATGTGCTAGTAGAGATGTGATCAGAGTGGTAGAAATACACATGCATGAAACAATTTGTTGTGTATTTTAATATTTTGTTCATTCAGCGAAGGCAAATTTGCATTCAGAAACTTTATTGAGCGGTTAAGTCTGCAGTAAATATGATGAAGGGCTTTGCCAGAGAGCTGAGGTTTGATGGCTGTAGCTAACAAAGCAAGGATGTTATTAAAAATTGCAAAGAACAAGACAATAAAAGATGCATCAGTGCCACGTAAACCAGTGATAGATTGTTATTGGGAGTCTCATGTTAGGCCTGGACACTATTCTCAAAATATGTACAAGAGGAAGAAAAGATATCAAGAGAGAACTGAGAAAGTCATCGTAGAAAGCTCTCTATTGTTTTACTAAAGGCTGGGAAAACTGTTTTTGCCTACTTGGGAGATAAAGATTCATTGGAGAGTTTACTAGATACATGATCTGGTGATCTGTGGATCAGAAGAGTGTGTTAAGTGACATTCATTCACTCATGGATGTGAAGATTCAGAACTGGAGACTGCAGAGTATTCAGTGGGTGGTGTGAGCAGAGATGATCCTCACTCTACAGGACAGAGACAGATGTGACAGTCTGACTGGACATAGCTGAGGTGTCCATGTGTTTATGCCAGAGGCAGAATGGGAGGCTTGTTTCTATCAGTTTCTCCTTCCACTTGTCCCTTGTTCCTTTTTGTCAACCCATTTTCTTAATTCAGTGTATGGACCTTAATTTGACATGTTTGTCAAATTTTGGTTTGCCTCTTGGTGAGTTTTAATTGCTATCATGCTTTTCAAACTGAATAAACAGTATAAGTAATTTTTCAGGAATACTTTGGGGGAAGCCATCTCTACTGTAGCTTGTACATCACACACAAGCATGATCTCAGGTACATAAATCCCACAGACTCATATAATTATTCTGGTTGGAAAAGACCTTTAAGATCATCAAGTCCAACCATAACCTAACTCTACAAAGATCAGTGTATAAAACATGTTGCTGAGCACCACATCTGTACATCCTTTAAACACTTCCAGGGATGGTGATTCAGCCACCAACCTGGGCAGCCTGTCCAGGGTTTAATTACCCTTTCAGTGAATAAGTTAATTCTAATATCTAATCTAAACCTGCCCTGGCACAACCTTAGTCCATTTCCTCTTGTATTGTTGCTTGTTAGTAGGGAGAAGAGACCAACCTCCACCTCAGTACAACTTCCTTTCAGGTACTTGTAGGGAACAATGAGGTCTCCCCTCAGTCTCCTTTTCTCCAGGCTAAACAGTTTCAGTTCTCTCAGATGATCCTCATAAGACTTGTGCTCTAGACCCTTCACCAGCCTGGTTTCTCTTCTCTGGACTCTATCCAGAGACCTCTATTGAGGTCAATGTCTGTCTTGTAGCTGTGGGGCCCAGAACTGGGCACAGCACCCAGGGTGCAGCCTCACCAGTGATGGGTACAGGGGCACCATCACTTCCCTTCTCCTGCTGGCCACGCTATTCCGGATACAAGTCAGGATGCTGTTGGCTTTCTTGGCCAGCTGGGCACACTGCTGGCTTTTATTCAGCTGGGTGTCAGCCAACACCTCCAGGTCCTTTTCCTCCAGGCAGGTTTCCAGCCATTCCTCCCCAAGCCTGTAGCATTGCATGGGGTTGTTTTTACCCAAGCGCAGGGCCTTGTGGAATCTCATATAATTGTCCTTCTTTTTAGTAATCTCTTCTTACTTAATAATCTTGTCATTAATAATTTTTTAACACTGAAGATAGTGAAAAAATATTCAACAGATCTTCTTTTGGAGGCTGAAATATCTTGAAGTAAACTCAGTGCAGAATTTCTGTCATTTGTTCTGGATGATTAAGGCACCTCCAAAGCAAGGTCACATCCAAGGAGATCTGGGATTGTTTCTTTTACAAGTTCAGTTTTCTTTTGCAGTGAACTAGTAAACAATTAAAATGCAAACAATTAAAATTAAAATTCAGTTACTCCTAAAAGTAATAAAAAAGGGTCTCCCTGATCAATAATTGCTTATCATGGCATCTTTATGAAAGTACTCATGTTCAGACATTGCTTTGGGAGGGCTACCAAATGCTGAAAGGAGCAAATAAGGAGGCTGATTGCAAAAAGACTATCACAGCATTTAGCAACTTTCATAATATGTTGAAGTACTAATAATAAGTTGAAGTAATAAATTTGAAGAAATCAAGTTTTGGATGTATTTGGTAACTTTTTTCAGCCTATTTGCTGACTTTTTCCATCTGCTACAAAAATGTGACTTGAAATTGGTACCTTGCTGCAAAATTTTGGGAAGTTGCTAGCAGAGAGGGTTACATTGTGTCATAGCAATTGCTCTCTTCAAAAACAGATACCTCACGGTTTTTTATGTGATTAACTTGGGATATCAGCTAGGTCCAGGAAAAGAGCAGTAAGCTCCTTGATATATAGTTGCAGGAGCAAAGAACCAGCCAAGGCAAGGCAAGCTGTCCTGATCTGTGTTCTAAAGGTCACTGGAATGATCACGGTGTCTGATGAGGAGCTCAAAGCTGAATTTTTAACTAGGTCAGACTTCGCTACTGTCTCAGCCTCAAAGCCTGTGCAGAGTGACCTGAATGAACTTCTTTCCTTTGAAAAACCATTCTTAGTTTACATGAGAGTGAAGTGATAAAAGTGATAAAACACTTAACTTTGTAAAATGTCAAATTTTTGCACAAAAGCTGTACCGCTTTGCTGTTTTGCATTCTAATGTTTCCAACTGTTTAATATTTTTTAAAATTGGTCTTTTCTATTTTATTGTCCCTTAACTCTTCCTCGTGTAATTCTGACTTGCTTGGGCTTCTCTGTGAAAGGAAACAAAGGAATTCAGATACTTCCAGACTGAAAAACAAGGGATCCCAAAAAGATTTTCACAAGACGCTTCAAAAACAAACATTTGAATCAGAAACATTGGAGTGTGGTGATGCCAACTTTCAGGTACGTTTTTTTTTGCTCTGGGAAAAATACAGCAGCTCTCCTCAAAGGAAGCATCCAAGGATCTCTGTAATGGCTTCAAGTGGGGACCCACACTTGCCGTTATGCACCTCATGGGAGAGGAGGCATTAAGGCTCTCTGGCTCTGCCAGACAAACACAAGATGCTTCATGACTCTCCGGTGTCCAAGCCATAGGCACGTCACCATTTTGTTGGTTTTCCAACAGGTGGGGCCCCAGCACATCCACGCGCTCCCTGAGGAGGCCTCAAAGACAACCCTTCCCTCCTCTGACTTTGACCTGCGTGGTCTGACTCCAGACCCCCTCCTGGAGAACCTGCTGCAGCATCTCAGCACCGGGGACTTCGAGAGGCAGAACGAGGCGGCACGGCGCAGCAACAGGCTCGCCGAGCTCCTGGCCCTCTACCCCTCTCTGGATGAGGTGGGTGAGCATGGGGGCTGACTGGCCCCCATCAGCCTTCCCAAGCTGGCTGTCCAGAACATTTGAAGTGAAACCCCCACTGAGATTAAAAATTAATGCTTATGGCCTGGATAGGTGTCTCCCTTGCATAACGAAGGCATAATGTCACCCTGGGCTTCTGTCAGCTGTCCTGAAGCATCCTGTCAGCATTCAGGGGGTTGCATGTGGACCCATGGCTGAATTATACCCTCCTGGGTGAAGGCCAAGCCATGGTTCTGTCAGGGTGTTAACCTTAACTGCAAGTCTTGCCTGGGACTCAGAAGTGTGAGTATTCAGAGTTAGTGCTGCATAGGGGCCAAGGGTGTAAATATTCAGAAAAATAAGTCAATTTTCTTTCATCTCTAAAGAGATGAAATGCCCACTGAGTGGGGAAAGGTGCTAGTCCTTGTTAATGTCACACAAAGCTTTTTTTACAAGTATGTAAATGTAGTTCTTTTAGTTGAGTATGACTAAAATATCTGTTTAATAATAGGAAGATGCAGTGGAGATGCGGCCAGTGCCAGATCGCCCAAAGGAACATCTGGGCAACAGGATTTTGGTGAAGTTGCAGACTCTGAAGTAAGTATCCTTCACAAACCACACTCACCATTTCTCAGTTCATAGCAGTGTACAGCTGCCAACCCTGCTGCAACACTGCAGGTGTCCTACCCAGAAACTATTTGCATCCTTGCTTGTTTGTTCTTAGTGTAGCAGAGAACCAGTTCCATCCACTATTACAGAAGTCTTTAACTTGTCAGGGTGAAAAGATGTTGGGAAATAACCCCAGCTAGGAACTTCTAATAGACAAAGTTGGTCTCCATATGCTAGACAACTGATAAACAGAAAAAAAATAATCAAGAAAGGTATGATCATTTTTAACTGATATGTGAGATCACCTTTCTGACAGATTTATAAGATACATTGCATGCAGTTTATTTCCCTTCTTTTTTCTTGAATTCATCTAATAAAATGCACTAATAAGAAAAAAACCTCCAGGCTTTGGGAAAGCTGAGCTCTGAAGCTAAAGATTTCTTCCTATTTTCTAATGGAGGTACCAGTCGAAATATAGCACATTCATGTTTTTATTTTACAGAGTCGTAAGAGTGCAGTATGAATCAGTTACCTATGTGTCTTTCCTTAACAGATTTGATATAGAGATTGAACCTTTGTTTGCATGCATAGCCCTCTATGATATAAAAGAAAGAAAAAAGGTAAGTGTGCATATAGTATATTTGTTCAGTTGCCTTGAGTTTTCATCTCTGGAGTAATAATTTAGGAAACCTTACAAAAAACATGCCACTTTTCCACACATGCAGGCTGATCCAGGATTCTTTTTATTCAGTCCCCGTCACATGCTTGCAGTCTAGTTTATTTTGTAACCTAGTCTAGTTTTACTTTAAAATAAAATTTGAGGCATTGTTGCTTTGCACTACATATTAATTCTTTTTCTTTTCCAGATCTCGGAAAATTTTCACTGTGACCTCAACCCTGATTCACTCAGAGGATTCTTGCGTTCTCATACACCCTCCATTGACTTGTCTACCCAGGCAAGATCAGCAGTATTTTCTGTCACTTATCCATCATCAGACATATACCTAGTAATAAAGGTATGATATCAGTGTTACCTCAGCATTGAATGTCCTGTCCCCAGCTGTGCCTGTAGTCTGGGTTTGTGAAGCTGACAAACACAAGTTTCCTGTAGCTGAGATGAGTTCTGTTAGTTTTTGATAGTACATGTGCAAGTGTCCATTGGTATATCTCAGTCCCAAAGTAAGAAACTGTATTGATACCCTGTGCTCTAGTTCTAACGAGTACTTAAAATTTCCTATGTCTCCCTAAGGGAAATTTAAAGTAAAGTGAAATCAGATATTTTAAAACCTTGTAATTACATTGTGTGGAGATGTTTTAGCCTTATTTTAGAGCAATTGGCATAATTTTGTCTTGTGTGTATTTTCTGCTTTCCAAGTAATGAGATGGAAAACTGGGAGAAGGTTTTCTATCAGTCAACCTGTAAAAAGAGTTTTAAGAATTAAGAATGCACAATTAAGTACTGTGCATTTAGACAGCGGCATTTGTATTGCTAGAGATGCAACATCTTACTACTTGGGTGATATTTTTAATTTGTGTCTGGTTTTACTCCTTTTTGCAGATAGAAAAAGTGCTCCAGCAAGGAGAAATCGGAGACTGTGCAGAACCCTACACGGTTCTTAAAGAAAGTGAGGCTGGCAAGGTAACTAATAACAATATGAATGTTCAGGTCAATAAATGCATGTGCAGGAAAAAAAACACAGAGAAGGAGCAGACCCTTTGGAACAGAACAGAATCCCAAAAGTATTGGGCATGAAGCCAGTTGGTGCATCCCTGGTGCAAGCATTCTGGTGTCTGAACAATGAGATGTCATGAAGAGGCAAGGTGCACTATCTTTACTGACCCCTCTCCAAATCAATACTGATGGAGTGTTGAATCCCAAAGAAGATAGGGGTGAGCAAAGATGATGACAATGCAATGTGGTGTTGGCAGAAATATTTGTACTGCAGGGGCGTATTATTGATTTGGATGGGCAAGCAACCTGCTCTAGTGTGTACATGGCCAATTCAGAGCTGTCGTCCATGGACAGCATGAGATCCATTCAAGGGAGTCATTTACCTCCCTGGATCAGAGTGGCAATGTTTGCTGGCCTTCCAGATGTTTCTCAGTTTTCGAATATTGCTTGCAGAAGAGTGTTTTTTCTGTATCTGAAGAAGGAAGTAGAACCTGCTGACATTTCATGGTGACTGTTCATGCTGTGCTTGAGGGTCACTGCAGAAAGATCTGAATTTTACTTTTCTATAATGAAAATTAAATTATTGAAAAGCAATGAGAAGTGACTGTCAAATCAAAACAGCTATGATCCTGACAGTGGTGCAGCAAAAAAACCCCACAAGTATATAAGAATGCAAATTATTTACTGAACTGTAAATATGTTGTGGTTTTTTTTTTAATCTACTGTAGCATTAAAATAACTGATTGCTTTTTAAACAGTCATTATTTTCCTTGATTTAGACAAAAGAAAAGATTGAAAAACTGAAAGCCCAAGCTGAATCCTTTTGTCAGCGGCTGGGGAAATACAGAATGCCATTCGCCTGGATTCCCATAAGCCTAACTAATTTCTTCAACCTTTCAACAATTGAGCGAGAAATAGCTGAGGCCGAAGGCTTAAATGGTAGTGTTCTAACTTTTCTAACTAATGCAAACTACTCTTTGGTAAAAGTGTGCATAGGAAACAATGTAATTCACACTGGCATCAGGGACAAACAATGGATTCCAAGTTTTGTCTCTTCAGTGCAACAAACATTTACAGCCTAATAGACTCACTGTTTCACTGTTCATCTCTGCAAATTAATTTTCTTGCATGCTAAATATTATTCCATGTTTTGTGTCCAATTTTTGTTTGATGTTGGCTTTGTGCAAGTAAAACTCCCTTTAACGTTAGGAGCTCATTTGCAATACAGGGCAACAAAAATATGTATCATCTTAGTTTTTATAGTAAACAGGATGATTTGTCAACAACATTGACTAATGTGCTTTATAACCCATGAACTAAAACTTCGAATGAGCTTGTAATCTGCGGCAGCAGGAATGTCACCTGATATCATAGAAGCATAGAATGATTTTGACTGGAAGGAAATTTAAGGATTGTCTAGTTCTAAACCCCCTGCATGATCAGGGACACCTTCCACTGGGCTGAGTTGCTCAAAGCCCCATCTAACTTAACCTTGAACACTTCCACAACCTCCCTGGGCAACCTCCTCCAGTGTCTCACCACCCTCACACTAAAGAATTTCTCCCTAATGTCTAACCTAAATCTACACTTTTCCAACTTAAAAACCATAACCTCTTCCCCTTTTACTACATGCCCTTATAAAAAATTTCTGCCCAGCTTTCCTGTAGGCCACATTCAGGTACTGACAAGCTGCTATACCATGTCCCCAGAGCTTTCTTTTCTTCAGGCTGAACAAACCAAACCCTCTTAGACTGTCTTCATAGGAGTTCTGCTCCAGCCCTGACTTTCTTCAGGGTCCTCCTCTGGACACTCACCAAGAGCTCCATATGCTTCTTATGTTGAGGGCTCCAGAACTGGACATAGTACTCCAAGTAGGGTCTCATGAGAGCAGAGTAGAGAGGAAGAATCACCTCCCTTGACCCGCTGGCTCCACTTCTTTTGATATAGCCCAGGATACTGTGTGGGTTTCTCGGCTACAAGTGCACATTGCTGGCTTGTATTGAGCTCATCAACCAGCACCTTCCAGTCCTTCTCCTCAGAGATGCCCTCAATGCATTCTCATCCTAACCTGTGTTTGTGCTTTGCTAGGTGTGTCCTGGAATTCCACTGTTTTGCAGAGTCTGAAACAAAAGTAGTGGAATGTTTTAAGTACTCTATTCCCTGATGTTTCTGGGAAGCTGTAGTTTTCAACTGTATTCTGATGTTTTTTTACTGAAGCAACACAAAGGAAGCTGGTGTTTCATTTCATTTTTATTTGAAGGGAAAGGATCCACTAGTGACAAGAAGACAACACAGTTGCAAGCGAGAAGACTTTCTGACAGAAGTCTCAGTTCAGAGGACAGCTATGCAGTATCAAACTTCAAAACAATCTCTTTAACCCTCAGCACCTTCTTTAAACAGGTACTGGGTATTCTTTATTTATGATTGCCTAAAACATTTTTCCTCTGCGTAAAGTGGACTTTGTTGGGAGAAGTGACCAGTTATGTCTGTGTGGGAGCAGAGGACTCAAGCAGAGTTAAGAAGGCAGTAACTTCCTTGCTTTGCAGGCCTCAAGGACATGGTTCACTCAGATGTTTTTTTAAGTGTGGAGAAATGTTACAAAGCTACTGATTTTTGCCTTTCTCCTGGTAGGAAGGAGACAGGCTCAGTGATGAAGATCTGTTCAAATTTTTAGCTGATTTCAAAAGATCATCGTCCTTGCAGAGAAGAACTAAGACTTTACCAGGTACATAATTCATTTTGGAGGGAAAAGAATATATGTACTTTTCTCTCTGTTATGTAAATTCCAAGCCAAAAATATTATTAACTTGTGTTTTAAGTTTATAATATTCCCTGGTCTGCATGTCTGAGCACAGATGCTTTTTAGTTTTTTTTCTGTATGAATGAGTATGGAATTTCCTATGAAGGAGGATTCATTTAGCTTTTTATTCTGAAATTATTTACTTTATTCCCTAATTTACTATGTGTCCAATGGATGTGTTTTATTATTATTCAAACTGTTTGAAGATAGTGCTTTAAAACAAGTTTCTTAGATCCTTCCTCTTTCCCTGAAAAGTTTTTAAATGGGTTTTGTTTAACAGAGTGAGATTAAAATGTGTGCACATTTCATCTTATTGGGTATTTGGATCAGTGTTAGTTAATGAAGGAGAGAAGCAAATATAGTGTTTGGTAACTGTCAGAAACTTAACTAGATTTTTTTTTTCATAAATAATAACTCTAGCTCTTCTGGTTTGTAGAGGAACCTTAAAAATAGGAACTAAATGCAAAGCGGTTTTGACTTCTTAGAAGGTTTCAAGAAATAACAAGTCTGAGTTCCCCAACGGTTTCTCACATATCACAACAGAGAATTTAAACTGAAACTCTGGTGATACTTGTGCACATGTTATCAGTATTAACTGTTTAACTGCTCACTGCAGCAAGCATGGCTTTCTGGCTGTGTGGTTTCTGTTTTGACAGAGATTAATCAGAGCAGAATCTGAGTGAGGTGAGTGAGAGGGCTGTGTTAGACAGCAGCCCCTTTATCTTTTATTTGTCTCCCAGACAAATTTTGTATTATTTGTGTGTGAAAGATACTAGAACATCAAGCTATCACATCATGTCCCTTCTTTCTATCCTATTTCTTCGTAATTGTATAGGGAAGACATAAAAAGCTGTATATTGGCCTGATGTGTAGGGATGTGTGTATGTTAATTCCTACACTATGCTTTCATTCTCACGCAGCCTTGCAAGATGAAGAGCAAGTTCCTAGTTAGGCACAGTTACTGTTACCTCACATATTGTTTTAATTTTTGTTTTGGTTATTTCTTATATTTTTGCTGAGATTTTGTCATTGTTTATTAAAGGAACACTTAAACTGGAGATTTCCCCAGCTCCAGAAAACCTTGGGTTTTGTCTGACACCAGAATTATTACCAGTGAAGCCATTTCCAGACAACCGTAGTCGTCCTCACAAAGAGATTTTGGAATTCCCAATTAAAGAAGTGTTTGTTCCCCATACCATTTATAGGTAAGAAACAACTTTTTTTATTATTATTATTATTTCTTAAGATCCATTTTCAAAAATAATTGTGAATTAATTATTTTTTTCTGAAATAGAAACAAAAATACTTTTTAAATGTTAAAGACACTGCATTGGGTTGATGATTTGATCTTATTAGCCGTTACAAGATGAAAAGCCAGCAGGATACTCTATAGTGCTTTTAGTAATCCAGTTATGTTGTCCTTTGAAAAATTTTCTAAAATGACAAAAAACCAAACCTCTATCTGCTCTCGTTCACTTGGCATGGTTTTTGCCCACTCAATCTGATTATAATTTTAATGATTTTGAAAATTGTTTATGCTAGATGGTTTCTACTGTTGATTAGAGTCATCTGAGCATCTCAGGAAGTAATGCATTGCATTGTCTATTTTTTCACCACAAACAAGTACTTCAGGCTGTGTAATTTTTTTTCTGTAAATCCATTCTCTCTGGTTTTTTTCAATGAGACCACAGTGTTCAGTAGCATGCAACTGAACAATTCCCATAACCTTTTAGTGGTATATGTCTAAATCTCCAAGGAGAAAGCAGCACAATGTGTTTCACCATGTTTGTGCAGCATTATAGTGCTAGTGAGCAGTGATATTGGTAACAGCTGACTAGCAAAAATTCAAAATGGGTGTATGACAGTAGTATAGATACAGAAACACCAGCTTTCATGTGACTATTGTAGTACTGAAGGCACAGAAGTAAAGCAGAAGGCTTCTTACAGAATCACACACAGTCACAGAATTACCAAGGCTGGAAAAGACATCTGAGATCATCAAGGCCAGCCTATGACCTAACACTACCACTTCAGCCAGACCATGGCACCAAGTGCCACATCCAGCCTTTCCTTAAACAGCTCCAGGGAAGGTGACTCTTACAACAGTAGCAGATCCCTAGAAGAGCAGCTAAGTACTGAACTGCATGAGTGGCAAAGATGTGACTGTCAGTAAAGAATAACAGAATGCAAAAGCTGAAAAAAGGTAAAGCTTGTTCACATCTTGCAGCAGAGGTTATCAAAGAGCCATCTTTCCCTCCCACTCACCTGACCCCAGAAAAGAGGGAAGAATGTAAGGCCAAGACTTCTGGTTCAGTACAAATCAGAACTAAAAGGCTGAATATTATTTTATCATTGGGAGATGCTTCACAACTTTATGGTATATTGGAGTCACTGTTGGTGACACCTGGTTTTGGATCTCAGCTTTTAAGGAAAGTAGAAAGAGGAAGTGGTATCTTACCTTACAAACAACTTGCAATGTGGTGTTGGCAGGGAAAAGAGTAAGTAGGCCAGTTTGGACAGCACCTCTTTAGAAATTCTGGAGCAGTTATTACTGGCTGTGCTGTGAATCTGTGATACTCAAATTCCTGAGAATAGTTTCTCTGCACTCTCAGCACCAGGATGCTAAAATGCAGAGTGGTATGGTATTTCTGTTCACTGTGTATCAAAGATAAAAGTAAATGTGGTGTCTTTTGGTTTTTTTTTTAATGTTTTAGAGTTTTATGCAGATACTTCTATAGGAGAACTATTTCTTACATGAGCAAAAGTACAACCATGAATGAACTTGAGTAATGATGCCCTTTTTAAAAAGGAAAGTTAAGATAGAGTTTTAAATATCTTGTTCATTGTCTATTCCAAATAAGGAGTACCATGTGTTAACTCCAGTGTGCAGCCTCAAAGATTCTTGAAAATGAAAGGCAGTAGCAACTGCTGTTGCTGAGCTAGAAAGAGAATTGAGAACATTTCTGCTCAGAGTATTCTCTCTTTAATTATCACCATCCAGACATCATGGGTATCAAAGCCACTGTGCTGAAAATTAATTAGAGCATTTCCAGAACCAAGTTAGGGTGCTCCACTCTATCCTTCAGTTGCTAAAGTGTATTAAATACACAACACCTCCATCAGAATAAATGCACTTTCCCAACAGCTGCACTTTGAGTCAGAGTTCATGCCCAGCATGCGTTATCTCTTCAGGCTTTTTGGGCTGTTTTGATTTTCACTTAAGTAAAAATCATGATAACAAAACAAAGTAGGATCTGTCCAGCATAACTTGTAGTAACAAAAAGAGTATCTGTAAGGAACAGTTGTCTTCAACTTGAGTTGTCTTCAGTTGCGTTTTGTTACTCAGTGGTGATAACAAAACTGGCATGCTGTAACTAGTGTTATGCTGTAAATTGGAAACTCAATCAGTTAATACCGAAATCAAATCCTAAAGACAGTTAGATACACTGAGGAAATGGTGAAAAAATGCAGAAATGTTAGGTCATGTTCTGGCTGCCAAATGGCAAGAAACATGTTTGGAGAGAGAAAGCGGAGTTGCCAACTGAAATTGCTAATAATGAGCTTCGGCAGTAGCTCCCCAGAGAGTAAGACAAGGCAGTGTCGTAAACTTTATGACACAGCAGAGCCAGGAACTTGGTGGAGTCCAAGAGTATATTTTGTATGTGCGTAGTGCCAGTGAAAGCACCTCCTTTTCCAACTAGCCAGTATCACCTAGCCATATCTCACACTTTTGCCATACTTTCTGCTATACATTTTTGCCATTTGATGAGATAAAGTGTAGTTAGGAAATGTAAGCCATTGTATTTATAAAATCATAGAATCCTGTTGTTTGGAAAAGACCTTTAAGGTTGAGTCTGACCACAAACCTAATACAGCCAAGCCCAACCCTAAACTGTATCCCTCAATACCATATCTATGTGTCTCAAATACCACCAGGTGTGGTAACTCAACCACTTTCCTAGGCAGCCTGTTCCAGTGCCTGACAACTCTCTTAGTGAAGAATTTTTTCCTCAAATCCAATTTAAACCTCCCCTGGCACAACTTGTAGCCATTTCCTCTTGTCCAGTCACTTGTTGCCTGAAAGGAGAGACCAAATCCCTCCTTGCTACAGCCTCTCTTCAGGTGGTTGTAGAGAGCAATAAGGTCTCCCCACAGTCTCCTTTTCTCCAGACCAAACATCCCAAGTTCCCTCGGGTGCTCCTCATAAGACTTGTGTTCTAGACTCTCCACCAGCTTCATTACCCTTCTCTGGAAACACTCCAGCACCTCAGTGTCTTTCTTGTAGTGAGGGCCCCAGAACTGAACACAGTACTCAATGTGCAGCCTCACCAGTGCCGAATACAGGGGCACCATCGCTTCCCTCCTCCTGCTGGCCACACTATTCCTGATACAAACCAGGATGCTCTTGGTCTTCTTGGCTACCTGGGCACACTGCTGGCTCATATTCAGCTAAGTGTCAATCAACACCCCCAGATCTGTCTCTTCTGGGCAGCTTTTCAGCTACTCCCCCCAGCCTGTAGAACTGCATGGGGTTGGTGTTACCCAAGTGCAGGGCCTGAAACCTGGCCCTGTTGAATCTCACGTAATTGCCCTGCAGCCATTGACCCAGACTGTTCACATCTCTCTGCAGAGCCTTCCTATCCTCTGCTTAATTTAATTGTCCTGCATTTCTCCTTGGTTAGCTCTCTCTGCATAGTGAATATTTTTTCAAGCCTGAGATTAAACTAGCCTATACAAAGTAACTCTGAATTTGTGTAGGGTCAGATATTGTTTCATGTTGTTTTAATCCATTTTCTCTAATTTGAAAAGTAGAACTGTCCTGTCTTAACTAACTAATGTGCTAGTTTTCAGTCATAACTGAATGTCATGGTCTGCTAATGTGTTTCAGGTGATCAATTATTTCCTAATTTTTAAATGGAAGTCTGCAAACCAGAGGGCTTTTTTTTTTTTTTTTTTTTGGTATCAGTGCTATAGATTTAAATATCAGGAGATTGAAAAATTATTAAAATAATTACCTGTTTTCTATTAATGTTTCCGTGAATGTAGGATAATATATAGAAATGTATTTGAAAAACAAATAAATTAAAGCTTACAAAAATACAGTCTGGTAAGCTCTTACTGGCATAGTAATATCTCTACATCTATATTTTGTTTATTTGGGGAGGAGGAGGAGGTGTGTCAGTGGAAAATTTTTCAAAGTAAAATAGTCTTACTTTGCTAAATAATAGCTTTTTCCTTTGTGGCAGGAGTAGTAAAGTCTTCTGTGATAGTCTCTGAACTTAGCTCTTGCTAGTTTTTATACTGGTATAATGCCATTATTTTAAATGATGCTATTTCTGATTTATTCCAGAGAGATCAGCCAACCCACTGTATCTGTGTACTGTGAAATTGAGCACTTCTTTTTGTTGTGTACCTACATTTCTTTAATAAAAATAGTTCCCTGAAAATGTCAAAACAATTCTAGATTTATTCCTTTCAATACTGTTCTATTTTTAATAAGAAAAAACTAATATAATTTAAAGTTTGTTTATAATTTTATTTTCTCATTAAATACAAATGGAAATTATGCTTCTTAGTGCCCCTATGAAATGTTGGTGCTGAAGAAGAGAGATTTCATCCATCTCTTTAGCAGTAACCCAACCAGCTAGAGAAAGCCCTATCTCTGATAGGGGAAGTGCTCCTTGCTACAACTTCTCTTCAGGTGGTTGTAGATAGCAATATACCAAATAAGCTAGTGAAGCTAGCGCTCTTTCCTCTTGCAAGCAGCTAAATTGAGTCTTTCAGACACCTGTAGAAATTGGAGATTAAAACTAGCATGTAGGTGTCTCAGCTCAAGCAGCTTCCTAAGGTATAAGGAATGTGGGATTGAATTGCAGTTCTTAAACTTGGTTTCAGTTCTGCTGCTGGCTTCCTGCAAAGCTTTGGGTTATTGGATGTCTCTGACATTCTCCAACTGCATGTTCATATCCACAGTAAAATACTTACCATGCAGGAGTGTTAGAAGTCCTATATTAATGTTAAACACTTTGTTCAAACAGTGCTGGGCATTTTTGTTGTTGTTTAGTTCCCCAGTCTTGAGTTCATTTTTTTTACCACTTCTTTTTCCCTGTCTTGTGAAGGGTATCGCTGTTGCTTCTCCTCAAGGATGGAGAAGCATAAACCCACTTCATTATCTAGCAGTTTCTTCCCAGAAAAACTGGACTACTCATTAATCATTATCATTAGCAGTTAGTGGAATACTCAATGCTCATCTTCCTCCCAAGAAAAGAAGCTATAACTGGACATGGAACTCATAAGCAGGAGCCTACCTTTCCAGATGGTTTTGGATTAAAGTATCTTCTTTACAGATTTGATTTTGCTGCAGCTTCATTTCAGCAGGCAGTGGCTTATGCTTTCTCTTGTATAAATGTCTTAAGGAAAATGAAGCTACTCTGATCACTGATAGTGTCCTGGTTAGGTAGTAGGGTGCTGAATATTATCCTTTTGTAAACAGCTCCCAACTCCTAGAACAAAAACATTCCTTTCTAAGCCTGGAAATCATTTTGCTAGTCTCAGGCACTGTGCTCGCTCCTTCAGACCATTTCTCTGCATTTCACTGGAATGCAAGTGCTCCGGTAACTTTATCCAAGAATTGTTAATAGTGCTGTATTACTGCTAGTAGTAGGTGGCTTCCCTTTTGGTAGGAAGAGGTGACTTCTTCAGCTTACATCAGAAGGGCACAGTTCATGCCCCTGTGAAGGAACCTCTTTTGGTGATCTCCCCACCTTCCTGCTTTAAAAAATCAGTCAGCGCATCTCTGCAGGGTATCCAGAGTCAGCATTTGCCTCTGTTCTTTCTCAGTGCTTATGGGTTTAATACACATGTAAGCAAGATCCCTAGAACTGCCTGAGCATAAATGACTAGATCTTTAGCTCTTTGGTACAGTACTTGCTGGAATAATGCTTCCTTTGTTGTGTAGTCAGCAGAGACCTCTGTGATTTTACATATCTTTCACCTCAAGTCACATCAGAATGTAAAATCCAGTGCTGAGGGACATTATATGGATTTGTGACATCCCCTGCTGGGGTGCAGATTGATGAAGCAATGGCTGGATTATGCAGCCTCCCTTCCATGTATTTCTTCACCTCTGGCAGATGTAATATTGATAATATCCTTCATTTAATATGTCATTTCCCCAAGCATAATTCAGTGGAGGTTACCAATATATTTCCCTCTTTCACTCAGCTTTTCCTAATATCATTTTATAGAGAATTTGGCAGACCAGAAATTGCATTTATGAAGGAAAGGAAGGAAGTGCATTACTGTGTCAGACAGGAAGGAGTGCACTTCTGAACAAAAGGAAAGTTACTTGCCAGTTTGGTTAAGGCATGCCTTGACCCATGTAGCATGTATTGGTTAGCAAAGAAGCTGGGACTGTGTAGTTAAAGAGTATTTTAAGGCTGTGACAAGTGGAAATTAGGAGAATCAATCACAATATCCCAGGTCTTGGGATACAACAACTGGCATCTGGGCTGTCTAACTTGATGACAGCATTCTCCAAAGCTGCTCCTCATTTTCAGCTTTCAGTGGTGATAAGGACAGGGCAATTTTGTGTTTATCATCTGATTATCACAAACAAAGAGAAAGCATGGAAACCCGTGAGTATTTCTTATTATTCCTCATGGGAAGCCAGCATGCTTCTTTCTACCAACACTAGTCTTATTCCTTACACTCAGAGGACAAAGGGTGAGAATCCTGTATCAGACTGGAAAAATGAGACATTAAATAGTATGATGCCAGAATGTGTGTGGTCCAGACCAAGCTGAAATCTCAGACCTGACGGATTTCACCAGAGAAAAGTCTTACTTTTAGCAATGTGACTCTTCTACCAGAACTGTTGAGTTTTGAACTTGGAAGACCATCTATGCTGCTAAATTCCCCAGAGTAATTGAAAGTGCTTTTTAAGTTTAGTGATCTGTCCATATACAGAAGGTAATAAACAGCAAAGTATGCCATATTTTAAAGCATTATTTACATTTATTACCAAAAGATGCCAACTCCTAGTTTGAAATGTCTTGTTTGTAAGCACTATGGTCACTGATACTGCTTTTTGATTTGTATAATATAGACATATATGCCATCTGTTGCTATAAGCTAGGAATGCATGAATGTCAGTTTTTGGATTTATTTGCTAGTTTGCTTGTTTTTATCCCATCTGAGTGATTCTTTACACCTTCCGAAATCTGCCTCTTCTCTGCTGAGAAAGGAGATGCTTTGCTGAGAAATTCCTGCTGTTCATTACACCAAAGAAATATATTTATTAATTTGTAACTGGGAATTAGGTATTTCCAAAAAAGAAGAAAGATAGAAAGACTGCCTTCTCAAAGGCATAGCTTACTGTACGAGAAACATACATACATACATAGGATATTCAATGTGTCACAGCAAGAACTTACCTCTTCCATGAGAACTTGTGAAATGGAATTCTTACTAAACTTTCACTATCTAGGTGGAACTGAAGGACAGGGAGAGAATCAGCAAAATGCTAGTTTGTGCACTTCATTTCGAAATCCAAATGCTTGTTACTTACCCATTTAATTTTTTCCTTTTCTTTCTTCTAGAAATCTCCTCTATGTTTACCCTCAGAGGCTGAATTTTGCCAACCGACCAGCTTCTGCAAGAAACATTACCATCAAGATCCAGTTTATGTGTGGTGAGGACCCATCCTGTGCAATGCCGGTAATAAATGCTGACATTTCTTGGCAGACTTTTCCTTATGTGTATTCCTGAGGAACCTCTGAAGAGAGAACTTACTGTTCACTTCCCATCACTATGGTTTCTTGTGGAAGACTTGTCACTTAAGCGAAACAATCACATTCTCTAGTCTTATCTAAATTTTCCTACCTTATTTTCAGAAGAGTAACATCATACTAAAGCAGTGCTACGTTAGAAACCGAAGTGATAAAATTCACAGAACTTTAGGTGGCTTTTAAGAATGACAGTCTGTTTTCCAGTGGAACTTTTCTGTGTGCACTATGTGTACACAAATGCTGAGGTATAGCACTGGAAGGTATGAGCTGGGATCTTCATTGCCTGAATCTGAATGGGTGCACAGTCATACAGTGTGGAGGTGGAGTTTTCTCTGTTTGAAACACACTGCTTATCAGAGCTTACATGTGCACTACTAGCAGAGCAAGCAGCACTGTCTGTGTTCAGGTTATTCAGCATTTCCCATTATAAGATACTCTCTTCAGCTTTACCGGGCTTCACATGTTCAATTTAAAGTGTTCTAACCCAGATATCTGCTTCAGCCTGAATTGTTGGGAATTCTTCAAACAGTGTAACTGATTCCTTAAGAATGACATTAGGATAAGTTATTTTGTGATTTTATGTGTTAAAAGGGGAATAAATTAGTGCAATGGTTACTTTGAGATACTGTGATTCAGCAAAATGTTGGAGAAAGGATTGGCACCTAATGATCTTTTATTAATGTGCTTACCCTGCCTACTTCACAGCCACATGGGCTCTGGAATTGAAATCAGGGCATCAGCACAATGTTTTCCCAAGCCATGTTTCTTCCAGAGCTGGAGCTGTGCTATATGAATGTAACGTAATCTTTTACGTTACAATACCGCATTGTTGGTTTTCTTAAGCTCCATGTATGCTCCATTTTTCTGGTGTTTTCCCCTGAATGATGTGTGGAGAAGATGCTTAACAACAAGACATCTCTGACAATGTGCTCTAGGCCTGCCTGTTTTTACTTTCTTTTATTCTTAATGCAGGTAATTTTTGGGAAATCTTCAGGTCCAGAATTTGTGCAAGAAATATACACAGCTATCACATACCATAATAAGTAAGTATTGGGAAGTATTAATCATGACCTCTTTCCATAATTCTTAGTGTACATAGTTAATCAAGCAATGCTAGTACTAATCCATTTTAAACTTTTTCTTTTTTTTTTTTTTTCTTTTTTTTTTTTCTTTTTTTTTTTTTTTTCTTTTTTTTCTTTTTTTTGTGGCTTTTTCATACCTAATTTGGATTGCTTACATGCATTTGCATAAATCAATACTGCATATTTGGCCATGGTTTTTCTTGATTGGAATTTTCAAAGGTTAGTGGAAAATACTCCTAATCTGAAGATTAGGGAGCAGAAGTAGGAAGTAGCAACAAAAATTTGTCACAGCATTCACTTCAGTGAATTCACAGATCCACAAGAGCTGAAGGGACACCTTCATGCTTGTGAATGTGGACTCAGGATTTGGAATTTACACAATAAATATGCTGGAACCCAAAATTAAAATAGAATGGTTTTGAAAGTATAGAAATGTGAAAGCTGAATCATTACAGATATTACCATCTATCCTCTTCCTGATTCAGAGCTGTAGATAGTTACTAAATATAGATGTATATACATGTATGTATGCAATTTAACCTGGATCTGAGGGCTGTTTTGAAGATGTATACAGTTTTTATAACAGTAATATCTAAAAGCCTACTCTCAAGGTTGTCTTAATCCCATGTTAGCATGGAAAACATGCTTGACATCTTTTTTAAACAGGTCTCCTGACTTTTATGAAGAAGTGAAGATTAAGCTGCCAGCAAAACTCACAGAGAAACACCATCTATTGTTCACATTCTATCACATTAGCTGCCAGCAAAAGCAGGGAGCATCTGTTGAAACCCTCATTGGGTATTCAGTAAGTTCCATGTTATACATGAGCATGTGTGTGTGTGTACGTGTATCCACATTCCATGCAATCTCACTTTGCTTATCAAGAATTTTGTCATATATTCCTTTTCTGGTTCTGGTAATTTAGCAAATCCAGTGGAAGTTCTTAATGTTAATTCACTGAAGCTGGATGCAGCCTGTGGTGTGTCCTCATCCTATGTGTATACGTTGCTGAGTGTCTTTCAAGTTGATTAATTCACCTGACTCAACTTAAGTTTTCACTTAAATATTTTTAATAGCATATTGCCAAATTGTGTTAGATTCTTCTTATTGAAAAAAACAAGCAAAAAACCCCAACACCTCTAAAACATATGCAATTACAATTATTTACTATTACCTAACATGTTCACACATGAGGTAGCAAATTGTATAATATTCTCCATTTTATATGGCATATTGTTTATTTTCTAAGATGTCTTTTACCCACATCAAAATTAAAACCCAGAAAGAACCTAGAAGATAAAATGTAATTCTCTTGCAATCATTATCCTCATGTTGAGACTAGAATGTTTTAGTTAAAGAAATACATATTGTAGCATAGTTTCTTTGACCTTTTTCTTTATAAATTGATATTTTTAACTGGAGAGATTTTTAAAGATAAGAGGAAAGCATAACTGATAAAAATCTAAGATTTGAAAATAGACTAATACTATGGCCAGCAACTGAATTGTGGGGCCAGAGAAGTGCTGTCCAAGTGTTCTCATCACCTAAATATAAAATTTTTCTGCCCTGTGATACTCAAATGCACAGCCTCTTTCAGACATGAATAAGAGAAAAATTAAGAATGTTCAAATATCAGTGCAGAGTTCTGATGAGTTATTCTGGCATTGTCATGGTAGCCACAGCAAAGATGTTTGATTTATCCCTAGCAGAATTTTAACTTTGTTAATTTGCTTCAATGAGAAGGATCCGTCTAATCAAGATAAATTATTTTTTTAAAGAAAAACTTGGACTGTACTAAGTCCTTCGGGTAGCATTTGTTAGAGAAATATATGTCACAGGTGAAAAGCTCTCTTTTGTTTTCTTCAAAATGGATGGTTTATGAAGCAGTCTTGTACCTTTTTGAGTGATTTTAAAATGCAAAGAAATTAATGTTGAATAGGTTAGAGCAGAGAAGCCTGGGTCAATATCTCATTTGTTGTTTTCTTGACTCTCCATAGCAAATTAGATAAATAGCCCTAATCATGTAGAATCATTAATAGTGCTTTGTTTTCATTTGCTTTAGTGGCTGCCGATTCTAATAAATGATCGTCTTCAAACTGGGCATTATTGTCTTCCTGTTGCATTGGATAAGCTGCCTTTCCACTATTCAATTCACTCCCCTGAGGTAACAAAGAAAATGATGACAAGATAATATTTTCTTAATGTAAAACATCAGAAATGTTTACAAACTAACATTACTGTCTCCTTGTGGACATCCCTCCTTTTTATACTTGAAAAGGGGAAAGCTTCAGAGAAAAATGTTCTTATTGTCACTGGTGTTACTATTATTTTATATTGTTATATTGTGTTTTTTAAAGTTAGATATCTAAGCAAATTCTTATAAATTGTCTAATCAAAGATACATTTGTTTAGAGGGCTTCAAGTCAATAATTTGCTTTCTTCCATAGGATCATTCACTCTTTTTTTTCTTTTTTTGTTGTGGCTGTGTAGGAGAAGGAGGAGAAATTAAACAAGATGCTACTACTGCAGCAAAAAGAAATGTTCTCTCTGAGTAAATATGGCAAATAGGAAACTGTCCAGAGGGTTAAAACTCCACCACATTACCATGGAGTACCTTTGGCAGTTGTTTAACTGGAAACTTCTAGCCTTAAAAGTTGCCCCACTAAAAGATATATGTTCAGCCTCTCTGTGCTGACATGCTCCAAATTTCCCTGTTCAAAGCATTAACTTTTTTGCATTTAGTCTCAGGAGAACAGAAAGATGCCTTGCCATGGCCCTCTCTATGGCACAGTATCCATATATCTACAATGAAGTGAACAGCACAAATACCTTGTAGACCTCAGCTTAAACAGACTTTTTGTTTGATCAATAAAAGGAAGATGATGATTCTCATTTCTTTTATATCACAGAAAGTTCCATCTCAGACACCACCTATTAAGTGGGTTGAAGGTCACAAAGGTGTTTTCAATATTGAAGTGCAAGCTGTTTCATCTGTCCACACTCAGGTAATGCATCAGAAGCAACACAAAGCCGTAGTTTCATTTCCAAGAGAATTCAGGTGTCCAGGCTGACTTAGGATGTCTAGGAAGCAAAGATGTTTACCCACACAGATGTTTAAAAACAACTGACATCTAAGGAAATGGCCCGATATCCTCAGTGAATTTAATCCTCTGGTGAAATGAGATCTGTTGGTACAAGTGAACAAGTGAGCAGTGTCAGCAGCAAGCCACATCAAGCAATAGGGATCCTGGTCTCCTCTTATCTCAGCAAGGGTCTACTTAGTTTGTGTTTGAAAGACACTGGCAGGGCACAGTGCCAGTTTCTGCACCCTGCATCGTCTGTTCTGCAGGGCTAGTTCAAACAATGTGTCCACATTTGCAGAGACCTCCTGCACCTCTCCACCTCTGGGGACAGGTAATACTGCCAGAGTGCTTTAGGCAAGGTCAGCTATTAGTGCCACATGGTGAGAGGACACAAGCTTAGTATTGAACAAGAACCCTTCTAGTCTCATTATTTAGATGTGGTAGGAAATCAGAGCTTTGCCCATCTTACTGGAATACTGGTTTGAGGCAGAACACCTTTATTTTGTTTCTGATGCTTCACAGTGTCTCCTACCCATCAACTCATTCCAGTTAACTCTGGTAGTGGGGTCCTAACAATTGGAAGCACTGTGTCTGAAGCAAGTCCATCACCCCTTTGCAGCATGCTTTTTAAATACAAGTATGCCATACTCATAAGGCTAGAATGTAGGTGTGGGTGGCAGGGGGACTATAGACAGAGTTTTATCAGAGAGCAGAAACATTTTCATTAAATGAAGCAACAGTTTTAGTTAGGACTTTAACTTTTCTGGTTTTTATCTGATTTAACCACAATCTAAATTTGAGACAGAAGAAAAGGAACGAACTAAAGCTGTAACAGCTGTTTTACAAATTGTTCTATAGGCCTAGCCAGCACTGCAAGCCATAACAGTGAAAATATTTTCTCATCCCACCAGGTGGGACAATGAGGCTTTGCTTCACTAGCAGCCTGAACTGTATCAGCTTTCTTAACTGTGAGTGCACTCTATTTGCAGGACAATCACCTGGAGAGATTCTTCACTCTCTGCCATTCCCTGGAAAATCAAGTGACATTTCCCATTCGACTGGTAGACCAGAAGATTACTGAGGCTGCACTGGAACATGAATTGAAATTCAGCATTATGTGTTTGAATTCTTCACGCCTTGAACCTCTTATCTTGTTTTTACATTTGGTACTAGATAAACTTTTTCAGCTGGCTGTGCAGCCCATGGTCATAGCTGGCCAGACAGGTATGGTGGTAGTGCAAGCAACTTAGAATTGTGGAGTAAATGATTGATAAATATCCAGACTCAGATACAGTATTTGGGGTACTCCATTTCAGAAAGAGTTGTGCTTCTTAAGACACAGATCACACCTGATACACCTGATCAAACTGCAGAATTCAATCAGGTTTAACCGAGTTCCTGCCTTCTGCCTTTTTCCCCCTAGATAGGAGATTCTCAGACTCTAGTTGGGAGGTATGTTAAATTGTAGTAGTTTACTTAGCTGGAAACATAGTTCAGAAAGTGGGTTGTGGATTAATTCTGTTTGTAATTCAGTTGTTTTGCAAGGTAAACACCAGAAAAGTCACTTACCCTACACCTGACATTTCTGACTGTGCCATATCCTCTGCCAGAATATCTTTAGACAGAATTGGGTGAGCACAAAAAGAGAGGATATAGTAATGTACACAGATTTTTCTATTACTGAGGCTGCCAGTTTCCCATTACATATGTTAACTCTGGAGGGAAGACATACTTGGAAACAGTGGTGTAGTTTATTTCCTATCTCATTTTGCTAATCAACATCTGTCATCCACTATAATGTTTGTGGAAAAGCCTGCTGGTTTGTATCTACCTGTCAGCTGGAGAATAATGAGTCTTGCTGTTCTCAGGTATTTATAGGGGATGTGTGAAGGCTGCTTGAGATGGTAATTAACAGTTACAGTCTGCTTTTATGTAGCATGAAGTGGTGAAGCAGTGGTGGTTGGGTTCAAAGTTAATGTTTCTGCTGAAGAGTGGTGGTTTGCCTGCATAGACTTTGGGTCTGGTCAGCTACAGCAATGGCTGTCTAGACCTCTCAATTTCTAAGGACTAAATTAAAGCTTATAGGATTAGTTGTTATTGGTACAAAGAATACCCTCACCTAATTATATTTTACCTTTCCATGCTGAGACTAATTCTTGCCTTTGTTTCACAGCCAACTTCTCACAACTTGCCTTTGAATCTGTGGCTGCAATAGTGAACAGTCTTCACAACACCAAAGACCTGAGCAAAGACCAACATGGGAGAAACTGCCTTCTGGCATCTTATGTCTACTATGTGTTTCGTCTGCCAGACCCTCAAAGAGAAGTAGTCAAACCAGGTAATACTGGTGCAAGGGTTACAAAAGTATTCTTTTTTCTTGTTATGTGTTATTTCAGCATATCTTCAGTGCTTCCTAGAGAAAAACTTAGTGAACTGGCCTATAAAATAGAAAACAACTTCTCAGTCCCAGGCTGCATACCACTGAAGCACAACACTGTTCAGATATAACATTTGTCACAGAGGAAGGTCAGGGATCTCAGTGCTTCAAAAAGCAAAATGGATTTGCCCCCCATAATCTCTGTCTCTCTTTCAGTCATTTAAGGTGCAGGGTTTGTGTGAGAGAACTCCAGAGCTGTATGCAAACACTTCATGAAGATGAAAGTAAGAGACATCTCCAGAAATGAGGCTTTGCTTACAGGAATTTCCTCCAGAAACTAAAATCAGCTTAAGATACCAATTTCTTACTGGCCTGTGCATCAGTAAATAATTTTCAGTGCAAACTAACTTACTGCCAAGTTGCATAGGGCTGAGCTCTGCCAGAGAATCAAATCCTGTTTGTTGGCCAGCAAGCTGAGGGAGGGAATCCTTCTCTCCTCACGCTGGTGAGGCCACACCTGTACTAAAGTGTCCAGTTGTGGGCTCCTCAGTATGAGTGATCTGAACATAGTAGAAAGAAGAAGTCAAGGGTGACAAAGGTGATGAAAGGCCTGGAGCATCTCTCCTGTGAGGAGAGGCTGAGAGAGCTGAGTTTGTTTGCCCTGGAGAAGGAAGTGTCAGGGGGGGGGGTCTTCAAGGTTTACAGAGCCCTGAGAGGAAGGTGCAAGAAGACAGAGCCAGTCTTATTTGCAGTGGTGCTCAGTGACAGGACCAGAGACAGTGAGTACAAATGGAAACAAGGGAGGTTCCCTCTGACCATCAGGAAACACTTTTCTCTTCCGAAAGTGACAGATCACTGGCAGAGGCTGCACAGAGGGATGGTGGATTGTCTCTGTCTGTAGAGATATTCAAAGCCATTTGGATATGATCCCGGGCAATTGACTCTAGGTGGCCCTGCTTGAGCAGGAGAGTTGGACCATAATACCTCCAGAGATCCCTTCAAACCTCAAGCATTCTTTTATTCTTCTGCAGTCCATTGACCTAAAGCTTACAGGATTCACTTGGTCAGTTCCTGTGTATTAATTGTTAATACCACCAAGCAGCTGGGCTGTGGGAGCTAAAGATAGGAAAGCCCTTTTCTCTTTCAAATGTTTATTGAAATACCCCTCAAGGAATGTTTAGGCTGGTGTTAGAATGTGCTAAAATCTCTGAGCTTCCCTACACTTTGAAATTCTTTATCCTGGAAAAATGAGGTCCAAGCTGAAAATTGGGTAATCCTTTAGTGAAATTCCTGCAGACAGGGCTCCTTGCTTCCTTGGATACATTGAATCTGGTGTTAAATGTTGAATGTTGAAGGTGATATTTTGTGTTTAGGCCTGTGAATTCTGTCTTAATCTGGAGCAAATTTTAAAAACCTGAAGAAGAAGATACTGTAGTGGTGCCACTGCCCCTTTAATCTTTTGTTACTGCTTGTGCAATCAGCCTGTGAGAAACACCTGTACCTTGCCATACAATGCCTATGTAATTTGTTAAGAAAGTAGTTGGTGGTGAGATTTTTTCTGGAGCCTTACACTATTCAAAATGCTGATCCTATAACAGCACTGAGCAAAGCTGCCTTGAATCTCATGTTTGTGTCATAGATATATACGTATATATAAATATATACGTATATATAAATATATACGTATATATAAATATATGTGTATATATAAATATATATGTATATATGCATATAAAAATATATATATGTAGTAATATTTTTATTTTTATATGCATATATAGAAATATATATATTTTTATATGTTCTTTAGTCTCAGTTCAAACATCTCCCCATGGGCAGGTGCAGGCAGCAGTGCTGTTTTGGCAGAGTCTCGGTACAACACCTTTGGACGCACTTCCGCAGCGTCTGTCGGAAGCAAACTCCTGCAGAGCAGGGTGATCAGCTGCAGCAATCCTGACATCACTGTTACACAAACTGCTACTGACGAGGAGGTCACAAATATCATGTCATCTAAGGTAAGAGAGCAAAGTCAAATATCTCCAGAATCATGTGGGTCAAAACCTAGTGACCTAAACCTCTTCTTTGAGGGTCGTATTTGCTTCTTTTTACTTTGCACTGTATGTATCACCAGAAGCACTTGCTGTTTATCTGGTTTGGCATAGGCACATGTTAAATCCTACTGTTAAATTCTGATGTCCTACCAGAGAAAAGAGCAAGATGCAAGACCTCTGTCTCTTGTTTCTGGCTTAGATGCTATATTGAAGGATTTGCTTTTTCTGATGTGCCTCTCTGTCCTATTCTTCCTGACATTTAGCTTATGTTCACATCTGGTGACATGGGCTGGTCCGGCTTCCAAGATTCAGTGTCAGAAGACTACTATTGATTACACTGGGAATGGATAATTTACTGGTGCTGAATAATTTCCTGTTTAAAAAAAAAAAAAAAAAAGCAATTAATATATCAGCAACCCCATGATTTGATTTTATATCAGCTGTAGTATGGATTACATGCACATATTTTGTAACTGGATCTTTCCAAATACTTAATTTAACCACAAAGTATAGCACAAACTTCCAATGTCTTTCTCATCCACAACTAAAATGCCACCAACTGACAGCAGGATAGAAAGGACAATGCCAGTTGAGAAGCAGGATTTTGCTTTCCTTTCCTGGTTGGCATCTGGTACCTCCTGGTCTACAGCATCCCAGGCAAATTTCAGAGCTTTATGGGGACATCTGTTCTCAGCTCTCTGGGGAAACCAAAATCCAGACTTCCCCATGCAGCAGGAGCTGGAAAGCTGTGTCTCTGACAAAAGCAGTATTTTTCCCTTGTGCAAGGAGCTTGCTTGTAGCTGCAGCCCTGCAGCAGCATGTCTAGGGAGCTTTGAACCATATATCCCCCTTGTTTTGGCTTTTGAGTGTTACAGATGTAAAACATTGCAAGCAGATTATTTTCAGAAGCCTTTTGATTTCTCCATTGAATGATCACATGTCTCTCCAGTTAAAGTGAATCACTGCTTGTGTTCATTAAAGTAAACTGGAACTAGTAAAATTTACAGGCTTTGTCAATCTGTTTGATATGTTTATATGGGCATATGTATTCACCCATAGCAGTTCTTAATATCAGAGCTTAATAGCTTTATATATTTAATGTACCGTGTCCTAAAGAATAAAAAAGATTGAGGTATTTTTTTTTCTTCAAATTAATACAAAATTTAAATGTTTATTACAGTTTCAACACATTGATAAATTGTTGGCTACCTCCTTTTCACTGCTTTTTAAATTGGCCTTCTTTTAACTGAAGGAAGACTCCCAGGTGCCACGGGACAAACTTAGGAACAGTTACCTCCGAGAGGGTGAATTGTAAAGCTTCTAAAATACAGCTGCAGTGCTGAAATTGGGCACATGATGTCAGTGTTGGCATTTGCATGTTCCTGTGCCTGCTGTATTCTGGTGATCTTTGGCTTCCACTGGGAACGGGAGTGGGGAGGAGGAAAGAGAAGAGCTGTTAGGGTGAACATCGGTTGCATACCTTCCAAAAAAGCACCACGGCTGGTGATTTATTCTCTGTTATAACCTGATGTTATTTATTAACTTATTATTAACGAATTCCTTCTGGCTGTGCCCTCCAGCCTGTGGACCACGGCTCCAGTCGGATGTCTTTCTATGTTGAAGGAACAAATGACATGCAAAGTGTTTGTGCAAGCCCAAGACCATCCAATAAAAAGGTAGCCTATGAATTAAGCATGCGGGTGCACATTAACAGAACCTGGAGCCTCCTGAGGGAGTTCTGGCAACTAGCTCTTTTAAATGAGGAGAGTAGAGAGAAAAAAACCAAAAAAACCAGCTAGTTTTAGTGAATAATGAGTTTGTGATGGAATATTGAATCAGTGAGTAAATATTACCCAAACATATCTGCTTTTGCTCTACAGTCTTTAGATGCCTTTTCCAGGACAGATTTAGACAAGTAGCAGCCTGCCTGGATCCTCTGTTTGCTTTTTTTTCTCAAGGTGTTAGGGCCCCTGTCTTTTTCCATTCCTGTTTACTCTTGGATACCTGCCTTTACATGTTACAGTAAGCTGTATTCAGAAATATTTGCCATCTCTTTCTTCTGTAAATTATGTTTTTCTTTTCCTGTATATGTAGCTTTCAGAACCAAGAAATTCCTTCCTATCTTGAGCAGATATCCTCAAGCAGCTTTTTAACAACATAGAAGATCCCACATCACATAGATAATTTTTTCAGAGCTGTATCTTGTATTTGCCATTGATCAACAGCCAGGGAAAAACCCTGCCATGAGCAGTTCGGAATCTGAGTTACAGATAATAAATTTTCCTCTTTTACTCCTGTTTATTGGTTCAATTTCTGCCAAAAAACAGAGATGTTTATACCAATCTGAATATTGGATGGATTAATGTATGCTGTTCAATGTAAATGTGCTTAGCAATCTCATTAGCTTTATTGGTTTGTGTCAGGAATAAAAAAAAAATAGACTCTGCAATTAATTTTTAGTCCTGCTTTTAGTTTTCTAAGAGTTTAAAGCTGTGGAATTGGATGTCTTCTGATCAGATCTCACTGCTTAAAGAGTATTGTCTCCAGCTACAAACCTCCATACAGGCTTTACTATGGTTGTTGCTGTGTCTTTCTCTCTCTGTGGTGGGAGAGAAGGACATTCTCTCAAAATACAAGGATGTGCTAAAGGAAAAGTCTTAGGGGGGAGGGGAGAACATGACTGGTCCTTGTCATGCATTCAGCCAAGCACCTGAGGATAGACAAAAGGCATTTTCCAGTTCTGGATCCACAAAAAAGTGGATCTCACAGGAAAATGGGTCCCCATGTCACTTTGTCACCAACCTGCCTCAGGTATCACTTTGATCATGACTCTCCAGTATGGAGAAATTTCCCACAGGGAAGAAGGGTGTTGTTGAATCTGAAAGATGAGTTTATTGAAAAGCCATTTACCAACTGTCTCTGTTTATTATCCAGCATTTCCATGAGGAGCTGGCACTGCAGATGGTGGTCAGCACGGGTATAGTGAGAGAATCTGTCTTCAGATATTCCTGGTTCTTCTTTGAGCTCCTGGTAAGATTTGATGGCAGTATTTTGAAGTAAGTTAATGGTAAGATGCAGGAGGTACTCCAGGCACAGATTTAATCAAGTGGTCACCCCTTCAGTTATTCATCCTGTGTGAAAAGGAGAGGCCCCAGTTAATGGAAGTACAACTAAAGAATTTTCCATATGCAACTCAATTCCCCACTGACAGCTGATAATGGCAACATCCTGCATGAAATACATGCACAGTGTTCCACAACTTGCAGAAGGCTGAAAGGAAGATGGACATCAAACTGAGCCCTTCCTTTTCTGTGAACCTGTCCCTGTGTTTTCCACTTTGCTAACAACAAGGGAACGGTGACAAGGCTCCCCACACCCACAGTTTCACAGAGGAGATGGTTGTGAGTGGAAAAGCATACTGATTTCCACTGGCAATATATAGGTAACCCAACAGCAGGTCAAGAAATAAGAATTCACTCTCAAAGTGTCACTCTCTGTCTGTCATCATGAAAGGTAATAGTTGTGAACAGCAGTATTCCAGAGGAGATGCAAAGGACTGGGGAGGGATTCTAATTTCAGGTGCTGAGAGTAGACAACTGCATGAACATGAACAATAATCAGTGTCTATGTCTGAGTCTTAGGCTCTCTGTTATCATTGCCAGTACATGTGGGATTTATCACAGCAGCCCTGATAAAGTGAGAGTGATTACATGCAGGGAAAAACAAGTAGGCAATCTAACTCCCATCAACTCATTTGAAGAATTTTTACCTCCAGCTTGGGCATTTTTTAGATATCTTTTTTTCTGTTCTGCAGATCAAGAGTATGGCTCAGTATGTTCACAACATAGACAAGCAAGACAATCCACGAAGAAGCCGGTTCTCCAATCGCTTCAAAGATGATATTACCACTATAGTTAGTGTGGTTACTTCAGAGATTGCTGCACTTATAGTCAAGCCACAGAAGGTAAATGCATGGAATAAGTGCCATGGCTCCTTGCTACTTACACTGTCTTACACTGAGCCATGCTTAGTCCCTTTTCACTTTCAGTGGTGTCATTGGAATTAGACAAAACCAACGCAGTATCCTCACGTGGACCTTAAACAAGAACTATGGCTGTGCAAAGGGCAGCCTTTTGCTCCCCTGGCAGACAGTTTGTTTTTATGAAGCTCAGTTACCCAGCCTGCTTCTTGATTTGGATGCAGGATGATTTTATGAAGCTCAGTTACCCAGCCTGCTTCTTGATTTGGATGCAGGATGAAGGGGGAAATCTCTTTTTCCACTGATGAGAAGGGCTTGACACCCATTTTCAGTGGCAATGCTGCTTTATGCCAGGTTAGCAGGGCATCACACTGGAGCCCAAACAGGGCTTATTCCTTTTATTCCCCCTTTCCTATTACCCTCTGTCCTACTGCATCATGTCTTAATCCACAGTTGACTTCCCTGATAGGAGTGGACTATGCAATATGAAGGCAGTATTCCTCCTGAAGGTTGCAAAATCCATCCACAAGTGATTTTGCCACAGATCTCTTTAAAGAGGCACTGGCCACATGAAAATTAAAGACAAGAAATAAGCCCTTACTCCCATTGAATTTTTTCTCCCAATATATTTAAACAAGTTGCACTGACAAAACCATTTATAAAGTTGAAAGGATCATCACAAAATAGAACTTTTGTTTTATATTGATACTAATACGGTCAGTTTATATCACCGATGTCACTGTGCACTGGCCAGTTGGCAAAGTTGAGGTCACAAATAGGCACTGAGTGACTGTTCAGTTGTTTCCAGAGACTTGTTTTTATGCCCTGGAGCTGCCAAATGCACTGTACTAGCCCCTCAGTGTGCTCTGCCACAGGACAGACCAGGCTGGGTCATTTTCAAACCTGCTCAGTTACCAGATCTACTTTTCCATGTGTGCCCCATGGTGTTGCTGAGGAGCAGGTTGAGGAGCAGAAACTGGAAATGGGTCAAGACTATTCTCTGCCCAAGAGATTGTCACTGTGCACCAAGAAGTTATTCCTGAAGCTTTGCCCTTTTATTTGATCCTCTGGTGTGTTTCCATGATAGCCATGTGCAGAGAAATTGTTTCCATATAGATGTTTTTTTAATACATTTCAGTGACTTTGTTTTTTTTAATACATTGCAGGTTAGAAATTTGTTACATTAAAAATGTTTTCACGGAACTATAACTTTTGCCAAGAGTTTTTTATAGCTTCCTCACAAGAAATACATAGGGTTTTATGGACTGTTAACTCAATTTGATTTTGATAGAGTGAGTGTATAAAACCTGATTACGTGTGAAAATCCTACTGCAGTGTTTGCAGAATTAGGGCCATTGCAGTAGTTAATGTGTGTCTGATTTTTAACTCTAAGCAGTAATACTCCATGTGTTAATACATGGCTGAGCATGTCAGATTGCCCTGTGATTCTACAGTGATATGTCTGGAATATTTTATCCTACCCAGTCAGGTAGTGGAACACTAATTTTTTCTTTGCAGTAAAAAAAAACATTTTTCTGCGTAAATTCCAGATTGTTCCTGAACAGCAACAAAAAGGTTGAAAAATGAAAAATGAAATCACATCCACCCTGAGGCACTGCACACCTGTTCTCACTAGTCAGATACTCAAGTAGAAACAACATTTTTCTCAGTCATCTCCTGTCAGTCTTGAGTGAGCCTACCTGAGGGCTCTGGGCATTAAATGTTTGCAAATCCTACAGGCACCTCCACAATTTATCTTGAACTATATGTGCTGCAGAGTTTTTATTATTCAGATTGGTGTGTTTGAAGTAACTGTAGCCTTATTTTAGAGGACATATGCAGATCTTTGTGATATTTATTTGGGGGCTGGGTCCAGTTTAAAGCATGTAAGAGCTTAGCTGCTGGGTGGTGAAACCCACAGATTCATCTTATCAGTACTTTTTTATTATCAGTTTTATATTTAAAAATTCTAAACAAAATGTTTGTCATTCCCTCAGCAGAGCCAGTGCAGGTTTTTATTAATATTTTAAAACAATATTTTATGTTTTAAGTACCTGAAACAGCATTCTCTAATATGAAAGGTTTAACTGAAAATTTAAAAAAAGGCATATGCAGGTTTGAAGCCCATAGGGAATTCCCTTTCATTGTTGTCAGCCAAAAGTTCGCATAGGTAAACTGTTGTTCATTCATCCTGTGATATTCCTCTGTGAAAGCTATAGCAGTGTAAATAATTTACAGAAATGATGTTGTACAGTTTTGAAAACTTAAACTGGAGAACTGAAAAAACTTTTCCAGTACATTTCATGAGATGGTTCTGGAAACCGTGGCTTCCACTACTTTTTAATGATTCTGAAAAATCTTTGATCTTTATGTAAATTTTATATATCATAACTGCAATTCTCTTGAAATTTTGTTGTTTTTCTTTAAGGAAAGTGAGCAAGCTGAAAAAATTAATATCAGCCTGGCATTTTTCTTGTACGATCTCCTTTCTTTAATGGACCGAGGATTTGTGTTTAATCTCATCAAACATTACTGTAATCAGGTAAGCACCATGCATGATTAGGACTGGATTTGGCTTATGGCTAGTCCAATGTTCTGTTAGTTTCATTTATCTATCAAGATCCTTCGAGCTGTGTTAAAGGGCCAGGTAAATTTCCTATTTCCTATTGCATATGCAGACACTTTAAACCTCTTTTGATTTGTGGTCTGCAGAAAAAAAAAATTAATGGAGGTTAAGATGCTTTCAAAAGTGTCATACCTTGCACTGCTGCAGAGCATCCAGGGAGCCATTTTTCTTCCTTTTACTATTCACATCTCCTAGCAGCAGGGTCTGCAGACCATACAGAACTTTTGGACTTGGTCTTCTAGTGCACTGCTGTGAGAACAGTATTTAGATTTGGGTCATTCAATCCATCTCTCTTCTTGTTTTGCAAGCCTCTCAAAATTAAAAATAAATTACGATGTTTTATTTGGAGGGGAAATTTTTCCTGTTTTGTTACCTGATGTATCTGTTGTAGTCTTTAGCCAAAGGAAGGCCCCCTGTCACAAAGTGGCTTTCCTATAATGTGTGTCCTACTCCACTGATGTCATTGTTGGTATGACAGGAAATGGCAAGACCACTGCTGCTCTGTGTTGCCTACCAGAACTATTTATGAGCTTGCCACACACTCAGCGGAGTTTTATTTGGTTTCATCTTTGTGTTATGCAAAAGGGAAAAAATACTCTATGTTTTTCTTTTGGGAGGATAAAAACCCAAAGAATTTATTGTCTCTTGGGAAGTTGGTTAAGTCAGCCAGGGAAGAGGGAGAGAGACACAACCACAGCCAAACAAAGAGCAGCTAATGGATGGAAACTAGTTAGGTACAGGAACCATTAAGCATTTTAATGCTGGGCTATTTGTCTATTTTTGTTTCAGGAAGCAGGATATTTCACAGCATGGTAGTTTAAATAGTGCATGCCTATCACATGACACCTTTTTTGTTTGCTTTCCTAGCTCTCAAACAAGCTGAATTCACTCTCCACCCTGATTTCCATGAGGCTGGAGTTCCTGAGAATTATTTGCAGCCATGAGCATTACCTCAATCTGAACTTCTTCTTCATGACCTCTGCATCTGCTCCAACATCCCCTTCTCCCTCCTTATCCTCACAGGTGGGTATCCATTAGACAAAAGTGCATGAATGTCATATGAAGCACACATATAGAGAAAGACTTATGTAGTCCTGTATTCAGACACTTAGGTTAAAACTAGTCACTGTTGGGTCAGGGAGAACAACTTTTGAAAGAAGAGGAGAAAAAGACAGAGACCACAAAACTTCATCTACATCAGTTAAAACTTTGCATGATGCAGATATGTGCATCTCTAGAAACATGCAAACAGAAAACTATGGTTAAGGTAGACATACAAGGTCTGAAAGGAACATGACTCATAAGGCTTATTTGCAGGCACACCTTTATCCCACCCTTATACAATCACTATTTCAATATCTGTTTTGGAGAATTATGGCACAGCAAACTTTCTGACAGATCAGTAACAGTAAATAATATTTTCTTGGAGTTTTTACTGTCCTTAAAAGCAAAGCATGGAGGTCTTAGGGTCACAATTTCTCTATAGTTTTACTTAATGCTAACCCTGGATATCAGAGAACTAGAAATGGGACTCTTTTGGCTTGTGGAATTAAAAAGAAGCCAGTGTAGCTCTTGCAACTAATTCTAGCAAGTCAAAGCTGAGAAGACACCTGTTTAATCATTCTTTCAATCAACATCATCAACTCTTTTTTTCCTTTAGGAGTAACCTATGAAGCGCAACCTGAGCAAATCAATAGGGCTTTTGTGGCCCTTGAGTGATTTAATACATTAGCAGACCACCCTTGCAGTAATTTTGATCTGTCTGCAGGAGAACTGCCCAACTAGAGTTAGGTTTTCAGTAAGAAATGTGGCCTCATGAGTAAATCTTTTGGAATTCTTGGAGAGAAACCAAATTCATTTAACTGGATGCTCTACACTTCAACATTATTCCACACAAACATAGTACAGCCCATGCCTGTCTGATTGAGGTTGAAATGAGAGTGGACTTGAGTAGGTGAATTCAAAATATGGGGCTACTCAGAGACAGGAGTTTCATTTGACCCAATGTGCTGGAAGACAGCTGCCAGAGTGTGGTATACTGCTACTTCATGTGTGTGTTTTCCAGGACTGTTCCCAGGTGACAGACAGAAATATTGGGAGACAATTTTGAAGAGTATAAATTAAAAGCAAAATTTGGACTCATAAGCCCTAGTAGCTGCACTGGGGAGTAGAATCTAAGACTTATGCTTACCCGATCAGGGCACAAAACCATTTGAGGTGACCTGTGGCACAGACCTATGATTGGAGAAGCTAAGAAGTTCACAGCACATATATAGCAGCAACTTTCCGTTCCTGAACTGGCAGTATATCTGTCACAGCCATAAGTTACAGCAGTCTGAAGGCTGCCTTGAATTATGCCAGCTGCTAGCAAGCTCAGCTTAAGATTTTCAGGATGAAAGGAAACACTGTTTGCACATCTTCCCTGACCTTATTTTTATGCTGGAGATCATGAAGGCTGAAGAAGGCACAGTGCAGAACTGACAATGAGTTCCCTCCTAATGCAGGGGCACCGTCCTGCTGTATGGTGCCCAATGACTGCTCTGCAACAGTAAAAGCAATGCAAAGAATTGTAAACATGGAGAAAATTCTGACTTTGTGTCCTGTTGTCCGTACTAATGAATACAGGGTAGGAATTTTGTATCTCAAAAAATGTCTAATTAGCTTCTCACACAGAATGGAAGGGATTAGTTTGCATCCTAGCAAGCAACTCATTTGAAATAAAATGCTTTTTGTTCCACACCTGGGTGTTTTCCTCCAAAATGTCCCATCTTCTTTAAAAGTCTTTGATTTTCCTCTGGTAGAGATTTTCCATTAGCTACAAGGACTGTGAGTACAATATGTCAAAGAAGCTTTGATTTCAGTGGTCATCCTTTAACGCCTCTGATACACTTCTGCAGAATTCTAGCTCCTGCTCCAGCTTCCAGGACCAGAAAATCGCTGGTATGTTTGACCTCACGGCCGAATACCGTCAGCAGCACTTTCTGACCGGATTGCTTTTCACTGAGTTGGCAGCAGCGTTGGATGCAGACAGTGAGGGGTGTGTATTCCAGGGGGGGGGGGTGTATTTGCAGATTTTAGAATGGGATTCAGTCTTGCTATCACTCTTGGCAAGGTTGTGGTTTGATTCCAGCATAGTCCTATTTCCCCTGCTCTTCTCTGTGGGTCACTGTAACATAGCATATAACCCAGTCATTGTTTTATTAGCAGTTTTCTGGTCCCAGTGAATAAAATTATACTATTTGTTGCAGTAGTGCTGACTAATTCACAATTTGAAAGCAGAACTTGAAACTTCAGTTACACTTATCTGTAAGCAGCTCTACCTTTGTCTGAGTTTAAGAATTTAACTAGACTTTGGCTGGAGTCTGATGCTTTTCTTTAAGCACCTCTCTTGATCATATTGAATTTTTATGGAAAGTCTGAAAAACTTGGGTGCTTTTTGATTGTGATAAAGTGGCTTGGAGATACAAGATCTTTTGCAGGGAATTTGAGTCTCTATTTACAATGGAAGAAATTATTTAATGAATATTTATGTATTAATTTCTGTCTTTCACTCGGTGTCTTAAATCTTTGATTTGTAAATAATTTGTTCATGACCCACTAATGGAGCTCGTGTATGTTTTTTGTGTTAACAGGATTAGTAAGGTGCAAAGAAAAGCTGTCAGTGCTATCCTTAGCCTGCTGAGTTCCCATGACCTAGACCCATGTTGCTCAAAAAAAGAGGTGAAGATTAAAATTGCAGCTCTCTACCTCCCTTTGGTTGGTATCATTTTGGATTCACTGCCTCAACTTCATGATTTTACAAGTAAGATCTTCTTTCTTTTGTTGATTGGTTGGTTGGTTGGTTGGTTTGTTGGGTTTTTTTCAGCTTGTTAGCAGTGTCTTGCCTAAACCATCTGTCAAATGTAAAAACTGATCACACCAAGTGTAGAAATGCTCCACAGTCTAGTAAGGTCAAATATTTCTTTACTTAAATGTAAACTGTATTTTTAAAGACAGAAAAAAATTCAGTGTCAAGTGAATAGGCCAGATTCAAATTCAGCAAATGATAGGCCAGAGATGTAAGTATTCTTGTCTGTCTCTTAGTGTAGATACTATCATACTGCAAATGAAAACTGCAAGACCTGCAAGAAATACTGAGATTTAGATAGGCTTAACATAAAAAAAAAAAAGAGTGATAACAGAAAGCAAGAGTGATACTGATACCATTTTACATCACAGTTAAAGAGATTGGATTGTGTTCTTTTTCTTTTTCCATTGCTCTTTAGGGATAGTAACATTGTACCAAAATTAATTTCAAGCAAATGTGTGATCACACAGAAAATACATTTTCATCATCTGTTATAACTATGAACTTTGCTCTACATTATGAAGCCTTTAAAAATAACATCTCTAAACTGTTTCATTGCATTTTGCTACATGTGTGTTCATATGATACAGCTGAAAGTACCTGTTTCACACTTTTGTTAAGATAGTAGATCTGTGCTATTTGGAAAATTACATTCCACTTCCATAAATAAAGTCTGTAAAGAAAAAAAAAAAGCATCATCTTTGAAGAATATACTTTTGTCACTAATTCTGAAAATACTTTACATTTAGATGTCTAGACAAAAAACCTACTACTGTGAAAGTAGTATTTAGCACTTTCAGTCTAGTAGGAAAAAAGCAGTTATTATGCACTGGATAATCAGTTCTTACTGCATTCTATTAATCCATGTGTTAACCTTATACCACAGATGAAAATGAGAGATTATGAGGAATCTCAGGTGTGCCAGTTTGTGTAGTTTTTCGAGTGTCTTTCTTTTGGAATATCTGTCATAAGAGGCTATTGACCTCATTCTGAACACATTAGGGTTGTCTGGTCAATCAACTTGTCTTGCACAACATGAAATGGACACTCATGAGATTTTTACAAAACTTAAATGTAAATATCCTTATTTGCTGAAAGTGATGTCAAGGACTAGTAGGGAACAGAAACAGGTAGGTTTCTGGTGCCTGGAATTAAACTTGTTCTTTAACCACGATGCAGTACTGGCTCTTTCAGTAGTCTAGCAGACTTAGAATTTGTTGAATATCACCAAGCCCATGGATGCATGAAATTGACAGAAACTGGCTTTTTCCAGTGTTGTGAAGCTCTGACGTAGCTTTCAACTTCAAAGGCAACCTCATGTTTTCTGTTGCCTTTGCTTTTAATTTAGCTTCTCTGAACACCTGGAGTTTATTTGACAAGTGTCCTTCCCTTATGTTTATTTAACAATGTGGCAGCCTTTGCAGATGGCCACAATCTGCCTTGCTAATGCTGCTCCTATTTCACTGCTTGGTACATCAGCCAGACCAGCAGCCTCAGGGATGAAGGTGCCAAATATTTTGCTAGGTTACAAACTGATGGAAGGCTGTGGCATTGTGAATGTCATTCATGCAGTTGCTTCACTGCTCCTGAAGTTCCAATGGGGTATTTCAAATCTAGTTTCAGATGCCCGCAGTGGAAAAGGACGCACAGGAAACCCAGAAGAAGAACAAGAGTCTGCAGGTGCAATCAATCAAAATGTGGCCCTTGCCATTGCAGGGAATCAATTCAACCTCAGGAGCTCTGGACTGTCCCTGGTGTCCCTGGTATGTTCATGACTCTGCCAGTCTTTCTTGCATCTGTTTTCCTTTTTCTTTGTTTTCCCCGTGTTTTCCTTTTGTTGCCACTAAGGACTACAGCCATAGTGTAGTCATTCCTCTTTCCTCTGGCCCCAGATAATGCCCCATATTCCTCCTGTCATGTCCTCCTCTTCTAGTCCTTTAATTACTCCTTACCATACATAGTTTCACTTTGTCTCCCACGGGCCTCTACCCACACCCAAACTGGTCTCATTTCCAGATTAGCAAATGCCACCATGACTCTTCCACTGCCTCCCAGTCCCAATCTCACCTGAATCGCTTAATCTAGGACACAATAACCTTTTTTCTCTTTCTCTCTTTCTTCTTATTTTTTGTTTATTTGGCTGACACAACTACATGGCAAGGAATGATCAAATAGTTACAGAGCATTTTTTCTACATTATTGTAAGGCAATTAACATACAGGCATCTAGCAAGCAATGCTCTTGTGCTTCTTTCTTTCACATGCATGCAATTGGTCCTGTCACTAGTTATACACACATATATTTAAAAAATCAATCAGTATAACCTAGATTAAAGAGGTTAAACTTTCTGAAGTCCAGATTTTATTTCACTGTAACTTAAATAACATTACTTTACCTGAATTACCTCCCTCTCTTTTTTTTTTTTTTTTGCTTTCAACTGACATTTACTTTATCTTCTCCTAGCCCTACAGACAGAGTGCTACACTAGGTCCTAATACTACTCGCAACCTTTTGATCTGTTTCCTGTGGATCATGAAAAATGCTGATCAGAATCTAATACAGAAGTGGATTGCAGACCTTCCATCCATGATGCTGAACAGGATTCTAGACCTCCTCTTCATTTGTGTCTCATGCTTTGAATACAAGGTACGTGAAACATGGCCTGATGTTGTTGTCCTGTTTTGGTTTAATTTTTTTTCCTTCCATTCTTGCTATCCAGGGGGAATCTGTTATTGACAATTTTTAAATTAACTCTTGTCTAATCTATGCTAGAAATAGGCAAATTAATTTACATAAAATAATCTAGCTGCCAAGCAAAACTCAGTCAAAACCTTTGAGGAAGTCCTATGTAGTTAGCTTACGCTGGTTATTTTCCCTTTACTGGAGGCTTGAGGGCTATTTTTGGTGGACAGTATAGTGACAACTCAGGTAGGTTCTGGACAGTACACTAGGAAAGACCTAGGGCTGAGCACCAGGACTCCTCTCTCTGACAGAGTCTTTATGAAACAAATCAAAAAAAACCTTCTCTCTGACATTAATTTCTCTCTCTGTAGCACTGACTGTGTTTATTAGTGGTACACACACTACTCATCTGCAACATTTAATTAGCCTTTATCTAACTGTCGATCATATGAATTGTCTTCTGCCCCTCTTACCAGTCTCTTATGTTGTGTTGTGGAGATGTACAAAGATGAAGGCATTGAGGTTGATTGGTCTAACTTTACTTTCAGGGCAAACAAAGCTCAGATAAAGTTAGCACTCAAGTGCTCCAGAAGTCCCGAGATGTTAAGGCCCGACTAGAAGAAGCTTTGCTGAGAGGTGAAGGAGCCAGAGGAGACATGATGAAGCGCTGCAGAATACCAGCTGGTACTTCATAGCCCTGCACCCCATGTCTTTTGGCAGGATCTCAAGAGGCTGTGGGCATCAATGAGTTTGTTGGGGTTTATGCATATTCCCCGTTTTCATCCTTATATTTTTCTCTCACGGACCTTTCCCTTGCAGACCTTTCTTAGTTTTGCTATGGATAAAAGTATCATTAGCTTTTAACTATGCAGAATGAAGCTAGGACTGAGCTCTTTTCCAGTGAAGAAAATGAGGCCAACTAAAAACTTTTAAGATATTCTGAAAAATTATGTTAGTGTCTAATCAAGAGCCAAGAAATGGTGTCAAAACTATCAGTAAGAACACATTGCTCATATAAAGAATGTTGATTCATTTTATAGAAGGAATAATTTGTGTTGTGGTCTTTGAAGACTTTAAGCAAATTAATGTTTTAAAAATCCAGGACAAAAAAAATAAAAATTATAGGATCCTATAATTTCATTAGAGCCCTGAGGCTGTAAAGTTCAATGGTTTTAGTCCTGACAGACATGTATCTTCTTATTTCAGTGAGCTATCAGACTTCAGGTGTCCCCTTTTTCTTTAATCTCACTGATGCATTTTTAGGGAATGACAGATCAGCAGGGATAAATGAAAACCTGCGCTGGAGAAAGGAGCAGACTCACTGGCGGCAGGCAAATGAGAGACAAGATAAGTAAGTAATTTAATAAATACATATTGCTTTTATGAGAGCCAAACTGCATGGGTCTTTAATGTTTTGTCCTTTATCCTAGGGTGTTCTATTACAAAATCAGGAGTTTCAATCCTTTCCCACTTTCAAAAAGAAAGAAATAGGAAATATTTATGTAGCAGAAGTATCCAGCTGTCTTTATGACACAACAAATTGATCACAAACACTTGAACGAGAAGTTTATGTGGCTATCTACATATTTTTTTCCTTCTTATTAACAGTGTGTTAAACACTGGTTATTGATGCAAGTTTTATCAATTACTCCACAGAGGCTAACTGTGACATTTATTTTGGTGTTGATATGGTTCCTCACTATATACAGAACTATGGTAAGTTCTTTGACACATTGAATCAGTTGAGCTGGGTTTGACATGCAGTGTTAAAATTGAGAATGGTTACTAGCAGGAGTAAGGGAAAATATTTCTGTAGCAAATATTTTTCTTATTGCAGATTTTAAGTTAGGATGTATGTTTCACCTTACCAGCACTGAAGGGCAATAAACAAGTCAGCATCTATGTTTACAGAAAACTGTATTTTCAGAAAACTGTATTTGTGTTACTAGTAGCATTTTCATATAGTATGTGCTAAGTTTCAATAATCCTGGAACTTTTGGTTTTCCCTAAAGAAGGTGTGTCACTTGTCCACAGATACTTGTTTGAATTTCAAGTATCTAAGCAGTCCACTGTCCAGCAGAGACAGTATGAGCTCCCATGATATCCTTCAACGTGTGTGAACTGCAACTGATAACCCTGGCTACTGCTATGCAGCTGCTACATTTTTGTAGCCTAGGTACCCATCCATGATTATCACGCTTGCTGTTAAAAACAAGATTGTTAATTTGAAATTTAACCATACTTTTAAATAAAAGAGTCCTTCCACCTTCTGTGCTAGATTGAAAGTTTCCTTCCTTAGCCCTCCTGAGAATTATCTGGTTGGGCCCAGAAGGATGGCTCTTTTCTGTTTTTCTTTTGGGGTAAAACTCTCCTGAGCAGCAAAGGTACAGCAGAAAAGCCACAGATTTTGTAGTTGCTCAGAAGTGTGATTGTAAGGGTGCTGGTCCAGCTACTGAAATGGCCCTTAGGAACTTCGGCTCAAGTCAGAGCAAACCTCCTCTTTGTGTTTCTGGCACAGAAGAGATCTCTGATAACACACTTTTGTTAGAACCTGCACCTATGGTTAGAGCATTTAGCTGCAGAAGAGATGTGTCCCGGGCCTTGTCCTTATGTCTCAACCAGAAGGGTATCATGCATTGCATCACCACCACCTTCTGTCTTTTAGAAATGTTTCAGACGTCTCTTAAATGCCCTGGGGCACTACTGTATTGACCCTGCAGCTGCTGGACATGCTGTCTTAGGTTGTCAACAGTCTCAAGAATCAGTGTTCTAACTTGCCTACATTAAACACTGCTGCTATGGCAATGAAGCAATTTCCCCTCTGCCCAAGCCTGCTATTTATGCTTTTTTTTCTGGAACAATTGGATGAGTTGCCTTTATTTCATTTGAGTTTTAGTGTCCTGCTACAGGCAGTGCATCATGAAATTACTGCATAGCTTATTGAAATGAACCATGATACTGAGGGCAGAGTGGCCATTACAGGCTGCTATTAAGGAAGGAGAAGCATCTATCTGAACCATCCAGAAGCCTAGTTTTCAGGTGTCCCCTTTGGGACTTCTGCAATACCAGCTCTCCTCATTTGACTCTTTAGTTCTGAAGAAACATTTAATTATTTTATCTTATGGAATTGTTCAGAATGGTATTCTTTGCATTTTGACTTTCTCTAAACAACAGACCATCTAATTCTTAGGGTACTTTCTGCATGCTTAATTAAAACTTCTTTTTTTCAGGACAAAAGCTGAGCTAGATCAAGAAGCTCTGATCAGTGGAAACCTGGCAACTGAAGCTAACCTGATCATTCTCGATATGCAAGAGAACATTATCCAGGTGGGAAACAGCAGAGTTGGCTTTGTACCAATCCCTGCTCCCTCAGAAGCCAGTGGAAGCAAGATTGATTTCTCCTTTCGTGTCTCAGGCAGTGCAAAATGTTTTAATTGAAGATCTGTAAACTTGTATAATCTGGAAGGGGGAAGAAAAATAATTAATTAATGCAAAGATTAATTGGCAGCTGCCTTCCTCACACTGCCGCCACTGGCCCCTTTTACTGTAGTGCATTGCACTACTGTGAATGAAAGAGAAATACATTTCTTTGTCTTCAGTAGATACTGTGAAAAGCCTATTCCACTGTGTCTACTATTATCCTGGAGTTTGGAGTGGATGAGGGAAGAAAAACCTTCATTTATGCTAGATCCTAGTAATCTGGAACTGGACTGCTGGGTGGCCTTTAGGCATACTTGCATGTATGATGCTGAGGTAAAAGGATTTAACTTTGACTCCCACAGTGTGCTCAGTTCAGGAAAGTAACTTCCACCCGCGTGGAGCCTTTCTGAAGAGAGATATACCCCCTAGACAATGTAATGAGCACAATTTACTTAGCTTCTAGGAGTCAGATACTGTAAAATTTCAGAGGTATTTTAAAAGCAGTGGAACCATGATCATTGACTCTGCTTAACTTGTTCTCCTGCTTTACAAGATCCACTCCAAGTTCATGAGTATGGGAATACGAGTGTTGGAGCAGCATGTATATTCATACATAGTAAAGAGAAAACATTTCTTGAAAGAATGCTAGTGAGAAAGAATTAACTATTATGCTCTTGTAGTACTGGTCATGATTTTCACATGACACCACTTACAGCATCTAGTTTCTCCACTGTTTGGGTTATGGGTTTAATCAGAGCATACCAGCGTGCCTATTTAGCCCAGGAAATCGGAGCATGAGAAGGCAAGGAGAAGGATGGTACCTGCCAACCAGAAGATCACTCCCTGACCTGAGGTGTATGAAAAATTGCACAGGTGTGGGCTTCAAGGCTTCCAGAGTCACTGCAGAAGCTGAGCTTCCAATGCTTTGGATGATCCACAGATATTGAGATATGTTTGGGACATATTTCCTTTTGTTTTCCTGATCACTACAAAAATATTTTGAAATTCCTCTGAAGTAGATGTTAAATGAAAAAATCGCAATCTCCAAACTCCTGGGTATGACTCATTGTCAGGAGAGCAGAACTCCAGTTCATATGTGCCACTTTATTGCTAATTACCTCATGCAATTATTGTTGATTTTCTCCTCCATGTGTAGGCAAGCTTTGCAGCAGAGTGCAGAGACAATCTTTTGGGAGGTGTTTTGAAGGTCCTGGTAAACTCCCTTGGCTGTGATCAGAGCACCACTTACCTGACTCACTGCTTTGCAACTCTCAGAGCACTCATTGCTAAGGTACACTCTTGACATATTTCTGTTTCCATGCTTCCAATCAAGTTATTCCAATTTCAGGCTTCCAATCAAGAGGAGTATTTCTAGAGCAGAGTTGCCTGCATTTACTTAACTCTGTTCCCTTGGCGTTCGTTAAATATGCTTTGCATGTGTAGATACAGCTGTTGAGAGGTTATTTCATTGATGACACAACATGGAATAACTGAATCTGAATAATCTTGAGGTTTTAGCAGTGTGCTCTTGAATATAGAAGATTTACTAACAAAAATGTAAAAAATTCCACTCATTATATTTCAAATACATTAGGAATCTCTGTGCTGGGAATTAGACTGATTTCCTAAAGTCAAATTTGTATTATTGTATCATCAGGACTAATTTCCCACCAGCTGGGCAGCAGAGAAAGGTAATTAACTCATCAGAGATCAGGAGGATCATCCTAGGTTTCTACTTCTAAGATAGGCTGTAAAATTCTAGGTAGATTCTAAGATGCTGGTAGATCTCATCTTCCTTTTGCCTAAGCTAAGACAAATCCTAATCTCTTTCATTTCTGTATCTGCAATAATAAAAAATTATATTCAAGATGTATATGAAAACAGAATTTGAGCCAACATTTTAATCAAATGGGTTATAATGGGATCAGTGTCTCATTAGGACTCTCTAATATCTGGTTATGATTTATTTTCCTACAAATAAAAGCAGGTTCATAAAGGAGAAATCCATTAAATATTTTTTTACCTAAACAATTTTAAAACACAAATAACAAACAGGATAGACCTGTCCAATTAATGCTTATCTGGTGTTAAATGCAGATTGGCTGACAAAACAGGGTAGTATTACAGGGTAAATATCTGAGTAGTTATGAAACTCATAATTATGTTTTCATTGTCCTTTATCTTTGAAAGGCTAACTTCCAACTACAGTAATGAATTTTGTGAAGCAATTGTTATTCTCATTGAAATAGATCTTCTAGTTAAGCTGACTCAGTTCTGTATTTTATGAAGCAATAATTCCAATTATTTCTATTGCGGTGTAGGTATACAGATGTTATTTTACAAATAAAAATGATAGAACTCTCTGCCAGCAGGCTGATAATAGAAGTTAGACATAAAACAGTGAGATACTGAGGTGAAGAAAGGTTGAGAACTGGAAAATGGGCCTGCAAATGAGAAATAGTATCCTGTGTTCTGTTCACACACCTTTATCAGTCCTGTACACGTATATACAGGGGTGGTGCCTCTGTGTGTCTATGGTGAGTTTCTTAGAATGGATGTCCTGGCCCCTGAGTTTATTGTCTGCTATGAGCAGTGTGCAGACACTGAATGCTGGGCACTGAAAGTTTTGTGGCACGCCACAGGAGGAAGAACACAGCTGGGAAAGGGTAGGGCATTGTTGTAAAAAGGTAGTAATTTCTCCTCTGTTTAAGGAAGTATTTGCATCTTTTATTAATGTATTCTCAAAATAGCAACTCTCTCAAGTATTTGCAGTAAATGGTGTTTTCAAAAGCTCCTGGAACCATGGGACTCAGGAATTCCTTTATTCCCACTCTTTCTACTGCTCTTTTTCTAACACAGGACTTCTCTTAGGCTTGAAAATTGAACCTTAAGCATCACAGGAATCTGAAATCCAGAAAAAACAAAAAAGCCCAAACAAACAAACAAAAAAACCCCAACAAAACAAAAAAAACCAACAAAACCTCAAAACATAGTTTTGCAAACTAGTTTTTGTCACAATCCTGTGATTTTTGTGTGCTAAGCTAACTGCCAGAAACCAGAGCAATAAACTTTTTCTTCTCTATCACCCTCAGTTTGGAGATTTCCTGTTTGAAGAGGAGGTTGAACAGTGTGCAGACCTGTGTCAAAGAGTTCTCCATCACTGCAGCAGCAGCATAGATATCACACGGACTCAAGCCTGTGCCACTCTTTATCTCCTCATGAGATACAGCTTCAGCTCTACCAGTGTAAGACCTTGAGAATTGCCACATGTTTCGTGCCACCTTTTTTTGTGACTTATTGAAAGTAAAACTGAAGTAGTGATAGCAGGTGGAATACATCTACAGATAGTCACGTGTCAGCTCTTTCGCACATTTGAGACAGAAGTGCTAGAAGTGTAGGGGTAGAGTGATTTTAATTATTGTTCATTATTTTTTTAGGAGAATGTGATTTTTCTTGCAGCATCTATGAATACATCTTCAAATGGACCAGCACTGAGACTGGAGACCAGTCTCTGATAGCAAGGACTATGCAATGCATAAGCAATACTATTAATCTTGTTACAATGGCTGGTTTTTTCACTCCTGTGTCACAACTACTTAAACTTAGACTAGTTCTATTCTGATGCATTTACAACCTTGGTAGAATAGCTCTTTGCTTGTAGTGATGGGAATTCTGTAGATTCTTGGGAATGGGTTAAAAAATTCTCAGGTTTAGGCTCTGATTCTTATTAAACAAATGGAGCAAAATACATATATGCATGTAGGTTCACAGTGTCCCAGCATGAAAGGACACGCATTATCATTTTGGACAGCATCTTATCTTACACAGAATTTTCTTCCTTCATCAATACATTAAAAGCCTTAAAGATGTAAAAAGCATTGGCTTTGCAGGAGAAAAATGTGTGCCTCTGAGACACCATGATCAGCAAGGTGTAGTTTGTCATCATGTGAAACCCTCAGAGGCTTTAGACCTCCCAGAGCTGTTTCCAGAACATTTTCCCAGTCCTGCTTCCTTTTCTTCTCCTCTGGGTGGCCTGATCTAGACACCCACTGGCCTGTGCAGAGCTGGAAAGATGTGCTTCTGACTTCCCTGTGTCTCAAGCAAGAATTCCAAGGTACATTCTGCCCCAAAATTACAGAATTGGGAAACTTGGGCTTAACTAGGTAAAAGAGGACTGGCTTTGGTGCACCAGAGTCCACTCATGTGAGCCGTGGCTTTAATGCACTCAGTGTGGGCAGGAGGAAGTGGGCTTGGATTATACAGTAGACAGAGCTGTGTGAACTGATGTGTATAGTGCAGTGCAGCCGTCATTGTCTAATGTTTTGTTTTTTCTTCTGTAAGAATTTTGCAAGAGTGAAGATGCAGGTGACCATGTCACTAGCCTCTCTGGTTGGCAAATCACCCGAGTTTAATGAGGAATTCCTTCGACGATCCTTACGAACCATTCTAGCCTATGCAGAGGAAGACGTGGATATGCAGGCAACTCTGTTTCCTGTTCAGGTCAAACCTTTTATGACTTTATCAGGAGCTTCTACATAGGAAAGTCCTTGGTCTTCCACAGCAATGAAAATAAGGATGCAGGGATTATTGCATGAGTTTATTTCTAACACAACAATAAGCAGGGCAGAAGTGTAGGACATAATTCCATAGTTCCACTTAAAGTGCATTACAGAAGAATTATCCGTTAGGTTTGTGTATAACTTTCTTCTAGACACCAGCAGGAGCTATAGCCTGCAACAGTTTTCCAAGAAGGACTTTGATTCATTATATTTTCAGACAAATAGCATGATGGAAACTTCTCCCCCTTTTTCAATTTATAAGGCGGCAGTAGCAATAATTGAATACATTTCAGAAAACCATCTAGACACTTTGCCAGAATTCCTACACTATCTCAGCTTGTGCTGACGTCTTACAAAAATATCTGGTTTGTTTTCAGATCATAGATTAATTAGAGCTGAGCATTGTCACATAGGTTGTTTTTTTTTTCATTCAGGGATAATCTGATAAAAGGATTACAGCTCAGTTTGATTAATTGTGTGTATAAGATTAGCTATGTCAGCAATCTTTGCTGCACTGAATAGAGATGGAAATATGTATATTGTAAAAATCCATCATCCTGACTTTTCTATGGGTAAAAGGGACTAACAGAGAGTAACATCACGTGGTGCAGATGCTGTTCTTCTTATAGAAAAAAAAAAAACAACTGAGAAATGCATATTGATCTCTGTGTTACTGCAGGTAGAGGAGCTGCTGTGTAACCTGAACAGCATTCTGTCAGATACTGTGAAAATGAGGGAGTTTCAGGAAGATCCGGAGATGCTAATGGATCTCATGTACAGGTGAATCTATAGACTTGGATGGCAGGATGGTACTGAAGAACCCAAAAAAATCTTGGGTTCAGTAGTTATACTCTCCTCATAGCCCCTCTGTGTCATGCCTAAACCTGTATACTGGCTTATTCTGCACTGCACTTGATGGATTATACAGAATAAAGACAGAGATGTCTCCTTCCATCCAGCCCAGCAGAGAGTTACAAAGGTACTTTCTGTTATCTGAGGAGTTATTGTTTACATCTTCTTTCTCCCCTGTGTTGTTAGAATTGCCAAAGGATACCAGACATCTCCTGACTTGAGGCTGACTTGGCTGCAGAACATGGCAGAGAAGCACACCAAGAGGAAATGCTACACAGAAGCAGCCATGTGTCTGGTCCATGCTGCAGCACTGGTGGCAGAGTACCTCAGCATGCTCGAAGATAGAAACTACCTCCCAGTGGGCAGTATCACCTTTCAGGTAAGAAGAGGCTCACCAGGTGTGGCAGCATAAGGTTGTGACAGCTCGTTCCCATGTGTGAATTCCTTCTTGTGTTGAGTAGAAGTGCAAGCATGGGAAAGGAAAGCTAAAATAGTAGAGTATCCATCATCACTCTTGTTCCAATGATTTATTCTTGCTGGTGAAAATTGGTACTTTAGTTCCTGTCTGTCTCTAGCTTCTATTTCCAGCAGCTGCATGCTATAATCTCTTGTTTACTAAGTAGAACCCTTCTATTATCACATGCCTCTTCCTAGAGCTTATTGTCCTGGCCAGAGAGGACCAGGAGAGAAAAAAAACCTGCCTGGGACACCACCAGCAACATCCAGCCTGTTGATGTGGGGTTATAATGGGGAGCAGCTGAGCCCATGGGGAGGAGAGGATGGCTCAGGGGACCCAAATGAACCAATCACAATATTCCTTCCCATGGTGGTCCCAAGAGAGCCCACTGGAGGCTTCTCTAGCTGGTGTGTTAGCTGGGTTAAGGCCCTGCTGTCCCCCCCTTTCCTCACTGGAGAACATCGTTCACCAAGACAAGTTGCCTTCTACCTGCTCAAGCTGGACTATCAAGTTGGACTAGCTTGGTTTCTCTAAGAATGTTGTGATCTGTCGCTGAGACCCTGGACTTGGGCACCCCAATCTTCTGCCCAGTTCAGTGTCGACTTTTCTGGTTCAGAAGTAAGTATTAGTTGAGAAGGGCAAGCTCCATATTTTTGTATAAATTTGTAATTTGCTATTACTACCTTACTAAACCCATCCCTGTTTTTAATTCCAGCCTTAAAGTCTCTCTCCCTTGTTCCTCTCTTCATCTTCTCTTGGGAGGGGAGGGTAGTGTGGAATAACAGAGCATCTGTCACAGAGTTACTCTCTAAAACCATGACACGTATCAACTGTGACAAATGGATCTTTCAAACTTACTTCTCATAATCTAGGTAATTGGAGCTACTCAGTTATTTTAGGCATATTCTCCAATACTTTGACTGTCCTCCATTTACTAACCAACACCCTTTTGGTTGATGAATGACACCATCACCATAGTCTGTATACAGTCACATCAAAGTCAAGTAAAAATGTGTCAACTTCTTTGAGCCTGGGAAGTGTCTCTCAGTTTCTCTGTCTAAAGATTCTGCTGATTCTTTTGGCATTGATGTGCTTTTTACTCGGTGATACATTGATCTTTTCCAGAGGGTTTACTTGGGTTTCTTTTTCCACCATTTTTTTCTACATCATGTAGATGAAAGCTTAACTCTTTTAGAGTTAAACATTTTGGAATGCCAATATTTATACTTAGTTATGCAGTTTTGGATACCCTTATCTGATCTGGCTTTCTGTGCAAATCAAGTTATTTTACTGTTTGTTTTTTTTTTTTTTCAAAGATTATTATAATTAGAAATGGCTGACCTCAAGTTATTTTACTGGTTTTTTTTTTCCAAAGATTATTATAGTTAGAAATGGCTGACCACTTAAATATTCCAATGTGTTGATGATTATTCTTTTATCATTATTCTCTAAGACCAGTATAGTTTATGTGCAGATTGTTTGATGAAATTATTATGAATCTATCCAACTAATTAGTGGAAATATTTTGCAGATTCAACGCAGATGTTTTATAGACATCTACTATTTAGGCATTATTGCCTTTATGAAATTGTAATCTATTCTAAAGTATCAAATTTCAACAGTCTGGTGTTGATTCTGATTAATTACAATACCCTTAATTTTTCTTTAGTATAATTTTGTATCTGTATTTTCCCCACTCTATCCTGGATGTGGACTGATAAACCTACTACTACCTGCCCATCTTGTTTACTTTTAAAATAATGTGGGCCCCGAAGCATATTTCCTCCTCTGGAGCTTCCTCAGTTTTCTAAAATGTGTGACAACTCAGTATTCACTACCTGAATACCATTTGCTTAGCTCTTTTACAGGACTGAGAAGCACATTTTATGGTCTAGGGGATTTTGAAATGGCTACCAGTAGTAGGTGGAACACTCATCCTGTCTTTATATAACCATTCCACCAGAATTTTTTTTTCTGTTCAGAAAAGTAAATAATCATACCACCTGTGGATTTTTTTCGCTTCAGAACAGTAAATGGGAATGTAATTGAACCACTTTTGGTTTGTTTCCAGTTATTTTAGAGAACTGAAGTCTATTCTACAAGGCTCTAGGCAAGCAAAAACTTAGGTTTAAAAGCAGTGAATCAATCTCTCTCATCAAAATGCCTGTGTTTGCCAAAGGAACAATTGCTCCATAGAAGAGAGGTAATGAAATGCCTAATGACCAGAAACCCAGTTGCACAACTCTTTATCTGACAGCATAATTTTGAATTTCAGTTTGCTCAATAACAATAATTAACTGTAATAATAACACTTCGCATTTTTACGAAGTCTTTCACGGTAAGAGCTCCCATTCAAACAGGTTTACAGTTTGTAACACCTGTGAAGATCTTCTTCAGATGAGCTTGTTAAAAGGCAGAAACACTACTCAGACTGTCTCGATCTTACCTGGAGTTCCAGATCTCATTCACTGAGTCTTGTCCTATGTTCATCTCCGATATGAAATAAGCAAATATTGGTGATACAACTTTACTTGTAGAATTGTGGGTGATAATAATGGGTATAAGAAGAAGTGTTATCTTATTTTTGCAGATGAATAAAATTAGGCAGCAAAGGATTAAATAAGTTGACATAGGTCTTCTGCAATGACTGTTAGCATTCAGAAAACTGACTGTCAGTAGTGTAACAGGTTTCATTACAGTGTGCCAGACAGGACTGCATATGCTTCCCTCTGTGCTATCAAAACTATCACTGAAAATTAGAATGTGATCACTTTCAGTGAAAATTGTGAAGTTAATTTGTGTTTACACCAAATCCTCTTTGCAAGTGATAAGACAGGCTTAGAGTAGGAGCAGCATATGGACTGGCTTTAAAGCCACTTTGTGTTACCACAGACAAGGACTTAGTGTGTGTGTCTACCTGCTGAGACACACGGCTAATAAGCCGGGGCTCAGGAATGGCCTAATGCCACTCTTGTATTAGGGATCTAGATTGCAGGCTACCTTAGCCATATCTAACGTGATGGTAAAGGCTGGGGATCAAGTAAAGCCCCTTGAGTTTACACAAATATTTTTCCTCTTAAAAGAAAACGAGGTTTGTGAAATCCAAAATAATTGCTGATGATATACATGGTAACTTGTTTAACTTGTGTATTGCTGTTTTTATATAAGGGACATATAAAATTCTTCAGTATCAAGTCAAAATTCTTCAGTAGATCAAGTCAAAAGGTGGGTGAGATGCACCCACTTTGCAAAAGATCATGCAAACACTAGGAATCCATCATGAAGGCTCTTTCGTACTGGAGTGTGTAGTCTGTAAAACATGGAAAAACATGCCTGACATTAGTTATTATAGGTTTAAATACTTTACTTTTGTAAAAATAAATCACTCCCTGGACTCTTTTCCTTTCTCTAAAAAAAAAAAAAAAAAAAAAAAAGAGGGAGTGTTGGAGGTAGCAGTCCTACTGTTAGAAAATTTAAAACCAGAAACTGAGCTGCAGCTCGGGTTCTGTGAGTTGTCCTAAGTACGTACCAGGGAGGCTAACTCTGGTTGAAGTCACCATCTTCATGAGACTGAGAGGTAAAAGGTGGCATGCATTTTACCAATGTGATAAGCCAATCTGCAGTTTCCCTCTGGCTGAAATTCAGACTCATATAACTCCTGTGAATGCTGAGCTTTGTGCTTGGAGTTGAGGTGATGTGCATGCTAGGCACTGTGATGTCAGCATGTGGTAAATTTCACTCATGGAAAATAAATACATCCACAAAAACCAAGGAGGAAAGTCCCATGGTGCTAGTGATATGTGTTGCCAATTCTTTATCTGAAATATGATTAATAGTAACAGCCTTCAATGTCTCTGCCATTTTATAAAGGTGTCTCTAAGAGCTCAGCTAGCTGCCCAACTGGCATCTATCCTGAGCTCAGACAGGCTGTCATTGCCAGTGTCTGCTGATGTGACACACTGTGACACTAATTTAACTCCTTCCAACTGCTAGCAAATCAAGGCTTTGCATTTCTGCAGCTGTTGAAAGTTACATATGCTAGTTCCATACTTCATGTACACATATTATAATGTTCATTTACATGTATTTCTATGTATCTTATTTTTTTTAATGTTGACTTCAGCCAGTGTCATTTATTGAAAGGGATCCTGAAGCACTCTAGACTTTTTATGTCACTAGAATCTCAGAGTGACTGCCGCTGTGTTGTTTATCTGTTTTTACTTAAGATCAATAATATCAGTAATTTTTACAAGAAACCTAGTAAATTCTGTGGGATCAAGGTGTAATATGGCAGAGGCTGGAATGAGAAGCAGAATTAAAATTACTGTGGTTTTTAGGTTTTATGTCTGTGTCATACTTCTCTGCTTGCAAAAGTCAAATTAAAAACTTGAACGTTCAGTTTCTTCAAGAAGGTGGAAGGGGGACTGAGGCACAGCTTAGAATTGCCCACCCTCAGGCACCAGCAGCAGGAAAGGCACCTTGGTGTTGGCTCCTGTGACATGGGAGATTGAGCTCATTGCAGCTCCATGGAAATCCAGGTACTGGGCAGCCTGGTTTGTGACCCCCAGGATTCTGCCTTTTAAACCTAAGGCAAGAAAGTTTATGATTCTTGTAGCAAAACTCCCAATCTGCTGTCTGCAGAGATTTATGATGTTACATTCACTTCTAAAATGAATTTAACTGTCTACACTTGTCTAACCCTATTATATAAATCTGTTGAAACTGCTTCTGCCTCTATCTTTATGATAGACAGCTGACAGGTTTCTGAGTTCTCTGTTCTGCTTTATTTCAGAACATTTCATCCAATGTGCTGGAGGAATCTGCTGTTTCAGACGATGTTTTGTCCCCAGATGAAGATGGCATATGTTCTGGGAGGTATTTCTCTGAAAGTGGCCTGGTAGGGCTGCTGGAACAAGCAGTAGAGCTATTCAGCACGGTGAGTGAGGACCAAAATCACTGAGAAACGGAGTGAGGATGTCTGGGCCAGATCCATAGTTTATTTTCCCAACACATGAGGAACAAAGTCTTACTACTAAACCAGACTCCACAGATCTGTCCCACTGCAAACAGCAAGAGGCAGAAAATGACTTATGGCTGACCCAGCCCTGCTTCAGCCAGGTTGGCTAAGCCAGGCTTCTCTGTTAGCCTAGCTCAGCCCTATATCCATCTCTACCTGTACAGACTACAAGCAGCATCATCAGAAAATCATTGTCCCAGACCTTAGATAAGTCTTTTTGTTTGTATTTGCATGAGATACTACATATAAGAAGTAGATCTTGCTTAAACTTTCATGCTCAGAAAGCATGTGAGAATTATTCCTGTACTTTTACACTGCATACAACAACCAGCAGCCTCACAATCTAAAGAGTCATGATGTTAATGCTCAAGTAGCTCATCACACAGCTGTAGACGCTAAAGAGAATATATGATTTAGCATCTCTGAAGATACCATCTGGGTTCCATTTCTCTAGATGCAGCTCCTGTGTCCCTGAACCACAAATCCGTTCACTTCTGCTTACCTGCATTTCTAGATCTTCTAGCCCCTAAGAAGAAACCATGTACTTTATACAGGAATTTGAGCTTGAGAGTCCAGCAGATCAGAGATCCAAATGAGATTCATTTTGCTGTTTGCAGCTCAAAACTATCTATTTACTATTACTAGTTTGTAGAAAGGAACGTAGTGGATTAAAATATGAGTCCCATAAATCCTCTTTTCATCCAGGCCATTAATGCAGACCTAGTTTCTTTTCAGAGTGTATGAGGACTCATTTCTTTTCTCCTATCTTTTTACTTATTTTTGTTTGTTTTCTCCCAAGGCGGGGTTGTATGAAACTGTGAATGAGGTGTACAAAATTGTCATCCCCATACTGGAAGCACATCGAGACTTTAGGAAGCTTACCCTGACACACAGCAAGCTACAGAAGGCCTTTGACAGCATTATTAATAAGGTACTCAAGTGTCAAGGCACTGCTAGCAACCCAACACATTGCTGGGTTGAACTGTTTGTGTAAGACTGTTGGTAATAAAACTGTTTATGTGAAGTAGATCCGTTCCCTTTTTCAAACAAAAGCTCCCATCTGCTTTGACCTCTCTTCAAAGGGAAGTGAAAAAAGGCCTTGTTTTCGCTGTAGGAAAAAGCAGAGATTAATACAGAACTAGTTTAGAGTTAAAGGATAGCTGAACAACTCAAGCATAGAATAGGAACATGGATGATTTCACCTGGCCACATCTATTTAAGAAGAATAAGTTTATTGTCAATTAACTAGTGTTTTCTCTTATAAAACAGAAGAAATGCAAATGCAAAGGGGCATTCAAACTGCCTCTTTCCTTCTCTTTCTTCAGGAGACTCTTATAGTCTAGTCAGTTTCAAATTCTTACCAATTTCATTGAAAATTTTTAATTTTGTTAATGTGTATCCAGTAGATTTTAAAAATAAGTGGGTTTTTTTGTTTTTTAAAAAGCTGCTTCATGATTAGCTTTAAATTTAACTTAGATTTCCATCAAATGTCTCCTTAATTTGTATGCTTACTTTCATAAATATGTTTGTAATCCATCAGCACTTATGATACATAGTTCATATATGGCTGTGAAACAGGGCAAATGTAGGAGTAGTGGGGTTTTTTTAAATCAATAGGCAAAAAAAGTACTACTGCTACACTGACTTAAAAAAATAAGTAATGGTAAATTTCCACTTCCTTTTTATTAATTAGGGTCAAAAGAGAATGTTTGGAACTTACTTCCGTGTTGGTTTCTATGGATCAAAATTTGGGGATCTGGATGAACAGGAATTTGTTTATAAGGAGCCTGCAATTACCAAGCTTCCTGAGATTTCTCACAGATTAGAGGTAAAGAAAAACCAACATGTATTAATATGATCTCCAACATTATGTTAAACTTTTTAATGAACCCACACGCTTCTAATAGTATCATTGCTTTATGAAAATCAATAACAAACTGATTTGTACCCTAAATAATTTAATTTGCATATATCCTCTCCACTGTAGCCCTTTTTACAGCATAATGATGAAAGTGATCCATTCCTTTGGGGCCATGTATCTTATGGGAAAGCCTATAATGGATTGAATTATTTGATTTGAGCATGCCAGATATTTGCTTTGGCATCTTTTCAGCTTTTTCATAGAACTGCAGTGGTCTCTTCGTATCACTTTAAATCAAGTTCTGCTTTTTTAGTGAGCAACTCACACTGATCTTTGTTGGAAGATGTCTTACCTTGGCCAGTTATCACTCATGAAGCAGCACAGAGCCCAGAAACTGTCACAGTTATCCCTTTCTTCTGCAGGCATATAGATCATTAGCACTGTATTAAGGACTAAAAACACTCTGGTGTAATTCTGTTCCCTTCCCAGGTATTTTATGGCCAGTGTTTTGGGGAGGATGCTGTGGAGGTGATTAAGGACTCTGCTCCTGTAGACAAAAGAAAGCTGGATCCCAATAAGGTAGGGAAAGTACTACTGAGACTGTTGATTGTTTGGCACAGAACAGAAGAGAGGGGGTTCCCCTTTAAACTTTTGTGCTCAAACATTAAGCCACCTAAAAAAACCACCAGCTTGCTTGTATCTCTCTGCCTAGGAGTGTCTTTAAAGCCTCTGTGAAATGCTTCGTCTAGTAGCTTGTCAGAGTGTGGAAATGAGAAGTTCTGATCTCTGGTCCCTGATCCCCAGGGTTAAGTTGTGCCCTTCTCAGAGGCAAGTTTTGTCAGCTCTGAAGAAGGAACCTTGAAGAATTAGCAGCTCTGGGCTCTTCAAGACCATGCTTAGCCAAAGTGAACTATGGGATATTTCACATATGCCATTACTTTCAAACTTAATGGGTTGTAAGGTTACGTAATGCTTCTTCCCTCTTTTGTCAGGCATACATACAAATTACTTTTGTGGAGCCATATTTTGATGATTATGAGATGAAAGACAGGGTAACTTATTATGAGAAGAACTTCAACCTCAATCGGTTCATGTACACTACGCCTTTCACCCTGGATGGGCGTCCCAGAGGAGAGCTCAGTGAGCAATACAAAAGGAACACCATCCTAACCACAATGCATGCTTTCCCCTACATCAAAACCAGAATCAATGTCATCCAAAAAGAAGAGGTAATTGAGTTCTGAGGACATAACTGATTTCTCAGGGGCTAAAGGAATCTCTGGGTGGGGAGATGTTAAAATTCTGTGCATGGCAGAAGTAAAATAAGGATTAATTTCTCAGATATGTTACTCTCGTAAGTAGGAACGAGTAGACAAAAGCAGGATGGGTGTTTACCAGGGAAAAGGGAGGATACCAAGTATATATTTTTATTAAGTATATATTCTTCTTTTGACCTCATGGTTGTAATGCTGTGTTGAGCATGTGTAAGGATATGTGGAACGCTATTTAAGTATGTGCTTCCAGCTGATAAAGTCCAGACAAAGAAGTAAATGGGGCTCAAAGATGGTTTTAGAGGCAGGCAAGTTTTATAAAGTAGAAAGTGCCAAACCATTTCAGACACGAGGTCAGTAACTTAGAATAATTATGAATTTATGCAAGCAAGCTGTAGATTCCACCTGTCAGTTCCATCCTATTCTTGAAAATTATAAGATGTTGAAAAGCTTTGGATCAGATTCAATATCTACCTAGGTGACATTTAGATTAAACAGTGTTCCTGGGTTTCAGAGCTACTGCTTTTAGCATGGGAGAAAGATAGTGGTATTGCCAGATTTAGAAAGGTCAACTGCATGCATGGATACAGGTAATGACACATCTTTTCCTTCATTTTCATTAGTTTATTTTAACCCCAATTGAAGTTGCTATTGAAGATATGCAGAAAAAAACACAGGAACTAACTGCAGCCACCAACCAAGAACCACCAGATGCCAAAATGCTCCAGATGGTTTTGCAGGGCTCAGTTGGAGCCACTGTAAATCAGGTAAGAGATTCAAAGAAGTCAGATTCAGAATTTCTGCATGCTTTTCTCATTGTGCTTTCTTTCTCACCCTTACCTTTTGTACTGGAAGAAGCACATCTAGTCAGACGTATTTAGTCACAATGGGCATTTAAACCTCATCCCTTGATATTTAGTCATTGTATATTTTTCATTAAGTATGCTCGCTGTCTTGGTTGTAGATGCATAAAATTACAGAACCATTGTGAATGCATTCATGGATTTTTCCATTTTTAGAACAATAGCCATCTCAGCTATTTTGTTCACTCCAGGTGTACCCTTGGGGAATGGGAATAATAACAATAATAATAATAATTCTGCTGGGAGACAACCAGAAATTCACAGTATTGTTGAAAATCCATGAAGTCAAGACCTGTGAGCCCCAAAAGAAAGTTGAGATGCAATAATTACAAATATGCCTGCTAACAAAAAAAGGCAATTGAAAAAATAAAATAATGAAGACACAACTGAGGGAAAACTTGGTGTTATCTATAATTTCATGGAACTTGGGTTGTTTACTAGAAGCTCAAATATTCTGTTTCTCCAGCTTCTTTATCAACCAAAGCCTTTCATCTGAAGTAGCACATTCTTGTAAGCTCTGGAAAGAGTGATCCTTTTCTGTGCTGGGCTTACTAAAATCTCTCAGGTTTTGTAATGCCACAGATGGAAGATGTGTTTCTCCCATGTACTCAGGTTTTGCAGTAGAGATATCTCATCTCTTCTGTGCTGAGAAAAAATTATCTATTCCCTTTTAAGTGTCTTTGAAAGGGAAATAAAGGCAGGAGAGGATAAAATATGATGGGCAAAAACTCTGCTTATAAAAGAGGAAATCACAGAGGTGGCTGGGAAGGTGATAAAAAGCCACCCTGTTATGGTGACTGTGCACAGTTTCATTTTTTTTCAGAATTCCACTCATGAAATAACAAACAGCTTAAACAAATGTATTCGTGTTTCCCTCTCTACTCTGCCCTGGTGTGGCCACAGCTGGAATACTGCATCCAGTTCTGGTCTCCCCAGTTCAAGAGAGGCAGGGAACTACTGGAGACAGACCATCAGAGAGCAACAGAGGTGACTGGTGGATTGGAGCATCTCTTATGAGGAAAGGCTGAGAGAGCTGGGACTCTTCAGCCTGGGGAGGAGATGAGGGGAGACCTTGTTGATGTCTACAGGTATATAAAGGGTGGGTGCAAGGAAGATGGAACCAGACTCTTCTCAGTAATTCCCAGTGACAGGATGAGGGGCAACAGGCACAAGCTGGAACACAGGAGGTTCCATTTAAGCTTAAGAAAAAACTTTTTTGCTGTGAGGGTGACAAGGCAGTGGAACAGGATGCCCAGCAAGGTTGTGGAGTCCCCTTCTCTGTAGATACTCAAAACGCGCCTGGATGCAGTCCTGGATAATGTGCTCTAGGTGATCCTGCTCTAGTGGGAGAGTTGGACGAGACGATCTCCAGAGGTCCCTTCCAACTCTGATGATTCTGTGTTTCGGTGTTGTCCGTTTTCAGCTCTAGCAGGTGTTTTTGACATTTTTCTGTGTTATTCCATTAAGGGACCGCTAGAGGTAGCACAAGTGTTCTTGGCTGAGATTCCAGCGGACCCCAAGCTTTATCGACATCACAACAAGCTGAGGTTGTGCTTCAAAGAGTTTATACTGAGGTCAGTAAAACAAAGTTAAAATGCTGAATTGCACCAATAAAGCCAATAATGGCAATAACGCAACGATAATATAAATGTGTAATTAATGATTCAATTTAACATAACGAATCCTGGCATCTCACACTTTAGACCCTTGATCCAGACTTCTTATACCTACTTCATGATCACTGCTTTAGTAGGCACTGTTCCCAAATCAGAGCAAACTTTAACACTTCAAACTAATTATGTAGAAATTAAGATCTTCCATTTAATTTGTTTTGACTTTTTACATAAATTTCAGACTATGTCCTTGTTTTATTTTTATTAAAATGACATTTTTATGCAGGAAGTTGTTCATAAGGAGATATTTGATCCTATCAGCCAAGGAGGCACCTTGGTAGTAGCAGACAACGATGGCCTTTGCTTTAGATACGCTTGTAAATCTGAACAAGCGTGCTCGTCTAACATGATACTCATCTCCTTAGTCCTAACAAAGAGTAATTGCTGAAATAAAAGTTTGAGTTAAATAAAAATTAGCCTTATGCACCTCCTGCTCTCTGCTATTGTCACTGAATCTATTTACAGCAAGCAGACAGGTAGCTCAGTGTTCTGCTGTCATTAAATAGGTTTTTTATTAGCTCCTTTATCCATTCCTAATGCCTTCATCTCAGTTTGTGTACTTGGAAAGGAGGTTTCATTATAATTATTCATTATAATTTTGGACCAGAGAAGCTAGATGCTTGGCCATTCATTCAGACTACCAAATACCAAGTAAATGAGTTTCATAGAAGTAGATGATACATGTCATACCTTTTTTTTCTCTTCTTCTACCTAGGTGTGGTGAAGCAGTGGAGAAAAACAAGCACCTTATTACTGCTGACCAGCGGGAATACCAGCAAGAGCTCAGAAAGAACTATGGGAAACTAAAGGAGAACCTTAGGCCCATGATCGAGAGGAGGATCCCAGAGCTGTACAAACCAGTGGTCAAAGTCCCTAGCACAAGGTACAGTTAGGGCAGGGTTATATGATATACATATAGGATTTGTATATCCTAGATATACAAATAGATGTCATTTTTGCAAGGAATGAAGTGATTTCTACTGTTAACTAGAAACAGGACATAATATACACTGCCAACTTCATACCTGATTAAGGAAGTCTGCTGACTTCTACTGGAGCTGACTTCTACTGAAACTGTGTTTCACAAGCTGCTCATTCTTGGGGTAGTGGGTTTCTGACATTTTAATGATATAATTCTGAGAGAAGACTTCCCCTTTGCCCCAGTGAAAAGGTGTTGGAAACATCTTGCCATTTCTTCAATATTTGAAGCCAGGAAGGAGATAGAACAGGTATATGTTTGGCTTGAACACTTAGCACCATGTGGTGTTTGGCAACATGAAGTATGCGTGATCCTTTCACTCTCAGGTAATATAATCCAGTTAAATCCCGTGACTGAAACAAAAGTCTTAACTGATGTTCTTTAATTGTGAATATATGCTTGCTCACAAAGCCATTGTGTCCCGTGAGGGATGGGAGTGCAAGAACAAATATGCCTCTGACCTGTTAACGACATAACACAATTTAGCTGGTGATTTGCTAGCTTCTCCTTTTCACAAGGCAGGTATTTCTTGGATTCTTTTTCATTTGCCAACCTTATTTATGTATCTATTTCACTGCAGGGAATCTTTTCGTAACCACAGTTTTAGGAGGTACGATGCTCAGGCTTCTTCACAAAGCACCTAGGGACCAGCTGCTTCGGCCAAGGAAGAGCTTCAAGCTGCAAGCCAGAAGTGAAGTGGTATTCTACACCTATGAAGTCAGAAATCTCTGACAAGGCAGCACGTGCTCTTTCTGGACAGTGTGCAAAAAGATCACTGAATGGATACCAGGGGATCACTTCTCATGGGACCTTGAGAAGAAAGGGGATACTTTTTAGATACTTTCGCACATATTGTAAAATAATCGCATCATGCAGGGGCATGGACCATTAGAGTGGTCAGTGGCATAAGCTAAGTCACCAGTAGCTAAGAGACACACGACTCTGTGTCTGTAGCTAGTTTGAGGTGTTATATGAATCCAAATAATACGTGTGTGTAAGGGACACTGACAAACTATATCTGTGGTCCTTTTCCAGGGACAGCATTCACTCATGTGCTTTTGGCAGTGGACCACTTCCTGCAAGTTGACATGCTTAAATACTGTCACAATGAGGAGGGAAATGGTCCCTTGCTCAATGTCTGCTGAACCAGATCTGGAGGAAAGAGTAATTTCTTCTGTCAGTTTCTGGCATCAGTTTCTGTCATGGTCCTTAACTGCAGGAAACGTTCTGCACAAGTCTTCTCGACCAAAGCTTAAAAAGCAAGAAGTAGCAATATATAATTTTATAGATTTTTAAAATATTTTCTAAGTGTAGGGACTGCCTGATATGCAGTTGAATTTCTTAATAATCAGTGTGATTTTTAGCAGAGCTAACACATAGTAGTTTAAAAAGATTCCAAGCTATGAATGATTCTTTACTATACAGTGCTCTTATGTAGATAACCTTATCCAAAATTAACTGCAGAAGCACGCATTGAGGATTTCCTACAAAACACTTCACTCAGGCTTTACTGCAACATAATAGAAATGAGCACATAATTTATAATACCTAATGTTTAGTATTTTCTGAACCCTGAGCAAATAAATATTTTACTAAATAATCTTTCCAGCACTTCTCTGAAGTCAGGAAATATATTACCATTTCTCAGGTGGGGATGTTCAGAGAAAGCAGAAGAGATATTAGGACTTCAGAAGTCATTTGGTGAGGCAATGGCAAAGCCACAATTTGTATTGTGACCATGCTTACCATGTAATATTTTCATTTTAAAACAAAGATCCATGAAAGCATCTCTAGGTATTACTTCCTTCCCTCCACAGTGCATGGCCATCCATGACAGCATTCCAGTCATGGGAGCTGTCCCACCACATTTCAGTGACTGCAATTACATCATAGCCATGCAACTTAATGCAGATCTCTAACTCCTCCTGCTTATTCCCCATACTCTGCATTGGTATAGAAGCATTTCAGAGAGGGAGTCAGGCAATTAGTTTTCATTGTTGGTACTTGACCATTCCCAGACACTTTCATGGCTACTAAACTATTAGTGGGCTCTGTATTTTTGTTGTCCCAATGTATATCACCATTTCTCACCTCAAGTGGGACAGCAGAGTGAACACAGCTTGCACACCAAATTCCTTAACTAGTTTCCCCAGAGCCCTGAAATCTCTCTTGATTCCTTTTATTGATCTTGATACCACATCATTGCTACCCACCTGGAAGACCAAAAGTGGGTAGTAGTCTGAAGGCCTCAGCAGGGTGGGAAATTTACTGCCCTATGAAGTGGGTACAGTCTACATAATTTAGTCCCCTGCACCCCTGCAGGGAGTCCCCTACCACAATGACCCATCGATTTTCTTATCAGGGTCAGTTCTGATGGCCAGGCTGAGGCAAGTTGACCTTGGTGGTGCTTCTGACCTTTGTGAGCCCTCGACTTGCTCACGCCAGGTCCTCCTCCAGAGCCCCATATCTGTTCTGCAAGGGCACTGCAGATCGTGCACTTCCTAAAGGAACACCTTGCTCCTGGATGGGGGACAACCTTGTCAGTGTTTTGGAAACTGTAGTTCAATGCGGCTTAAAAGAACCAATCCCGTTTGCCCAAACACAAAATTCAATGTTAAATTAAACCGTGGGATTAATATTTCCTTTGACCTTGATTTTAGAAAAATACGATGAACTTTGTCAGACCTGATACCATATGTTTCTAAATGTAAAATCTCTTTGCTCGGAAAGCATAAGGGATATTAAGGCTTCTGCTTTTAGTGGAAATGTTTTGACTTTTTATGGTCATTGTCTTGCCATTTGAAACCAGGGATTTTCCCACCACTTCACTGATATCTGATCAAGTAAGATTTTTAATATTTTATGTAGAAGGTTCACAGGGATGATGAAACAAGATGAGATGTGGAAAAAGCTGAAAGAAGCCCTGTACTTGCACAGCATTTGGCATGTAAGAAGGCATTTCCTTCTCATTCATAGTATTGTTAAATACAATAATAAGGAATAAGTATTCTGTGATTTTTGAAGTGAATGCAAAGTGCATGCTTATATCCAAATTATATAAGAAAGTAGTATAAAAAGTTCAAAGCAAAAGATGCCTCCATGGAGTGGCTTCTTTTGTATTCAAGTTGCTTTGAAACAGTTCTAAGTTGAAAATATTATATATTTCCCAAAGCTTTGAAGCTATGAGATCTTTGCCTAGCAGAGCACATCCCCTTATCTATTGTTTTTAACAGCGCCTTGGGAAGGAAGATCAGAATACTGTTATCTATAGACCAAATAATCCAGCTTCATCTTTTGCAAGATGCTTATCCTTTATGGCCTAAATAACAGAAACCTCAGGTAAACAAAAAAACCCTACAGGTGTACAGTAAGTAAAAGTAATGCTGTGGTCCTTGAACTGAAACAATACTCAGGATAACATGGGTACTGAAGGAAAGACTCTTCACTCACATTTTACAAGCTGAGCACCTCTTAACTAGTTGGCCAGTCTTGCCCTCAGTTTGTAGCTCATGCTGTTACTTCTGCAAATGAAATATGGTTTGTACATTTCTTTCAAGAGCTGAACTATGTGAAATGTAAAATTTCTACGTTGTGATATTAATTTTGCAATAAAGTTTGTTTCACAGGATGTTCAGAAGGGTCTTTGTGTTTTACTTTATACCTCAATAGAATCCAGGTGGAAAGACTATTTCACTTGGAACAAGCTTTCCTTGTGGAAGAATCATTCAGCAGAAAATACAAAGGTTTGGGCAGAGGAAGTGTCAGTTTGTCTTTAGGATAAACGGTGTCTGTTGCAGAGGTAGCAGGCAACAAAATCCTTCCTAACTTCTTTTGTCATTCTACCCCTGTGAAAAATGGCAGCAGAAAGCTTGGTCTCAGTAGTCTCCTCCTTTGTCCTCTGGTGTGTAGGTGCAGAGCAGAAACATGCCTCATTCTGGAACAACACACCAGCTGGGTAACTCAGCACCACACACTTGTACACCTGCAGACAGCATACAAATGTAAAGAGTGCATTCTGGAGAAGACCATCATTAATAACCAGAAGTATAAATTTGTCAGCATGTTTTGAACAGCCAAGATGGGTGCTTTTACTTAGCACTGCTGGTGCTGCCCAAGAAGCCCTAACACTACCTTTCCTGATTTGGAGAACAGCAGTCATAAAAGTAGCACACTTTTCACATTGCATGAAAAACTAGACATTCAAGGGTTGTACAGGTGATGGGCTTAACAAGGATGCCCATGAATAGCTGCAGCCATGCTTCTGCCAGGTAATGAGAAAAGCAGTGTTGTCATTTAAAATTGGCAGGTCTGGGTTACATGATCTCTGTCTGGAAGCTGAACGCTTCCTCATTAAGTTTTCCATTGGTGCAAAGTCTTGGAACAATGAAAGCAAACATTTTAATTCCTTTTATTGTTGGGGTTTTTGTTTTCCCTTTTTGTTTGTTTGAAGTATCATCATCTCAAATATTTCAGAAAGGGGAATTAAACTTAGCAGACAGCCTGACACAGAGCCAGTTTCCACTCTTGAAGGTACTGTAATCTCTCAAAGCACTACTTGTTAGAAAAATTAAGCACATGGTAACAGCTGCACTTCAGTGCCTTCTGTTAGGCAAGAATACGAACAAGAATTGCTAATAGGGTGTTGTTTCCATTCGAGCTGAGTTTGCGAGTGGGGTAATCTGGGGAGAAGCTCAGCTGACAATGTTTTAACCATCTTTTACAACAGTTAAATGGAGTGATTAGGGCATAATCAACAGGTCTTGATAAGTCATCTCTGGTTGGGTCATCTCCAGACTAATCAGTGCACTGAAAGGAGAAGGGGCCCCTGGGGAAAAAGTCCTTTTTGATTACATGAATAAAGGCAATGCACACTCTCATCAGAGCTAGTATTTGGTATTAATATTTGGGAAGGTAATATCAGTAAAATCTGGTGTTGACTGAGTGCTTGACATGCTGAACTGAATATGTTTCTGTGACTCCTTATATTTTCAGTGAGGTTTAAATTAAGCATTTTCATTTTTAAAAAGTTAGTGTTTTTCAAGTGTTCAAAAATTAAACTAACCGTGATGGAGTTTTTTGCAAACAAGGTAGCCACCCCGCATTGCTAACTAAAAAGAGAGCCTGCTATGAGTGGTAAAATCTAAATTACAAAAAAAAAAAAAAATAATAACCAAAGGGACGAGGTATTTCAGCTTGATGGCAGAAGGATTATGTTGTGAACTGCTCAATAAGCACCTGCAAAACAACAGGAAAGGAAGGTTTCCTACCACACATTTCTGACTTTTCCCAGTGTGGAACATCTGCACAAATTTCTGTTCCCTGACAAGAGCTCTGTGGAAAAACAAAACCAAACCAGAAAAAGCCTTCTTGCCATTGCTGATAGACACACAACTTGAAACAGAACATGCCAGAACATTCAGAAAGCTATTGTAAAACCTCAAGCAAACAACTGTTTCTAGACTTAATAAACAGTGAAGAAAGGAAGTGGGCACGAACTACATCCTTCCCTTTGTTTGCAGCTCAGCTGCAAGAGAAATGAACAATCCTGTCTCAGGTATCAAAGAAAGAAGGGAAGGGAAGGGAAAAGAGAAGGGGCTGTCATCAAGAACATCTTTACAACAATGAAGCTGATAGTGCTTGCCTCATAAGTTGGAGATTTCCCAGTATTCTGGAAAGATCCCATTTTTGCTGTAACTTCATGCTGCCAGCTTTTAACATTGGGAGAATAATACTGAATCAACAGGCTCCAAAACATTTCAGAGAGGCTGTTTTTTGTAACAGACTTCAACCCTAAATTGAATTAGGAGGAACAAAACTTGTAATCTGTGGAAAGTGAAAGAGAATAAAACCAGTCCCCTGTGACTTTGCAGCAGTGGTTGTTCAGCTCAGTTTTCAGAAATCCCAGTTGTCCCCAAGGCCTGCTACAGCCTAGGATAAAGGCTGCAGCTGACAGAAGAAAATCTGTTCATAAATAAATAAATAATCAGAGAGCAAAATGCTAAAACCCCAGCACATCATGGGGAACAAAGGGAGTAGTACCATGGAAACTGAATTAAGAGCAGGTTGAGGTGCTGAATGCATCTAATTTTTGAGATAGTACAGGGCACTGAGCACCAAACAAACTGCTGCTGTGCTTTAATGGAAGCTGTCAGACAAAAAATAATCACAATAGATTAAAAAATGGTAATGATAACAATAAAATGGAAAAAAAATGTTTTTTCTAATTAAAATATTTTTAGGTTTTGAGGAGATTTGGCAGGGGTTTCTTTTTTTTTCTTTTCTTTTCTTTTTTTTTTTTTTAATTGCTAACTGGTTGGATTCTGCTCATTACTGGCAAGACCTGGGGAACTGCAAAAACTAATGAACAAAAGGCACGACGTTCTTTCTCACCACTCTTTTGAAGGAGGCAGGCGAAGTGTGGGGAATTGTTGCTTCCAGTGCAGGATTCAGGTCATCCAGGAGCATCATTGCAGCCCCACACACATCCTGCAGCACCAGGTGCTGAGGGTGACCACTGGTTTCACAGCTTGCGTGCAACAGGGATGCTGTATACAGAAATTATTCAGCTTGGAAACAGAGTCATAGACAGACACAGTTTGAGGAAAAAGGGCAAAGTCAGAATGGCTGTTGTTTCTGCTCTTTTTGGTTCATTGCTTATCTCTGTTACTTTCCAATGTAGAAGTCATCAAAATACACCCACCAATGGATTAATGGTTGCTGGGATCCTGCTCCCTAGAGAGTCACCATCACTGGGGCACTGATCCTGTGGCACCAGCTGCTGTTGAGCACTCAGGAGTGTTTCACTGACAGAGGCAATCTTTCTAGAAAGGCCAGCTAAGCCTTCCTTCTCTGATAATCATTCCTACTGCCTGGTAAGGAAAAGCATTTACCATGCAGTATTTGTGGTTGCAAAGCTGGAGCTTATTTAATCTTCTGTTTAACTTCAGCAGTTTGCAGTAACTCAGCCCCTGCCCAAGACCCCTGCACCTGACTGCTGTGACCCCACGAGTAGGTTGAGCAGGATGGTCCCATGTAAGAGGGAGCAGCCACAGAGGTGTCAGTGAGGCTCACAGCTCTGCAGGCACAGCTGCAGCTGCAGGAAGGGACAGCAGGGACTGCACAGAAGAGCTGGGACACACCAGCAGTGCCACAGAGTAGGCTGCTCAATGCCACTGCTGGATGGAGATTGGAAAACTGCTCAAACCCCGGAAATGCTTTGGGAGTTGTTGCATTTTTTTCGAATCCTCAGGGGTGCTCTGCATCCACAAAATACCAAAACATCCAGGAAGAATTGCACACCATGCATTAGAAACAGGGACTCCTTGTATTTTTTCAGGATGGTCTGAAACAGTGAGAGGTTACAAGTGTCTGTACAAGAACTGACAGATCCCAGATGAAGCCTGCCTCCAGCTGGCAAAAATAAAGTGGTATGTCAGCTTGCTTACTGTCTGTGCCAGGTTGTGTTGTCAGGAGGTCCATTTGAAAGCTGAAGACTTCCACTGGTAGTCATGAGTTGAAACATATAATGGTGTTGGACCTGGCATGCTGTTCAGCTTATCTGATTTTTAGCCATCACATGGGCCTCTATTTTTTAAGTCTATTTCTTCAAAATGTACCTCAGGTCCTATCTATCTTCTGCTGTGATGCCAAAATCTGTGATGGGAGAGGAACTCCTCCAGTGAGATGGATAACAGGAAAATCAATATTGGGGTCATTGATTTCCTGATTCTGCCATCATGTCAACAGATTCTAACTTTGGGAGTTCATTTAACGAATTCCTTGTGCCAGCAAGAATTTGCCAAAGCTTTTTATCTCCACCTTTCATGCTACAGTTGTTGCCTTTGTCTTTCACTACGGGTCTCAAGTTTGCTATCAGGGTGCTGTGGAATGTTTTCTGCCTGCCCTGACATGTAAGACAAGTATCCTGTGAACTCATCCAAGTCACCTCTCCCTCTCATGAGCTGCCTTGTGAACCTGCTCATCACCTCCGGTGAAGATGTCTGAATGGAGCTTTGGTGATAATTTTGAGTTTTAGCATAATTCCCCAGTATAGTTCCAGGCCCTGGTTGCTGTATGTGCATAATCATTAAGAAAACTATTATATTAATATCTCAGAGAGGTCAGAAAGTTGTCAAGTCCAAATAAAGCTCTTTGTGGAGACCAAGCTTGATCATTCAATTACATAAGGCTGTTGGTTCAAGTTAAATTGCAGTCTCTTTACCCAGATCATAAGTAAAAAGGTCTGGGAGCTCTGGAGTACCAAGTATTCTTTAAAGTATTTCAGTGATAAAAGGTAGATAAAATCTAGAAGGCAAAGTTATGGAAACTTTTCTCCTATCTTATCAGAGCTGGTCAAACTTTGAGGAGTATAGGTTTTTGACACTGCTCCTTTAAAGGTAAGAGGAAGTGCTATATTCATCTAGTAAATGATTTCTGGAGTTACATTCCTGTGCATTCATGCACAAATCAAGACCACTGCTGTGCCTTCAAATATCAGTAAACCTAATGGTGAGATCCAAGACAACATGTGGCAAACAGCAACACATGCCCTCCTCCACTGAATCGGGGGAAGGAAACTGGGCTGCACACTACACCACCTCATCTCACTTTGGACTGCCAGGCAAGCAGTCATGCTAATTTCAGGCTGCCATTTATGTGAGCAACAACGTGCACACCTACTGAAGCCACAGCTTCCCTAAAAGCAGGTCAGAACAAGAGTTGCCTAGAGAGCTGGGCTTTTACAGTCTTGGCAGCAGAGAGGATTAATCCAACACTCAGGGGCTGTGCCCACTGTGAGGGGTCATTCACACCAGTACAATGTGTTGACCCTGCTTTTCACAACAGTTTGCAGAATATTCAGGGCAGCACAGGTCCAGTGCTTTTACAATGAGGTTTTTAGTTATTTCCTTACACTGCCATTCAGCTTTGGCAACAACATCTGCTTGGCAGTAGTCAGCACTTCAAAGTGCCCTTCCCAGGCAGAAGTGCAGCCCAGGCCCCTGAGCAGAGACATGACCAGCAGCCCAGCCCTGCCACTCGCAGTCCCTGGCTGTGTAAAACCCCAGAAAGGCAGGGAGGAACTGAGGGGAGGGGAGGCACAATGTTTGCAGTGCTCTGGTCAGGCTTAGGCAGGTGCTGTGCTCATCATTTTGATAAAAACATGGGGTTTCCTCAGGTGAGTGCTATTTCTAGAATGGACAAACTTATGGACATGAAAGCATTGCCATTTGCCATGGAAAGAACATTTCCACCTTGTTTTGTTTTGTTTTGGCAAATGAAGAATTGCTCTGTTTATAAAATTTTATTAGGATTGGTTTTTTTTCACAGGGCAGGGCTGTTTCTACTGCACTAATGAACAAGGTGAAGTTTACTGTGGCTTCAAGGGTTGCCCTGGACCTGTGAGCATCATGGGGCTGGCAGCATCTTAGATTTTGGGGGTGCTTGGGGAAGAGTGGAGTACATTGTGCAAAAAGTAAGCAAACTTCCACCCTTTCCACCCATTGTTCTGCTGAGGAGCTGCTTGCTGTGGGGACATAGATGCCCGTCCTAGTTAGTGGAAGACCTAAGGCAACTTCTCTAAGCTCCTGTGTGGCTGCAACCAAGTGAAAAATTGCTGCCAAATACAACAGCACGGGGAACATCTGTTTCTTCTCCCTTCCACATGTCAAAACAGGCCATGGGTCACACCTGGGATTTGGAATTTTGCAACCTTCCTTTAAGTTTAGCCCTGACATTAACTGCACTGTGGTGCACTTCCAGCCTGGCAGCCCCATGGCTCCCAAATAAACTGTGCAGGACACTCAACACAAAACATGTTTCAGACACAGTAAGTGTTAAAGCCCAGAGGATGGGGTCTGAGAGTCCACAGGAACTCATTCTGCCCCAGCTGCTGCTCAATGCACCGAATATGACATTCAGCAGGATGATTTCTCTGAAGTCCCTCTTGGTTTTAGACATGCTACATGTGCACAGGCTTTATCTGCACTGTGTGCAGCCTAAAATCTCACAGAAATCTCTGCCAAAGCATACACAGTGTTTATCTCGACCAGATCCAGGTCCTGGAAAAATACAGTATGTTCTCTCTTCAAATGTTACCTTTACTTACCTCTGGATATGCCACTTGGGATTACCTACTCACAAACATGAGGCATCTGGCTTGTTTGGAGGAAATGGGTGAGTTGGGATTTTTCTGGGGAGTGCTGGGAGCTTTATAGAAAAGTGTTAAATCAGTGTCCGGACTTCCTACCTGCCAGAGAAGATCCCAAATGAAAGGGAGCTGGAAAGGCCCTGCAAAAACATGTATTCCCTTCTCTGTGCTTCTCACTGATGCTTGGTTTAATAGAGGCAACCACTCACTCCCACAGCCCTGGGTGGATGGTGGGTCCTGTGCAGGCATTTCTGAGGGTGACAAGACCAGCAGCAGTGCCTCAGCCAGGGCATGTCCAGCTAAGGAGCAGCACGGTGCTCATCATCACTGCCACCTGTGGAGGGGGAGGAATACACTGATATCTTCCATCCCCCTCATTCCTTGAGGCTTTGCCAGGTTTAGCATAGACTAAAGCCACTTCCTCTCTTTGGTGCTTTACAGGGAACCTATGGAGGATATATGTCCCCTCTCTGAGCCTCCTTCATGTGGATGTGCCCTGGAAGCCAGGGCAGATGGAGCAGAGCAGCAGGTACTTACCAGCCATCCCCACTTCATGCTCCCTTATATTCACCCCCTGCCCCATTTGGCATATCCCCAGGCTCCTGCTCAGTGCTCTTTTCACACTCTTTGCCAGAACACAACAAGCCCCAGAGAGCTGAAGAGTGAACCAAGACCTTGGAGGTCTTAATTGCACCGTCAAAGAAAAAAAGCCCCATCTACTCCGTGACCACTCTGAATGTCTTTTCCTGTCACTCTCATGCAGGTAACACAACAATTGACTTATTTATTTAATTTCATTTGTTTAAACTGTCAAGAGCTGGCAAGTCCTGAAAGAAAGGATTAAGTGGGAGAAGTCAAAAGAGCCCTATCTGCTTGCTCTGTTCATTGATGTAGTCTGGAGTGCTTTCATTCTCTGTTTGTACAGTTTCTGGTACAACATGGTCCTGACCCAACTATTCAGATGAATAAGCTGATGCTAAGGAATTGTTTGCTGGTCTGAGTATACTTTCTTTTGCATCGTTAACATAAATAATGGTAAGTGGTGCTCACTGTTGCCTCAGCTATTTCTTTCATCAGTCCCCAGGTTTTTTTCTAGGGTAGGTAACTCAGCCTTAAAATTAGCCCTTAGATGTAAAGCTAGAATTCTCAGGATTAATAATTATTAGTGTCTTAAAGAGCTGCAGGAACTGGCCATGGATTTGGACTGCAAGTGTTTCTAATTCTCTTGAATTAAAGTGTATAATAGATTCTTTTTTAAAATAAAGGCTTAGTGGTTTGAGGGTGGTTTATATAAACATAGTAGCAGCTTTACTTACAAAAATATTTTGTATGATTTAATCTCTAACATGTTTTAATGGTTTCAGAGATTTCAAAAGAAATACTGGAAATTCTTTAAATGGAAATAACACTGAGTCTGTTAGCTTTTAATGGAATGAGAAAATCATAGCATTTATTGACTGCCATTACTTGAGTGCAGTCCCCTGGGAAAAACAGAGATATTTTCAATTTTCATTAATATCCTTCATGCTCTATTCTGGGATCAATATTCATTAAGTGAATCTTTGCTTGTTTCCATTGATGAGATTCAGGTACTGTGTCTGCAAAAAGACACATCTGCAAATATGCAGAGCTTCAGGAGGATTCACCAGGGAAAGGCAGAAGAATGACACAGAAAGAAGCAAATGAGAAAGGGAGGATCAAGAGATGCCACCGTTTGACAAGCACCTTACAGGGAAAACAATAAAAAGCAGACATGTGCCAGAGATGGATCCTTTTGTGCTATGAAGCAATTCACAATAATTCTGTTGCACGGCCCCACGTCCAGATCTGAAAAAGATCAAGTGCTCCTGACTTTGCTGAGTCTCCTGATTCTTGCATACTCCTCCCTGTGGACTCGCTGAACTCTGTGTTTAGGAGGGACTGACTTGCAGCTGTGATACCTTTCCTAGAATCACCTCTGAAAAGCCTCTGAAGCATTTGCTCCTGGCGATCTGAGAGCCCCGGGGCAATCAGAATAGAACCTGAGATAAGAGCTGGGGGAGCGTAAGAAACCATACATCAATCCATACCTAATATTCAAATTGATAAGCAAAAAACTCAAGGCCTACAAAACAGGGATTGCTGTATCCAAAACAAAAACAGGGCTGTTTTGTCCTTTCACAGCTTAAAAAACTTTAGAGACAGCCTGTTCTGGCCGGCAAAGCTCAAGCTTTAAAAAATTGCTTCTAAGCCGAGATTCGCAAAGCAACGCAGAGGGAGCTAATGCGCACTTTGCTCTCATTTATAAGCCTTGGCTGAGGACCCCGTCCAGCCCTCCGAAGCAGAATAGCTGGTGGACACATTCTGCCGAGCCTCTCACACCGAAAAAAACACAAAAAACCCACAAGAAAACAAACAAACGAAAACAAAACAAAACAACAAAAAAAACCAAAACAAAAATAAAACAAAAAAAAAAAACAAAAAAACAAAAAAAAGGCATTTCCTATAACACCACCCCGTGGGGAATCCCCATCCTTTGGCAGGGGGCAGCTCCAGCCTCGACCAGGTACCGGTAACTGACCGGTGCTGCCGCTGCCAGCACTCCTGATGGCTTCGATTCTGTCCCTCCAGTCCCAGCACAGGGGAATCTTCAGCTGGGTTAGCTCCAGACAACGTGTCCCCGAGGATGCTGTGTTTTCAGTCGCAGCCCCGACGGTAGCCTTGCATTCCCTGGCTGGCAGCATCCCGGTGACCCGCTGACCCAGGCTGTCAGATGGAGGCGAGAAAACTTTGGGCAGCACCGCTGCCCCTCGCCGTCCAGCGCATCTCCGAGATGCCGCCTCCCACGCCACGCCACACCGTGAGCCCCTGAAACCGTCCCGAAACCATCCCCTTCTCCGGATCCCCCCCCCCTTCCCCCATCCCGTAAACCAAAGGGGCTGGAAAGGGGAACTCATTGAGGTGCGGAAGGACTGCATTTCGGGGAGGCTGGGCCGGAGGTGCGGGAGCGTTTACGCTGTTGGAAGGGGGGTAAGAGTGGGGAGCTGCGGAGTTTCCGCTGTCGGGGCTCGGAGGACTTGCTGTACAGAGGTGAGGAAGGAGGTTAGGGTGGAAGTGGAGGATTTGCGCGGTGGGTATGTGGAGGAGGGACGGCCCTGGGCGGAGAGACGGCCCTGCTGGGGGTGGGGGGACGAGCGATCCGAGGGTGCCTGCGGGGGGCTGGAAGCGCGCCTTGTTGATTTTGGGCACCGCGCAGCCGCAGTGCGGGCCGCCGGCGGGTACAAAGCGGCTGCGAGAGGAGTTTGCGGGCTGGCATTTTGAGAGACTCCCGAGCACACCTCCATCACCACCACCACCTGCCCACCCTCCGCCGGCGGCCGCGGCGGAGACCCCGCCGGGGCGCGAAGTCCGGAGGTGAGCGGTGTGCGGGGGATGAGGCTGGTGATGGGGCAGGAGGTCTCGGGGGGCTGTGGCGCTGTCCCCCTCTCGCCGGGCGGAGCAGCCCCGCTCCGGGGGAAACCCCGGAGTCCCCCGGGAGCGGGAGGTCGGCCAGCGCCGTGCCTCGCTGGCAGGGAGGCAGCAGCCCCGGTGGAGCTGTGTGCGAGGGTATCTTGGAAAGTTGTTGGTGCCGGTACCTGCTCCCTGGCCTGAGTGAAAACGCGTGATTTTGCCTCGGGGCCAGGGGCAGTCGTACTCCGTGCATCGCTGCATCCTGTCGCTATTTCGGAGCAGCAAAAGTGCATCCAAGCCCTGCCCTTTACACGGTGGTCCGCTGGCCCGTGAGCTCCTCGGAGTAGCCACAGTGAGGATTCGGCAGCTCCCCATGATCTTGAGCGCTGGCTGCCGCTTTCTTGCGGGTCTGGGGATGGAAATGTGGCCAGGCGGAGTGGGGAGCATCTGTACGGGGTAGAGGAGGGAGAGTGGGGACCACAGTGTGAGGCATGGCTCACAGCCGTAGCCTGAGTTACGTTCGTCGGTACTTTGTTTAGATGGACTGTCCTGGATATAATCTAACTTGATATGGAACTTTAAAAGGACAGTAGAGAATGTGTTGCCGGGGGAAATGTGTTAGGGCTGGGGGGTGGGGGGGGGGGGGGAGGAACAGAGGGGGTGTTTTGGCCTTTGATGGTCAGCTTATGAATATGCCTTACCTTTGGCTGCTCTTCCTGGCTTGAAAAGCCCTTACAGACATTCTGAAGTGTCTGAAAACCATCTTATTCTTTCTGAAAGGAAGAATATAAGGCCTGATAGCTCGATTCAGTTAAATGTAAAAACTGATTCAGGCATAATTACAAGACTTAGTAATGACTCTGACTTTCTTGTAATTTCTTTGGCCCTGGATTTCATGTAAGACCAAAGAATTTTAACTTTTTTATACTGATGTTAAGGTCAGACACAGTGTGCTTTTTGTTAAAACAAAGCTTTCAGACATTTAATTAACAGCAAAACCTATCTGGCAGTTCTGTAGCTTAGTTGACAACCTTGCATCTTGGCTAGCCAAGAAAGGTGACCATGAGAATTTGCTGATTAAAGATATCAGATGTATCTTACCCTTCTATTTCATCCCTTCTGGCAGGGTGACCGGATCTGATCAAGGTTATGTGAGTACATGTTGTGAAAAGGTAAGTAAGAGGAGGCTGACTGGGCTTATGTGGGTTTTAGAAAGGCTGTGCTACTGGAGTAATTGCCTAAGGTGTGCAAAGAAAGCCTTGACATTTTCGCTCAGGTAGGATTTCAAACCCTTGAAAGTGCTGCTTGTATTGTTATGCTTAGAGTCAGTTTTCCACACTGAGTGGGTACCTGCTGGGCACAGTGGGGCTGCCCACAGTCTTTGCTGCAAGCAGCATCTTTGAAACCTTATCTATGTTCTGGCTGGGAACACCTGCCTCATATTGGTGATTAGCAAAAATGAGATGTGACCCCAAAACTGCCTCCACAACAGAAGGTCCCTGTGTCAGGGAAGCCAGGAACATCTGCATCCATGGTGACAGAGAGATTGCAGCTCTGGTCTACAAGGTGTGTGGAAGTTTGGGTGTGGGAACTTGTGTGAACTTCCCACAGAGTACTGTGTGGGGTAACGTGGGACATCAATGCTGGGGGCAGCAACACAACTCCAGCTGCCAGAGCACAGCTTGAGAAGAAGTGAAAGTGGATTCAGGCTCTTGTGCACCTCAAAATTGGTGTCTTGGCTGACCAGGTGTTTGGTGGGATTTGATGTTATGCTGAACTCTGTTTCATTTATCTGATGTCATGGTAAGGTCTTTACCTTTTTATTGCCAGAGCACCAACTAGATGGAAGTTCATCAGCTGAGGTGGAGGATTCTCTAGTGGCAAACATGATACTGCCATTAAATAAATAACTGATGAGCACTCTGGGTAATTTGGTGACAACTTCTGGAGCGCTCTGGCCTATGCAGGAGTCTTTAGCTTTTCATTTGTGAACACTTGATTTCTTTTGAGAGGAGGTTTATTTTAAAATTACACTGGAGAAACCGAGAATAAAACTGGGTTCTTAAATTGAAAACTAAATGTGGATTGGTTTTAGGTAGGGATTTAGTGGGTCTCTGAAAATTCTGCCTCCTTGGGAGAACTGGCAATGGATGTATTTCTCATACCACAAATGGTTTTTGCAAGAGATGAGTCTGTATAGTTTCTCCCCACATCACTGTTTGCCTGTTCCCACTCTGGCAGTTTTAGCAGGCACAATTGCAAGCCCCTGGTGCAGTTTCTAGTCTCAGTTTCTGCAGTGCTCTGTGTGTCTAAATAATTGATGTTGAAAGTGAAATGAAAACCTCTAAATGAAGAGTTTCTTTTGCAAATGATGCAAAGGCACGTGAGGAGCTGTCAGAAAGGGGCAGCTGATGTTGCTTTTAGTTACTAAAGCATTAGTTGTTAATTAGGACAGTTGCAGATTTTCTTGTGTTGTCAGCACCTATTGTAGTGGTGGGTCAGAGGAGAAGGAGGCTTTTTCCTAATCATTTAGCTGATGAATTTGACTAATGGGCCATGGGAGAAATTTGAGGCATTACTGATGGTACTTTCTGATCCATCTGAATTTGCCTTTGTTCTTTAGAAAGGGAAGAAGCTCAGAACTTGCAAAGTGACTTGGGAGCATTGTTGACGAATATGAATTTTTGTGGGTTGTGTCAAAATGACAAGTGTTAAGCTAAAAACTATGTTGTCCTGTGCCAATGATGATGGGAAGTTAGTGTACAATTGCAACATGAAGTAGCAATGAACAGCCTGTGAAAAGCTTGGATTCCACCTGACTTCCTAAGGATGCAGATGTAGTTTACAGATGGCTTGAAGTACCAGCTGTAATTTTTCTACAGGATTTACTTGAAAAGTTTTTTGTCATAGCTATATAGAAGTATGTAAAACTTTCAATTTTTTTTTTATAAGCCATATGTAAGTAATAACTTTGTCTTTACTAGAGATTGAGATTTATGATCAAACTTATAACATGTTTTGTTCTAGTGGGAAATGATTCATTTTAATTGTCCTAACAGTATCTGTTTGCATAGTTGAATAATTGGCTGTGCTGTAAAAAGGCATTTAGGCATTTCACAGTGAAGTTTGGGAAACCACTTGGGTTTGTCAACTCTGAAACTTCACAGTTTACTTTCGCTCCCATTATAGATGCTTCGTATTGAAGGAATTAATATGCAACGAATGTCCAAAATTAACAGCCAGCACGAATAACTTTTTTTTTTTTTTCCTTTTATGTACCTTATGCAGATTACTCCTAATAGAGTTGTACTGTGAATGAAACTCTACCGTCTGGGTCCTTCTCTAGCTCTGAATGCTGTCCATGTGTTTTACTTTGGGAAACTTTGTAATCATGACAGCAGTGTTGAGACTTGTAGTTAAATCTACATACTGGTTTAGTCTGTATTTAGATTTTTTCACTTTGCTCAAGGTTCCCTGGCAAAGTCTGCAAAATAGCAGAAAGATGTATATTGTGATAGTAACTTCTTCATCAGTAAGGATGTACTTGTCTTAGTAAGGAAAAGAGCAAATTACTTTTAAGCTGCTGTTGTGAATACTGAAAGTAAAAAGTAATGAAAATATTTCTGTCATCCAGGATGGATGTCAAGAGTGTCTGATCTCAGTTTCAGTCTGTCATGGGCCCTCAACTTTTACCTCTGTATTAAGCACAATAACTAGTTTGGCCAAAGCACAACCTAGAAAAAGGCATCCAGTTAGGCTTTAAATGCTCCCACAGGCTTTCCTTGGCAGTTAATGCAATTTTTTTGTGTGTTTCTCTGCTCAAAAATGTATTTCTGATTTCTAATTAGAGCAGTACTGGTGAAGGACAGCTGGCAATTAAGCATGAATCATGAAATGCATGTTTTGAGTGTCCCTTTAATTCTTTAGAGATTAGTAGACTGGAGACAGAGAAGTCGGACAAGAACAGTTGGAACTTAATTGTGGGTAAGCAAATCTGTCGAAGTCAGTCTGCCCTTTTATAAGTCAAGCTGCTGCTCACATACTTGTTAAGGGTACACAGGAGCCAAAACTAGACTGAGATATCTGCTTTGATGAGCTGGACTTTGAAACCATGTTTCCCTCAAAGGAGATGTCTCCAGCAGATCTTCTGGTGAGGTTAATGGTGGGATGTGGGGGTGGGCCCCAGCCTGTTTCTGGGCTTAGGGTGCCTTCCTTCATTCCTTTTAAAGAGGGAGGTTGCTGAGCTGTCCTGAAGAGCTGGGGTGCTGCCATATGGCACACAGAGCTCAGGAGATAGAAATGGCATTGAGAGAAGACTCTTTTACATGCAAAATGTGGGCTGTTTCTCCATTTTCTCTGCATCTGTGTATGCAGATGAGCTACAGGCATCTCTGACTTCATTGGTGGTTGATGGTGGTTGAAGTCCAGGAGGGCACTACAGACACCTTGGGTCTCGTGGGCAAATACTTGTAGCACCACACTTCCCAGGATGGATCAGTGGTTTTCTCTGGCTTGGTGATCTCTTTAACCTGCTTCCCTGTGTGCCAGTGTTCTGAAGTAGAGGATGCTCTTCCTGGGTTTAGGTGCCCTGAGCTGTTCATGAGGAAGACTGAGGAGTTACAAAAGGAGCTACTGCAGCTGCTTCCACAGAGCTGTAGTGCCAGCATTTCTTTTGAGCTCTTCTCTTGTACCTCTCATCCCAAGGGCTTGGGGCTTTTGATCTTCTTTGCCCAAGTGCAGTTACATGAAGCAGTAGAGCCCTGTCAGGAGTGGATTTTGCCGATGCTGTGTTTTCCAGGGAGGTGCAGTCAAAAAGCTGGTTACTGGGTGAGATGCCAGCCTTGGTGAAGCTGCTTTGTGCTGAGTTTTGTAGCAGATGTTTTGAAAAATACATGGTATCTATACTCCTGGGACAGAGGGCTAATCTGTCTTGTGTCATATATGGGTCCATGATTGGTGGACACTGACTTCTAAGAGCTAAGTTTCTGGATTTAATGAATTTTTTCCTGAAGAATTCAATTAGTATACATACTAGTATAGCTCCATGTATGGCTGTTATCCACACAATTCTTTTGGTCCCACTGAGCAGGTAGCCTTGAAGGCTGCTGTGCAGTGATAATGACTTCTGTAGTGTGTGTGCACATGCACATTTAAGCCCCATAATTATACAGCTTCATATCCCTCATTCTTGATATAAGGAGAAACACTTTTATGCACCTTTAATTATTTTACCTAATTCCCCAGTCCATTCCAAGTATCATTTGCTCCGCTTGTTTAAAACAAGTGTTTTTCAAAGCCTTATGATTTCTACATACTTCTGATCCCTTCCCAGTTCTGCAGTGTCATTATCCAGGAGGACGCTGCCCAGATTGACCCAGATGATTTTGCACCATGTGTTCCTAAATTAGCGTGTGAACTGTTTCTGTTTCACTCGGCATCCATACCAATCTCAGCACAATCTCCTGGCTTTCTTGTTGACTGCAGCTGCCCGTGCCACAGGGGCCTTCCACGGGCTGCAGGTAGGCAGTAAATCTGTGCTTGGCTGAAAGCAGCCAGCTCTCCTCTTGCACTTTAGCTGCCAGCTTTTCTTTGTGATGATGCTAATATTTATGTGGCTGTGGGATGGAACAGATCGGAGTACTGATCTGGCTGGAAACAAACCTGCTGAAATACCCCCGCAGGCTATTCTCTGTGTGCTCAACATCCCACGCAGTGTAGTGGGAGAGGATGGGAAGTCTCAGTGGCAGCAAGGCGTTGTGTCAGAAATTAATCGGCATGAAATCATGGTAGTATGATTCCCGCTAAAGCCTGTGAACTTTTGGAAACCAAAAGTGCCTTGTTCTAAAATTTGGTCCATTAGGACCATCTTGGCCGATGATGATCAGAAGCGTCTTGCTCTGTGGGTGGGACTGGGAGGGCTACTTGCTTTGCATTTCGTGTTTATGCATGCCATCAGCCTGCAACTTGTTTTTAAAAGATAGAAAACTAGTTTAAAAAAGTATTTCCCCTGAGTTATGACTCTTTTGCCCTCCCCTCTGCCCCCTTTTTTAACTGCAATTGTTTTCCTAGTTGGGAGTCTCCCCTGGAGAGAGACAATGTCAGAGGTTGAATGTGTTTGTTTAGGTGCATAAACACGGCTGTGCATGGTGGGGCTTCTCTCACAGTGTTTCCATTTACTTCATGAGCTGTTAAATGAGGAAAGGATGGGGCTCATTCCTGAGCTATTTTGGAACAGCTGTGTCATAAAACCCAAAGGATCTCGAGCAATAGTGAACTCCGTGTAAATGTTACTCTTTTCATCCCTGTCTCAGCATATGGTGATTCAAAAGATCTAGTAAAAGTTATTCCCAACTAATCTGGTTTGGACAGAGAAACACATGAAAGTGTTTTATGTGACTTTTCAGTATTTCTCCAGAGAGTTTGCCAAGACGTACAGTAAATGAAGGGGAAAAAAAAAATATCTTTGGGTTCAGACTAGAGAGGTTTTGTCTCAATAATTGGCTCTTCAGTGTTAAAAAAACAGGGTATAAAAAAATAACGAAGGATAGTCAAGATGTTGATTATGTGTCCAAAGTATAGGGACACGACCCATGCATAATTATGAAATGAAACAATATTGCAGAGTTTGTCTCTGATTCCCAGACTTCTGACAGAGGAGAAACTGCAATAAAAGAGCTGCTAGATTTTCTCTGTTTTGCAGCTTGGCAAAGGCAGTTTAAGTCTTTCAGTATTTTCTCACTGGCGCTTTGTTATTAACCCAGCTGCTAGTAGACAAATTGTTCTGTTTCAGCTCCTTTGAGGTTCATAGACTGATATATTAAGACTTAATCCACTTCCCACTGCAGTCCAGCTTTGGCAGTGCTGCACTAGAGCAGAATTTGGTTCTTGTTCTGAGCAGGCATACCTCAACAGATACAGCAAAATATGTGCTGAGGTAAGATGTTTAGTTTAGCTGACTCTTTCTTCAGACTAGAAGCCGATGCTGGGGTGCTGGGGTCAGTCTTACTGCGGTTTAGGTTTTTTGGTCGTTTGCGGTTTTGTTTGGCGCTCTTTATTTTTGTTTGCTTGATTTTGTTGTTGTTATTTTTTGTTTGTTGGTTGGTTGGTTTGGTGTGGTTTGGAGCAGAACACTTTAATGGGCAATGATTCATCTACTGGAATCTGGCTCCAATTACCCACAGATAGACTGAGATGTATTTGCAGTTCTGTAACAGATAACTCCAATGTTCATTGTTTACCTTTCAGATACCAAACCAGGGTGAGAATCAGGCTGTTCATTCACTGTGACCTGTCTTGTAGCTAGCCGAGTGTGAGTGCACATCACTTCAGGCTTCATTAGCATGAGTTAACTTTGTAATTGGGTTTCTGGGGCAAATGGGGACAGGAAGCAGAAGCAATTTGGCAGGGTAGGCTGAGCTTTTTGTTTCGTGCAGTGTAAGTGCATAGGAGAGAAGTAAAAGATGGATGAAGAGTGGCTGTAGAGTTCATAACGAAGTGGAGGACAGTTGTCAAAACTGCATTTGGACATTATGGAGATACATCAAGGTGGGACTCTACAACTGTATCAAGTAGCACTTATATAGCTCGTGTGCTTTTCCAGGACTTGTTCTCTTAAATCTTTTCTGTGTTTTCCAGCTTTCTGTCCATCTGGCAGTAACACCTTGCCTCCTAGAGACAGGCATCCAAAAATGGCCTTGCTAAGTAAACAGCAGTTATCACTCAATTTTGAAACCACTTCAGAATGTGAAGTTAATAGGAATGTAAGTTTTAAAGTTGCTTTAACCGCTATTAATAATCTCTGTTTTTTCCACAAACAAAGCAAAGAGCAGCAAGTTTCCATTTTTACTTTAATTTCTCCCTGGACAGTTTTGCTGAAAAAATTCAGTTTTGGTATCTAAAAACCAACAACAAGAAAAACAGCCAAAAGCAAACAAAAATCCCCTAGCAAAACAAACAAGCAAACAGAAAAAGCATAACACAATAACAAAACAAACTGTAAAATGTTAGTGTTCTTGAGCAGTAGCGTCACTTTTGGGTTTTTGTTTGTTTTGGGGTTTTTTTTAGGTATTAAAAATGTCTTTTCAGGTGTTTACTGTGGATTTTCATGAGTGAGATTAGAATTAAGCTGCTTCATGGTATTTTTTCAAAATCACATTTCACATTTTTTTTTTAGTAAACAGCTATGCTCTTAAAGCAAGTCTTTATCCCAGACTGGTTTTAGGACTTACAAAAAGCAGCAAGAGGAGGTATTTAGTTTAAATTCCATTCCTTCCTGACATGTGATGTTAAATTTTTTCTTAAACTTTTAATTTGTCTCCTTTTTAACGGTAAACTCTTTAATAAAGAGTTTTCTTTTCTCAGATGACTACTAGTCATATTCTGGCACCAGTGAGCACTGAAAAGTACATGAGTGCTTTACCATCAGTCTGCTTGGATCCTTTTCTACATGGTAAATTGGTAACCTTCCCTGATTAAAACAAATCACCTGCAAGAAGACCGTGGGATTGAATCTCTGAAACCAAGAGGTGCTGCAAACGATGTAGCTATGATTAGCTGCAGTTTATGTATCTTGTCACCATCGTTTTACAGGGCTTACAAACTTCATGCATGCATCTTACTTTGTTCTTGCAGAGATGCGAGCTGTTTTACTCATGTTTTTGTCATGTAGACAAGGGCTCTGATGTGTGCCGGGTGCCCCCTTAGTGTCAGTCCTGATCCCATCTGTGATTAATCACTCGGTCTTCATCGGTCTTCTTTCGCAGTTTCTCACCCCGTCACCTTCTTGTGATGACCGGGGGGGGCTTCTTGTGACCGCCGTCATCTTCTTAACCCACGTGCGAGGTCAGGCACATCAGACACGATGCCAGTGGCTGCCGGGAGCCTCCTGAGCTGGGGAAATTTAAAGAAAACAAACCCTTCTTTGTGTCCCCGCAGACATCGTGATTGTCACGGGTTTTCGTGGCAGGCGTGCTCAGGAGGTGCGGCCGGAGCCGGCGGTGGGAGGTGCCTGCGGGCCGCTGCCCTGAGCCCCTCCGGACTGCCTGCTGCGCACGCTGGACCGACAGCGCTCGTTCACTGGCTCTCCGGATGGACCGAGAGCTGTGGACCAAAGAGACATGGTAGAAATAAAATGGGAGTTCTTCAAGAACCTTATAAATAGCAGGTGACTGAGTATGTTCTTCACGCTGTAAGGAATTGTTGGTTTTGGCTGAAGTAGGCTTGGGAAGTTTTCAGGTCTGTTTTATCTGTAGCAATTCCATCTTCTATTAGCCTGAGGGAGAAGAGGCTTGTGCTTGTACAGCTGAATATCAAATCTCTGGCTCAGGAAGTGTTAAGTGCATGTATTTATTACTCCTAATGTTGGTATGTTTTTCATGTCAGCAGCTAGCCAAAAAGCAGAGGCTAGTTTCAGCTGGTAGAAATTAATGACAGACAAGTTTATTACAAAGTTGTGTGTAAAGTGTTGTTTCCACAAGTGGGACGAGAAGGGGCCCTTCACTGGTTTGTGGTCTGCCCTGGAGCTTTGTGGCCCCTCTGCAGACTCGCTCCACGCCCTGAAAGGGAGTCCTGCAACTCTGCAGCAACCTCACCTGCCTCTTGGTCTTGTGTTGTTTCCTCTGGCGGGCAGTGAAGCCCCCTCGGGCCCCCGGCCTGCATCGCTCACATTCCCGGGCTCTGCGTGTGCCGGCGTGCCCACGTGTGCACACGCGTGGGGATGAGCTGGTCCTCTCCTCTGGCTAGGGGACCACAGCCGGGTGCTACAGCAGCCTGCCTGCTCCTCTCCTCCCTCAGTATCCATCGGAGCCCCCCTGCCTGCATAGTTCACATTCCTGAGCCACATTTCATTTAGGATGTGTTTTGCTTCGGAGGCAGTTGCAGCTTGATAAAGAAGTTTCCTCGTACGTCTTCATGAAAGGGCAGTGATTTACACATCCTCCTCCTCCACCCCCCCGCGATTTCATGCATAGTTTAACGCGTCTGATGCTGGTTCTGATGAGTGGCCCAAGGTCTTCTGGGTGACTGCAGGTGAGTGAGGCGTCAGAGGCACGCAGCAGTGAGGAGAGTGGATAATCAAGGTTAGATTGTGCAGGGTCTGAAGGAGCCATGGAGTCCTGGAGGAGGCTCAGTGGGTGCTGGTGTTTCTGTGATGATTGTGTAAGGAGGAAGCTTCATTGTAATTTCAGTTGAAAGACCTTTTTTTTTCCCTCTTCCTCCAAGCAACTAGCTCATTTGCATCACAAAAGTGAGCCGGGGTTGTCTCCTTAGCAAGCTGCAGAAAATAAGATAACTTCAACTCTTTGCGTAAAAATGGGACAATTTATGGGTTGCCTCTACTACTGGTTAATCCAGTTACAGCCATCCTTGTATAAGAGCTGAGAGTTTCATTACTGGGAGGAGGAGTGGCTGGCCTATGGTTGTAACTGGTGGTGCCCTATAGAACTAGCTGAGTGTGTAAGACTGGACTCCATATCCAGTTTCAAAAACATTAAGCTGATGTTGTCCATGTCTTGCACTATGCCAGAGATACTCTGAGGAAATAAAAGATATCAATAAAACAATGTATTTTTTAATAGCTAGGAGCACAGACTGCTAGCACTTCTGATTTTCTGCTGTTTAACAGCCACTTTGTATATATATGTGTGTGTATATATATATATATATATATATATATATATATATATATATACACATGTATATATGTATTAAAACCTAGCCAAAATGACTGTGGCAGAGCTGGAACATCTCATCATTTTGATTTCAATGCAAAAGTTGTCAAGCTACAAATCTGGTCTGGTATGCCTGACAGAAGTTTCTGTAAATAAGTGTGTGAGGATGAGAAGTCCTTGAAATTGTGACCAGTGTCTCTGTGCTGTAGGTCAGAAGAACTGCATACTCTGGATGTGCCTTTTCTCTCTCCTGTATACAAATATTTGTACCTTTGCCTACAACCCAAGATGTTATAAAGGCTACAGAAGAGGCTACTGAGGCCTACTGAAGAGGCCAGAGTAAGGAATGGAAGTATTCCATACTGCCTCAAGATTCATGTTATTGTGCAGTGTTGCAAAATTGTGATGTTTATTTTCTTGCTCCCAACAGACTTTTTTGGCTGGATAAACTTTTGAAAAGTGTTAAATTCAAAGAGGAACATTTTATTTTCTTTGCTTTCCTATTTTATTTTCTTTCCCCAAGTAAAATCTTCACTTGGACTGATGCTTCAATACTTAGGTTAGGCGGTCTGCCCTGTCAAAATCCAGTAAGGTTGTTTGCCAAAACTGAGGTAAGCTCCAGATAAACTTCACATCATAAGTTATCTTTCTAATTCCTTAAATATCTTTCTAATTCCTTAAAGAATTGTGTTCTCTCGCAGTGAATTGCTCACATAAAAGCACTTGCTAAACCGTGTCTAGACTGCAAAGACTTGAATTGTACTGAATCTAATTAAAAGCAATGGTGGCTTGCAGGTAAGGATTTAACTACAATATATTATCCTAGCTTTGCTAGAAAGAGATTTGCCTAAGTTGAGATGCTTTTGACTTGCATGCAGAGGTAAACTAAAGTCAGGTGAAATGGTACTTCCCCCCACCTGCTTAGCAGGAGTTATTTGTCCACAGTGGATGGCTGAACCAGCCCGTGGAGATGTGGGTTTCAGCACAGTGTCCTGATAAAAACTGAAATAATTTTCCTGCTTGTTTGGAGAATTAGGAAAATACTTCTGAATTAGTTATCAGGAAGTTTCTGACTGCACTGTGCAGATACAAGACTTCTTAAAATACCCCTGATTTTGATGCTGGAGGTTAAACATGGTCAATGCTCAATTCTAACTGGTCCATGCTGGCCAGCCAAGCTCCTGGCTGAGCTTGGGAGTTCATCTTCCCATCTGTGCCATTGCCTCATCTTGACCACTTAAGCCAAATTGATTACAGACACCTGTTGGTTAAGAGGGATTAGGGAAGGCTTGAATGCCTAACACAGCTGGCTTCTCCCAGCTCTTAAGAAGCTGCTGGAGTGGAAGTTGTGGCATTGGCCCAGTGGGTCCCCCGTGGGAGATGTTCAGGGTAATTTTTATTGCAGTAAGAAGAAGTCTTGGCTTCTGCTATTTTTACCTCGTGGCCTTGAACATTTGCCCAGACATGTCTGTGAAGCATCGTACATCTCGCTGTTCTCATGCTTCTGCTATTCCTCTGTCTCAGCTCTCTGGACTCCTTTTATTTCCTGTAACTTTTCTATCTAGTGCACGCTGTGTTCACTGCCTGTCAAGTCGTGCCTGCTCCTCCCTGCTCCTGAATGCTTGCTCTGTTTATTCAAAGTCTCTAAGACAATACAGAAAGAGGGGTAACAAGAAGAAAATGCAAGAAATAAAATGGAGAAGTGAAAAAGCTGTCCATGACAGAATTTGTGCTCCTCGGTAATTTGGCAAATAAAATGTTTTGGGGTTTGTGTTTTGTTTTGTTTTTGTTTTTTTGGTTTTTTTTTTTGGTTGGTTGGTTTTTTTTAGAAAATTGCCCTTCCCTTTGCATCTGTAGCCTGTCAAGATATTTCTGCTAGTTTTGAATGTTGTCTCAAGGGGCTATTGCAGGAGCAGAAGTGATGAGCCAGCCATACAATTAATTTTCTACTCATTGCGAGTGGGGGGAAAAAATAATAAAACCCATAGTGCTCAACTACTCTGTCTTTTGAGGCTACTGTGGTATTACAAGTTGTTCTACATTGGAAATGGAAAAAGATGATATACTGGGCTATTCTCGGTACCAAGTTCAAGCCTCAGCACTGTGAAGAGAATTTATGTGTATCTAATAAAAGATACACATACTTGTTCATGGCACTTTGTAGAGAGGAAACTTTTCCTGGCAAGGAACATTGGCTTGACTTTTGACTTGTCTGTTCACGTCTGACAACCTGCATTTTTGACATCTTTTCAAAAACAGAACAGAACCCAGCCTAGGAGAAACTGCTTAGCGGACAGGGGTCACAATGCACAAATGTTCTGGGGTGCCCGAGGTGCTTTTCTGAGTCCTTTCTGGCCTCAGTTGTTTGCAGCCCAGCAGTGTGGATTTAGCCCCCTCTTCGCCCTCCCCTCTGGCCACAGGCTGTGACCAGCTAAAGCCTGCTGCACAAAGCATGTGCTTGCTCTGCCAGCTGCTCTTTCAAACTCCTCCTGCTTTCTGCAGGAATCTGGTGTTTTCTTAGCTGTGAGCGCTCTTCTGTCTGATTTATGCATGTTTTTTTGAACTGACCTTTTGATTTCCTTTCACCATTAACCTGTTAATTGTGAGCTGGTTGTTAGAGGGCTGCTTACATTCTGGGTGAAGAATAGCCATAATTTGTGTTGTACATTCCTATGTAAACTACATTTTGTTACTGTGGAAAAAAGCTGTTGTGCTTGCTGAGTGGCTTATCAATCATCTTGGATGCCCTGATTACGACTGAAGTCAGATGAGGTGAATGATGGCCAGTGCTGATGTTGCAGCTAAAGATGGAGTTATGGGCAAAGAAGGCTCCTACTTTCCTTTCTCACACTGAAATAGGGATAATAATCTTGCTAGGATGAGATGCTGAGCTTGTCTCTGATTTAGGAAGTATCTTCTAGCTCCATCCATTTTCTCAATCGTTTTTTGAAGACTTCATTTTAATTCATGGCTTAATTTCTGTCTGAAGGGAGGAGAATCTTTCTTTCACCTTGCTGGCTATCTGGAGTAACAGAAATTGCATCAGAAGCTGGAGGTTTGCGGGGAGTTTGTAGATGAGTTTTTTCTGCATGTGGCTCTGGCATTCATCAGTTCTTTTAATGATGAAAGTTGCAGGCCACTGAGATATTTTAACTCCTGACCGAATACCACATGACTGTTTCCACTGCTCTTGACTGATTTGTTCAGTTCCCTGTTTGGTCAGTAGCTGGGGAGCTGCTGGGAGTTTGGCTCCAGGTCGCACACAGAGCTGGCTTGCTGCTGGTATTAATTAGCCCTGTCTGCCGACCAATGTGACTGGCTGCAGGAAGCTGCGAAATTAAAATGCTGCCGGTGCCCTCAGCCCCTGAGCAGGGCTGGATGGCAAGAATCCATCAGGCCTGGGGGGGCAGAAGGGTGATGTGGGCCAGCACCTTGCACCAAGGCAGGAAAGCAGTGTGAGCCTGCGGTGGAGGCTGTTTGCTCCAGATCCATATTGTCCTTCTACCTGTGTTTCCTTATGTTTGCTGAAGTGTAATAATTCTAAACAGCCATTTCCTGCTTTCTTATTTGCACATCTTGGCTCAGCGTTCCTTTTAACCCTGATTTTTCCCTCAAGTTGCCTGTTCTTTGTAAGTCCTAATTCCAGTTTAATGACTTTTTTGTGTGTCTGGGGATTGTACGTTATTTGCATGACAACAGAGCCCCATGAGGGACTTGGACTGATGTCAGCTCTGGATCTGTCGTTTCGCAGTTCAAAGTGCGAGGCATGAGAGTTCTGTAAAGTTTGATTCCTTTGTGCTGCTAAGTTTGAAGATGCAGTTGGCAATAGACAGGTGGCAGGTCAAGCAGCACATCTGAGAGCTGCCCGGACACCAACATTTTCTTTAATGAAAAATAAAAGACAGTAATTCTGTCATACGGAGAAGTTTCAGCCGTTGTTTTATTCCACCTGTAGTAAAAAAAAGTATCAATACCATCTCAAGGGTCAGTCATACTCTTCTTTTTGTCTAGTTTATTATGGTAAAATCAATACCTCAGTCCCTGGTAATAAAACCTCCCAAATGAGGCTGGAGGCTGCAAGAAACCACTTAGTTCTTTCAACACATTGAATTAATAATGCATTTTTAATTGAGAAGTCATCATACCAGAACTGTGTAGCAAGTTATGCTTTCCCCCCATAAGCTGCATTTCTTTTTCATTGCCAAGTGCTATATTTGCTAGTAGAAACCCAGGAAGATAAGAATTTATATGTACTGGCAGAATATCTGAGGGAGGACGTTGAAAGTAGTCTGCTAGCACCACGGTTTTTGTGTTTTGTTTCGTTTGTTCTGCTTTGGGCTTTTTTTGGTTGGTTGGTTGGTTTTCGTGGGTTTTTTGTTTTGTGTTTGTGTTTTGTGTTTTTGGTGTTTTTTTTAAAGTTGTGTGTGAATGCTTAATACTAAACAGAACAAAAGGAGAAGGCTATTAAGCCTCAGCTCAGCCTTCACTTTTCCCAGCTCTCGTCTCAGATCTTTAAGATAACTGCTTGTTTCTCTCTTACCGCCAGTTCAGCCCCAAAGGTCGTAGAGGGGTCGTTGCATTTGAAGATCTGTCAGTGTCTAAGCACGCTTAGGAGAGCAAACTGAGGAAAAGCCATCTCCTCAGCCCCCTTCTCGCTGTAGTACATCCAACAGGTTTTGCTATATTTTAGTGCCGTCAGAGCATCCTGCAGCTGCTTCTCTGTGAATTTTGATGCATCCCTGTTCTGTTAACTTGCATCAGATAGACAGTGAGACACCGAATCACTTCTCCAGAAGGAACTTCTCGCATGCTGTGAATGCAAATGGACCATTTGCTCTCCTCCTACCACCTAAATCTTTCTCCTCTGGCTGCATCCGATTTAGTGCCAGCTCACAACGCAAGGGTGACAGCTGGTTGGTGTCCAAAGTCCTTTGTGTTGTTTCAACTTGAATCAGGAAATGATTTGTCAGAGGATCAAAGCACTCTTGGGTGATTTTTTTTTTTTTTTTCCCAAACAGTGGGTTCGACACGGATGTAAATATTGTCTGATACTTACAGGGACTACAACTGCTCCTGACACAAGAGTGATTTCTGGCTATCACCCACATCATACTGGAGTTAGCATGACTAATTTCACAGGGCAGCCTGCATGGGCTATTAGAGGTAGCATTTGGAAATAACACTAGGTGTGGCAGTAGTTGCATGCAGATGGACAATAGGAGGTTCTTTATAGTTTATTTTCTCATGCAATTCTTAAGTCAGCAAACATGATAAAATTGTTGGCTGTGACTTGTCTTCTTGCCTCCTCTTCTGCCTATGTTTCTGAAAGGCAGCTGCATGTCAATTGGCACTGCCTTGGTCTTGGGAGGCTTTATGAGGCTGTGGAGATACAACTTCACTCTCGTACTGCTCTTGGGGTTTGTGCCAGTTGCACATCTTAGGAACACTCTTTGTGCAATGCAAATGCGCAGTCGGGTAAGACCCTTCAACAAGACTTTGCAGTGAGCACTGATTGTGTGTGTGTGTTACTCAACATTTTATTGGAAATGTCACATTGCAGATGAAGAGTGAGAGAAGGACTGAGATCCCGTTCTTGGGATTCCATCTTTTCCCAGGAGGCAGGTAGGGTGTTTCTGTAGGGGCCAGGTGTCTGCATGCCCATGCAGGCAGCAGTGCTGGCCCAGTGGGAGAAGTGTGAGCTGCAGGCACAGATGGAGGTGGGCTTCAATTAGAGGCTGTGGGCAAATAAAGCTGAATGAGGTTGTGCTGGTGCTTGGGGGAAGGTGTGGTGGTGGGTGTCAGGATGGAAAGCAGTGGGGTAACATCACTTCTGAGCAGCTGTTACAGCAAAACTTGCTGGGGGGGGATGGGGAGTGGGATGGGGTGCTCCCTTCACCCATACCAGGACATAGCTCTGCATGACTATTCAAGAGAGGAGTCCCAGTATTTATGAAGGGCATCAACATGTAGGGAAAAGTCACCAGTTTGGGGGTTTTTTTTCTTTAAAAAATAACTTTATTTGGGTGAAACACACCCCAAACTGAAGCACCTCCCTTGTTTGTTTTTTTTTTTTTTGCCTGATCTCTGATTTGAAACACCATGTTTTTTGGTCACCTTAGAGTGACTCCCCTACTCACACACACACACACACACTCTCCCTTTCTGGGTGGGAGAGCCAGGCAATATACTGAGTCGTGGTCCAGTCATCTACCACCTGCCAGTGTTAATCAGATATCTGCAGGTACATGGGCATGCAGGGCCTGCCCTCGGCAGGACACCGCTTTGATTCATGTCTTAGTCTCTTAATACATGGGAACCTGGGATGACAGCAAGACCACAGCCCTGCTTTGCTGCCTGCCATGCACCTTTGGGATGTGAAAGGCTTATGTTACAGGACTTTGCAGTTCTAAAGAGGTGAGGTTTGTGCTCTGGAGAGGGAGGAAGAAGATTGCTGGTACATGGTGAACTCTGGCCTATTTAATTAATATTTGTGGGTACACTTGAGGGTTAAGTATTCAAAAACGAATGGTGTCAGGATGCCTGACTGTGAGTAGGGTTGTAATGAGGCACACAGAAAAGACTTGAAATGATTTGTTAATCAGTAACAAACTGAGTCATCCTGCAACTGTTCTCGATGCCAAGTACAGAAGTATACAATACAGACCTACGCAATATAAAAGGAAGGAGTGTGTCTAAGCGTGTTTATTCCAAGTAAGGAAGAACTCGGGCTCACTTTTTTAAGAGTGTTCTATTATTTTTGAGAAGGAGCGACAGGGCTTAGCACATCCTGTGTTCTCTGTTCTATTCTTCAGATCTGTTAGCACTGGTGTGAAATGCACGGTGATCACACAGAGGATAAGTTTGTATTTCCTGCTTACCCAGTTTGGGTTCCGGACACTGATCCAGCCTGCCTGCATCTGCACAGTCTTTTCCAGGTTACCTGTCCAAAGAAGGTCTTGAGGCCAGTCAGTTCATCAGTCTAGCCTGTACACCCTGGTTAACCTACAGTGGTGTACCCTACAGTGAGTTATGTCTGCTGTTAAAAAACAAAACCAGAAACAACTAACAACCCCAAACCAACAAGAAAGGGCAAAACAAAACAAAACAAACGGTATTCCCACTGTTTACCCAGAATAAAACCTAGTAAGGCTAAGAAGGTGTCTGGTCCTTGACATTTATGTTCTACTGATGTTGTCTCTGAATTACACACCTGAAATCGAACTGCAGGTGTCTTCAGATTCAAACCAAGTAAATATTCTTGCTTCTCAGATTTCAGTGAAGTTTGTGTGCTTTGGTAAAGGCCAGAAATTCAAATTATTTTTTTTCCCCCCAGGGGAAAAAAAACTCAGCTGAGGTTGTTGGGTAGGTAGAAAAGAAAATCAGTCTCAGGAGAGGGACAAAGGGATGAAAAATTAAAAGAACACAGAGCTGGCTAGGCTGCACATCTGCTGTGCATTCAGCATGCACTCTGCTCAGGTTTTAAAAAAAAAAAAAAAAAAAAAAAGTCCTTTTCGTTGCCTGTATTTGTCCAGTTGGCCTATTGTGCACTTACACCATGGAGTGTGAAGACGTCCACTTGGTGCTCCCACTTTGCCCTGGGTAGAAGTGAAGAGAATTAGTTCTGAGACCATTTAAACAGAACAGGAAAAAAATTATAAGACTAGAACTATTTTGGGTATTGCACATCTTTTATACATTTTATACATTTTATACATTTTATACATTTTATACATTTTATACATTTTATACATTTTATACATTTTATACATTTTATACATTTTTTATACTTTCTGACATCAAAAATCACAAAATATTAATTCAAATAGCTACATGTTTTGTGTCCAAGCTAAAATGAGTGACATTACAGTCATAAATAAAGAATGAAAGTTTTTGGGAATCTTGAGTCTTTGTGTTTGCAGGTTCTTGTTCTTAAAATGTAGATTGTGATGTCTCATTATGATATTTTTTTTCTATTATTCCTTCTGTCTGACTCATTTCTTGTTGTAGTTATCTTTCCAAAGAGCTTTTTGTAGCCTTTTATTTAGTTTGACTGAGCACCTAAGACAGGAGTCCTGCTTCCCTAGCTTTAAAGTTCTTCAGTGGCCTCTATCTTAAACTGGGATGTCACCTTCACTGTGTGTTCTGTATTCTGCCTTTACAGAAAGACATTTCTGCCCTGTGACAACTTATTCAGTTATCACAGTGAAACCTAAGAGATGATGTGAGGGCCTGAGGGCTTCCTACATGTTAAATAATCCTTTTGAAAGCATCTGTGCCTGTGGCATGCTGACCTCTTATCAGAATTGCTATGCGATGTGAGTTTGTGCTCTGAAAAATAACCAGGCTTAAAATAAGGTAGGCAAAGGTGATGATGCTTTTTTCTTCGGTCCTGATAGGCAAAATGTTATAAACTGGTTTTGTCTCTTTTAATGGCACTTTTCAGAATGAATCTAGATGCCTTCTTAAAATTTTCCATCAGCGGGTACTTTGCAGATAGAAGCTTTGAGGAGCCTGGGTGAGGAGGAATTAATTAGCTGCCTTTTTGCTAGCTGGTGTCCCCTTTCACTCTTCTCAGATTGCAAAGGGTAAGAATGAGGAGAAAAAATGCATCTGATGGTCTCTTTTCATGGCTTAACGCTGGCCATCCTGAGGCTATTTATACCAAGTAAGATGAGCGATTTAAATTTTCACCCTCTGTTCTCATTTCGTCCAGCGCCTTTGGAGATCAGGGCTGGGGGGTAGGTGGGTGATGTCCTGGCTTCATCTTGTTCATTAGCCATTACTCTAAGAAATCAGTCTTTTGTTGCTAATAAAGTTATAGGTATTTGTTTAAAACAAAACATGGAAGTAGATCTGTGAACAGTTTTTTTCCGACTGAATAGCAAAAATGAAATTGCAATTAACTGTAGGAGAGTAATTTTGCACTTGGGTAGATTTTTTATGGCAGTTTTAAAGACTGTGTACAGAGAATCCTTCCCCAAAAAACTTGTTGGTCCTACTGTTAAAGAGGCTTTTGTTGGTAGCACAGATATTAGCATTGTAGCACAACACATACAAACTCTTGACCCCTGAGATTTCTGTGGAAGGTCAAAAGAGAGTCTTGAATTCCTGTGTTAATCACACTGGACTAGAGTATCCATGCTAGTTTTCCCGAAAGATTAGCAGAATAATACTGCCTTGCTTTGAAATGAGATCTTAGAGCATCTAGCTCTTTCTTTTATGCTTAACACATGCATTGATTTTGTGTATTTTTAAACCACATAATTAATTACCCATTGAAATAAATTGTGAATGACAGTTTATCATGAGGGTTCTGCTGCTGCCTTTATCTCACCAGGAGTTTTCAGTGCTCCTATGGAGCTTCAGTGAAGACAAATACTGTGTTTCCCTGGTTTTGCTAAGGGAATGCTGTGAGGTAACTAAGCTTTACCTATTACACAGTTGCTGAAATGTATGGCAAAGTATCACTGCTGTGTAGGTTGATAGCTTAATTCTACTGTCATCTTTGAAGTCGAAGCTGAAGGTGCTGACATTGCTGTTTTAGGAGTTTGGGAAAAGTGTCCCAGAGAGGATTGTGAGCCTTTCCCTGCTTATAGTTCGGTGCATAAAGCAAATAGCTTGTTGGCTGCAATCCAGCAACACTGTGAAATGGTCTGTCAAAATATCTGCTACACTGTGAGTAACTGGTTTATTAATTATGGGCACTGGCATAGTCAACACAGCTGGGAGCTTTTGTAGAAGTCTGTTTCATACAGTGTCTGTTTTCCTTTGTGCTTGTGGTCTGCAGCAGCCTCAGAGTACACTGGGGTGGCTTGGTATTGTCTTTGGTTCTGGATGCTCAAAACACTTCCAAACTGTACTGCACATCCAGGGAACAGATGACCATGCCTGATTTTCACTTCCATTCCCCCCCAGAGCAGTCTAGTCTCCAGGTCTTCTATTAATGATACAAGGTGCTTTCTTTCTCTTGGAGGTTAAGCAGTGATAAGGAAGACTGGAAAGCTTGTTTATGCACCTGAATTTCCCCTCCTCCCTTTTCACCAAAACCCTCGTGTATGTACAGACAGGCTATAGATTACAACAGTCTTTTGGGATGGAAGCCCTCTTTAATACTGTTTTCTTTCTGTCACTGATGAAACTGTGTCATGAAGACTCTGCAGGGCAGAGGGGGAGGTGTTCACATTTTAGTGGGTACTCCAGATGTTTATGTAATGTGCCTAAGCTTGCACTGGAATACAAAATATTTGTGAAAGGCCCCCAGGTCTGTCCATGGGATAAGCTATTTGTCTAGGTTTTCTGAACAAAGCAGGAGAAAGAGCTTAACTGACAAGCCCTAATTAGCTCTGTGCTCTAATAGCTCTTTCCTAGGAGAATGACTTGGGGAAGGTTGTTATCAAACCACTTCTAAATTGGAGTCTTGAAAGTATACTGTTGACTTTTCCCTTCCCTTGCATTTACTGGAAAAGCAAATACTGAAAAAGACTCGAGAAATTCCTGCTCTTATATAGTGGTAATTAAATTATTCTAACCAGGATCTGATGCAAACTGGGATCTTTGCTCTGTAGCAATTTCTGTGCTGAAATGCGCATCTTCTTTTGGCCACGATCCACTTTGAATTGACTTGAAGAATTTTCATCTTATAGCTCAGAAATTTTGAATTGATACTATAGGCCATAATCAAGAGGATTCTGGTGTCATCTTTGAATTGAATTCTAGGTTATACAGAAGAGGAGGAGAAACTCTAAACTTTGCAGTTATCAGAAGTGAGTAAGGAAGTATGCAAGGTTTAACCTCAAAGTATGCCACTATTTGCAAAAACAGTTTTAAAACTAACATAAAACATCTCCAGCAGATTCTGCTCTCGTGATCTTAATAACTTGACATTGACCAGTTTTCATATATCAAGATTTCACATACACATGTAAAAACTTTGCTCTTAAGTTCGCTTCTGTGTGGTTGTTGCAGCAGCTCATGTTCCCTCATGTGTATAGTTATCCTGCATAAAGAGGAAAGAGATCTTGGAAACTGCAAAATCTGACTTACATATATTGGGAAGTACTTCACCATATACACTCCTTATATTCAAAGGTTTAGGAAATGTATAGAGATGGAGAAGAGACAGGGGGAAATGGGCTGCTTGAAATACAAAATGGAAGAATTGTTCTGGAATGTCTCTCTGATGGTACAGTGTTCCAAATGCATGCGTTGTCTCTAGTGCATGAGGGATTGATTAGCTGAAATAAATACTGTGTATTCCATATTTATTTGTGGCAAAGAAGCATGGGAAGTGTTTTGTTGCAGAAAGGGGATGAACATATTACTTGCAAAAGAAGTTCAGGGGCAACTGGGATCACAGCAACTGTAGGCATTGCTGCATCTCACTTGCAGAAGTGTGGCTAGGTCTTTATTTTGAGGAACAGAACTTAGTGTATAACACAGTAGTTAAACATGCATGCACAGTTCTTCTGCATTCCAGAACTGCATTTTCTCCTTAGTAAGGAAAAAACAAATTGCAGTTTGTGTTGTCTTTTATGAAACAGCCCCAAAAGTTCTGAAAAGTGTTGTGCATTTCAGTAGGCTCCATCTGTGAATTTTGTTTTGCGGTAATTCATTGTCGTGGGGTTCTGCCACCCAAAGGCAGTAGGTGAATGCAGCTTTCCTGGCCTGTGTGCAGTGATGATGCTCCCTATGCTTGCTGTAAAGGGGCTATTGCCAGAAGCACAAGCAGCTGAGATGTGAGCTGCGGTTGCTGGTGCAGCTGGAAGCAAGCAAGCGTGGTGGCTTCTCTTGATTCGCCTGCCCTGTTTGTCCTTCAAGCAGTGTGTTCAGCCCAGCCAGCCCCGTGGGTGGACTGCCAAAGGTCCTTGGTCTGAGAGAGGAGTGTTGTTGCCTGCTGAGTAACAGGCAGGTACTGCACAGGTGTAGGAGAGGACAACATGCAGGAACGGGGGCAGATGATGAGCTGAGGTGTTCTGGCAGGCATCCTCAGTGGTGCTGCATCTGTTGGCTCAATCGGTGAGTGCGGTCAGAGGAGAACAAAGTGACACTATAGGTCAGTGGTGGGACAGGAAGATGAAAATCCATGGTGTAGCCCAGGGCTGTCTTGGTTTTGAGCTGCCAGCACTGTCAGCGTTTCTTTGTAACATGCACAGCTTCAGTCCAAAGAAAATTTTTCCTTCTCTAAAAAAGTTTGTTCTCTCAGGGCTTCCTGAAAAATCTTCTTAGCTGATGCTTTGGACATAATATAAGACTGAAGTGTCAGTGTGACTTTTCCATTCATATTTGTTCATGGATGAAAGAATGTGTGGCAAATACCCAGAGTAATTATGCATGTTTCTAATGTTTCAGCTTGTATAATACCGCCCACCTTCCCAGAGAGGTCAAGTTACTGTTTCAGGCATTGCAGTTCAATGGTGTACGGTGTGCTAGAGAGAACGGTGGACTAACAGCCCTGTAAGTTCAGAGTTTTGGTTCCCATTCCCCTCCCCTTTTTTATTTTTTAATTTTTTCATGCAATAGTGGAATCTGATCTGGTTTGTGTCACTGAGTAGGTTTCGGTGTCGAGTGGACTATTTAAAATATACCTAAACGGGAGAGTACTTGCGGCTTGAAGTGGCGATTTGGTTTTGAATGGCAGTCATTTAATGTCGGGGAAGTATTGCGGAGAGAGCGTTCGCATGCTTGTGTGAGAAACCCCTCCGTCGGATCCTGTTTCTGGTGGATGAAGTGTTCGCAGCAGCCCCGCTCAAGGCAAAGCCTGCGAGGCGGGAGCCGCGGCGGGACGGCGATTAAGTGGGCGATGTTTAATCCCCGGTGACCCCGAGTACCCGCGGCAGGCCGAGCCCTTCAGGTTGACATGATAAAGCAGTGTTGCAAAGCTTGCGCTGGCTTTTTCCATCTCTCTCTTTTTTTTTTTTTTTTTTTTTTTTTTTCCACGCCGTGCTCCGCCTCCCCCGCCTTTTGCTGCTGTCTGACCTTGCGAAGGAGAGCCGGCAGCTCCGCGGGCGGGATCGGTTCCGGGCGCTGTGCTCTGTGACACGCGTGTTTTATGGCATCTGTTGGGTAAAGAGCATGTTTGAAACTTCGTGTTCCGACGCTTCTGGCTGCTTAAAGAAACACGTTGGAGATCCCACCGTTCACCTGCGTGTTTCCCCCCAGATTAGTTTGAGAGATTAGGCTGCTGGGTTACAGCCTTAATGTCTGCGGGCTGGAGCCTGAAAATAAAGTGTTTAGTGTGTGTATATAACTTGTGTGTGTTTTTATTGCATGCGGAATTATGGCTGTCACGACAGTCTCCATACTTATTTTTTGAGGCAGAAGGGATGAGAATGTTGCAGCTTGTGATGCCTTTTTTTCTGGAGTTTCTAATCTGTGACATTGCTAAATGTGCTAGCTGCGATAACAGTTTCAGCAAAGGACATCTGACAAGCACTGCATGTCACACAATTGACCTCTCCTATCTAGTCTTCCTAATTTATGTTAGAACTAGGATCCAGATAGTCTCCTACTTCATTTTTGAGAGACACGATGAAGTGTCTTGTAGGGTGATAGGGCTTGAAATGAAATTGAGGAAAGCAGTTCTCTCAAGAGCTAATGGTGAGACTCTAGAGAATAATCTGTGCTCTCCTTTGGAGACCATGTGCGGGTTTACTTAATTTTCCTGATCACTGAATCCCTGGAAATGCTTGGCTTTGTCTACCTCCCCTCATATGAAACATAGTGCTCCTGAAGGCATAAGAACTTACAGTGGTTGTTTGCTTGGGATTCACTAATTCATTTTCAAAGCCTTTGGCTGAAAATATGACAGAGGCTTATTCTCAGTTTGGTTCAGTACTGAAAATTTCTCATAGTTACTACAGGATTGTGTGATAGGTCTTGGGCGTCATTCCCAAACAGTGCTGGGTTTGGGAGGCCAGTCTACCATATCCCTTCCAAAAATTCCATCTGTTAGGATAGAAAGTCTGAGCTGCAAAGCCAGGTGACCTGGTCCAAGATTTGCCTTGGTGCCAGAGAACTTGAGTCCTGTTCCCTTTTTTTCCTTCCAGCTTGAAGCCTTCAGGATGTACCTGTCCCAGAGAAGAGGTAGCTTCAGCCTCCAGGCTTAGATACAGAGATGGATATGTGAAATATGGATTTCCCAAGACGCAGGCTCTTGGAGTGGTTCTAGAGCAGATCAACTGCCTACATTTGTTTCATTGTTGGCTATAGCTGTGTGAAATTTGACAACTGGCCAATATTTTTTCATTCAAAATTTTCATTTTCTATGAGGACTGGGAAACAGACAGACGAAACACTGGAGTTCTTATGAAGGTTTGCTGCTGTCACTTGAAATTCTATTTTTTGGCCCATGAAGGTTACTACTGTTTCTAAAGATAACAGTAATCCACTCTATTTCTTTAACTTAATTTTGAAGTTTAAAATTACTTGGTGAAGTGTCTGCCTTTTAAAAGCTGGCAGGACCTTTTGCCCCCTCCTTCTGCTTGTCCAGTGTGGATGGAAGCTGTGGCAGAAGCAGCATGAGCCTGTGTCAACATATCTGTGTGCCACAGCAGGTGAGAAGCTGTCTGACCCGGGAACCATGCAAGCAAGATAGTGTTTTATGATCCCTTTCAGTTTCATCCTCCACCTTCCTAGTTCCTTTTCATTGCAAGACAAAAGGATGACCTTCATGCCCTTTCCTAATCTCTTCTCTCTTTAAGGAAGCAAGCACAGATTGTTTTTGCCTGTTACTGCTTGGCAGAGGTGTGTCATGATATGATAATGTGAAAAAGCAAAGACTATCCTTGGATAAGGGATATAGTACAGGACTCACCTGATTTCTTGAGAAATGTTAAGCAAAGATGATCTGTTGATGAAGTTCCTCCCATTTTTCCTTATTTCTTGAACCACCTTTGGGTAACTTCACACCACTGCTTCAGTTGTGACACCTTCTCCCACATTCCTTGCCTAACATCAAATATCTCAACTAAACTGCCCTTGTGAAGTCCATGCTGCTTTAGGCTCCCAGGAAATGCATTCATTTTTTAAATCTGGGCCACCTGAGGTTTGATATCCTAGTCTTGGAGACAGAGAACAATGAATTGTTCTGGTCTACCTGTAGAAAGGGGCTTGTGAAAAAGGAGTCTTCTGTCCCTTGAACCAGAACTTGGGCTGTGCTTATGACTTCACCTCCTCTTACTCTCTAGACATGAGGCCTGCATATGGGCAATGAAATCCATGAGCAGTGGATCCCTGCAGATGGGATAAATAGAAAATCTGTGTGTGCTCTAGCAGTGTCAGTGAAAGTTCACCTATGCCAGCATCTTTGGCTGTTAGAATGGGTATTTGTGCTGGTTCTTCTCACAGTTTTGCCCATTTCTGGTTAAAGCTTAGGTTGCTGTTTGCCAGCTGAAAACTGCAATGACAGTGGTTGTTCTGCCAAGCAAAGCTCTCCATTCAGAAAGCCTATGATGAACCTCACAGTTTGTATAGGGAAGTTTCTGGAGGAAGAAGTGGGACATGTATCTGGACTTCTAGGGTACAGGGAAGGGTATCACCTGACTTGATGGGTTTTACTGTTTTGCCATTATCTGGACTTTTACAAAAGACAAAATGAAACAAACCCCTAAAATGTTTACATAAATTGTCACTTGTACCATGTACAACTCACAAACACTTAGCCTTTAAGTAAAAAAAAAATGTTTTGAAGGAGACAACCTTTTATTAGTCAGTCTGAAACTTGCATACACATCAGATGCTTGTGAAAAAAAATCGTAACTGTTTTTGAAAGCAATCAGGTAGTCAATGTGGCTTTTATGACACCTCGCCATTTTTCATGACCTGATCTATTTTGAGTGTGAGAACTATTCTACTTCTCAGATGCAATTTTGTTTTTTGTAAATTAATGGATAAGCTTTCTACAGTAGGGTTTGTATTCATTCCTACTGGACCTGGCAGACTTATTTGAGGTCTTGTCTGCTCTGATGAGAACATAAAAGGCTTAAGAGGGTTTTGATGCTGCTTATTCAATGTGTTTCTCCTGTCTCAGTGCAGCACACTTTATACTGGACTAACAGTTGTCTCTGTCCTTTTGCCACATGAAGAAGTAAGCCACTTGTTGAAACCAGTCACTGGTTTCTGATGGCTATAGTGGAAACCCTGGACCAAGGTGAAGCTGCCCTTTCTCACGCTGTGACATTTGCCTGAAACTCGAGAAGCCAGTCTTGCCTGCCAGGTTCTAGCTGGGCTGCTGTCTCCCATTTACCAGCAACTGCAGGTACCCTCGCTAAAGTAACTCATGCATAAATTCATGGATCTGTGCTTCTCAGAAGGTCTGTGTTTCTTGCAAGAGGCCCTTGTTAAAGCCCTAGGCTAAGAGGATTGTCTTGGGAATGCCCCATTTTCACATGTGGGTGACCCTTCTGCAGCTCCTGCTGCAGGTTGTATTGTGCAGCACTTTTCTCTTGCTGCTGCCCTTTTCTCTATGGCTGCTCAAAAATCAGTTCGTGTGGGGACAGGCACTTCAAGTTCCCGCTGGGTACATTCTTCTTTATGGTGTGTATTTTAACAAGTTACAAGAAGCTCAAAGTCCATTTGCAGTACGTGAAGAGCTGTTCTCTGTACCAAGAGGTGGCATCAGGTACAGCAGATAAGGTGTTCTGGCTTTAGTGCAAGACTTATCTTTATCACCAGAATGCTGAAAGGAAGGATGTGGGGTTGCTTTGGCAGCCTAACTTTTTTGTTTTAAATGTGCTAACAGCAGCTCCATTATCTACTAGCTAGAACCTACTAAGTCTGGAACATTATGCCAGCAGGTATAGGAGTGTTTGAGGGAGATGAGAAGTTAAATTGTTGTAGGGTGCAGCTGGAGGGTTGGCAGATGATCACCACCATCATTATACTCAGCTCCTCCAAGATGATGTCCTGCACCTTTTGTACTGGTTCCAAGGAGACTGGCCTTAGATAAACCCTGTCATATTCTTCCTCTTAGCAGCCTAGGATTCTCTGCAGTACAGATCATATTGCTATCCAAGAATTAGTGCAAAATAGAGCTCAGCATTGTCTGCAGGAGGTCAAACTTAAGTAAGAGAGTGGTATGACAGCTCCTGAGAGGAAACACCCCCGTCTGTGGGGACTCCATCTCTGGTGTGAGACTCATGTGAAAGAGACTGCTTAGGGGTGTGCGTATGACCCACTGTCATGATACGTTGGCATCTGGAGATTCCCGAGGCCACAGAGTAGTCAGTCACGTTATCATGGCGCCCTGCCCAGATTAATTAGTGTCTCTGCAGGGTTAATTAGCATGGTGCTTTCTGCCATGCAGATATAACCTTAGTTATTTCCTTTAGCAATTATGAAAACTTAGGCCAGCGAAGTATACTAAGATTGAACATTGCTTTTGATTACTGACAGGCTTTCTGTCTGAAAATTTAAAATGTATTTACTGGGAGGTAGTGTCTCTACTATGGAAAGGTTACCTTCAAATTTGTTTTGAAATAATGTCTCCTTCCCAGCAAGAATGTAACTCCCCTCCTGGAGCTATGCAGTGCATCTTTAGCCAGCTTCCCAGCCTGTGTCACAGTATCTGAGGCATATGTCAATATGTTATCCAGCCATGTCCCTGCAGTTGAGGGGGCTGGTGTCTTTGCAGAGCAGCATAAATTCCTCCTTAGATAGGTGAATCTGTCTGCTGGAGAATGTTGGAGGAGTTGGGTGGGAGGAGGTGTTGAACAATATTAAAATAGAAAAGGGGAGAAAATGAAATGTGTGTGTTACCTGCCTGTGGAAAATTGTTAAGCTGGAGCATGCTGTAAAGTATGCAGACTTTCTGTGGGAGAAAAAAAGAAAAAGTTAAACCGTCTTTGGGAATTTAAGAAATAATCTGTTGCACCCAAGCTTTGTTTAAATATAAAATCAAGGCTTCCTGTAAAGATTAAAATTCATTTGCAAACATACTCCCTCTGTATATGCAGTATATCTGCTTAGCCATTTCGCTATGTTTTAGTTTCTGCCTTTTGTTTGTTTGGTTTTTTTAGATTGTTTCTGCTTAGCACTCAACTGAGCTAATCCCTGAGTCAGTTTTCTGCCTGGGAATGAATCTAGATTGTTATTTGCAAGGCAGTTTAGAAGAACAGTTACTTTTGTTATGAATTATATGAATCAGTTTCATAGTAATTCGAATTTTGCTCACAGTATTCCATATATTTTAAAGTCCCCATTGTGTCAGAATGTTTTCTATTGTTTGATGTTTTCATTAATACCTGTTAGGTGTGGTTTGTTCTCGCTTTACAGGAAAAAATGAGTGTGCAGCCTAATATTTTTTTGTTTTGTTTGGGTTTGGATGTGTAGGAGTGAGATGATTATGTATGCATCTATGCTGTGATTTGTTTGGGGTAAAAAGCATAAGTGAAGCATTCTTTCCATCTAGCATGGAAAATTGTAATGTATGGGATAAATCTTAACGCCCTAAATGTTTCTGAATTTTGTTCAGCCCTCTCATCAGAAAAAGAGGAGTGACTTCTACAAAGCTGCCACTTAGCTCATCTTGGAGTTAGAGCCATGTCATGGTCCTGGCCTTCAGTGTTGTATGGTTCATGTGTTTTCAAACTGGTCTGGATCATATGTGGGCATAAGCACTTCCTTCAACTGAGTTACACAGAGTGTTTCTTCTAGCTATGGGACAATGTGTAAAAATTAAAGCTGTTGGAACAAAATTAACCCATGAGGAAAAAAATTAATTATCTCGACACCTTGTCGTGGGGACATGGCTTGCTGGGTGTGGTAGTAGGATTTTGAAAGTCAGTTTTGTTGTACCCTTGAACAGTGGTCCTGGATGTCTAGCTATCAACTGAACATATTGAAGAAGAAGGCTGGAGTCTTGAAATAATAAGAATTTTCACAGGAAAGTGCTTTCTACAGAAGTGTAGAGCAAGAGGTTATACAGAAATACAGTGATCATGGTAATTTCTGTTATCTGTGAATATACAGCTCTGAGAATATAATTTGTTTTCTGTTATCTCAAGTTCCCTAATACATTACAGTTTTTAATGTTATGTAAATGAAGGTACCTGTAATAATCTTTGCACTCTCATTGAATTTAAGAGAAGCATTTTTATGGTATCATGAATAGCTAATATTCAGCTTAAACAAGTTCATATTTTATAAAAATAGCTGAAAGTTTAGGTTAAAGTATTGTGGAATTGTTAGAGTGGGGAAGAAATTGACTCTCATTTCTTTGAGGTAACTTAAGAGCACTGAATACTAGTTGAAAGCTCACCTAAGCCTGGGGCTCTTGGATTTCTCATTTTTCGGAGATGTTGCGCTTATGGTTTATCTTTCCAGCCTGTGAGGTCTTCCACCAAATCCCCCCTTTCCCTTCTCACATAGACAGACCCTGTATTTCCTCTTCAAGTGCTACTTGTTTATGTTTATGAAGACAGTTAACCCCTAGGAGGCTGATTTAGGCATTTGTAAAGAGTGTAGGATTAGAACAATGTGTGTGTGTGTGTGTGTGTGTGTGTGTATGTGTGTGTGTTTGTGTGTACAAACATTGGTATGTGACATGCTCTGAATGCCAGTTTACTTACTAATTTAGAATGAAAACTTTAATTCTTACCTGGTGTGATTCCACTGTGTTCCATCACGTGTTTAAGATCATGCTTCTAGCTTTACAGGCTGGGACAAAGATCACCATGTCTTCTCTCACCAAAGCTTTGAGGAAGTTCTGGATGATAAGAAGTGTCTTTTCCCTGAAAGTAGCCATCCAAAACTCTGGAGCAACCAGAGACAGAAATTGTTCATTTGGTCCCATCACTCTATAGCTGTCAAATGTGGTGGCAATGTGCCACTACCAGCACAGGTGCCACTGGTTTGGACAGTGGCTGTGAGTGGTGATGAGGGGGGATGTGCAAGGAGTGATGTGTTTGTATATGTGTGCTTGTGGTTTTGGGAAGTTTGCTTTTTTTTGAAAGGAGGTTAAACATGCCAAGTGAGTTGGAACTGAAAGAAAGAAGTTTCTAAACTTTGACAGAACACGTTAGCTGAATTGCTGTGAAGGAAGAGCTGCCTCGTGTGGCAGTGATGCAGGTGTGAAGATAGATGTAGCTAGAATGTCTTTACTTAATAAAAGGTAACACTAGGTGTGAGTCCTTCCGAGACAAGATTTTTTTTTAAAGCCTATTCAGGGAAATGAGACAAAACAGATGGTAGATAGGGTACTCCTGATGTGTCTTTCATGAGCACCAGCATCCTGGCCTACAGCACTGCTGCTTTGCTCCCACGGGCTTCTCCTGCATTTCTAAGTTCAAACTAGTACCAGGCTGCCTTTCCTTAAACACTTGATGCTGTGTTCTGTACCAGGCATGGCTGGTGCAGCCTGACATGCCCGGAGCTTTGTTTCCATGCATTCACATGAACTTTTGTTTGACAAAGGGGATTTAAATTATTTACAGAATGTTGTAACCAAAATATTGCTTGTGCATTTCACCTTGGAAGCAAAAAAAAAAGTAAGTAAATATAGCCTTTCATATTTGATTGTTGGTAATTTAATTATTGTTTAGCGGCATGGCTTTACCAGGCATCAGCATTTTAAAGCATGTGATATATTGCCCAAAATGTACAATGACTAACTGGTGCTTTTCATTTCTCTTCTTGTAGGATGACTATCAGGTTCCTGAATGTACTGTCAAATGCTGAAGCGTTGAACTAACTGAATCTTCTGCATTATTTCTTATGACTGAAAAGGTCTAAAGGAAAGGAGAAGACTGCTACTTCTATTGCAGTGTTATAAGGTAGGATGTGACTTCTTTTGCAGGCAGCAGAGGATAGGCATGGTCCTGCAGACTGTCCTACCCCCCAACTCTTTATCTGTATTAAACCATACTAAGATGAACCCTTAGCCTGGACGTGACTGTCAGTATTTGTTAATTACAAGTAAATTAACTGACTTTGGTAAGATAAAAAATGATGCAATTACAAAGAGACTAAGTTTCTTTTCCTACATGACCAATTCTACACTCTTGAAGTGCTTGCATACCTTTTCATTAGAATGCCTTAGTCATGCATCTATATATTAATAATATTGTTAATAAAGAGATTTAGTCTTCAGTCTCTCTTGGATGTCAGGCTGAGACATATACAGGTAAGAGAAGCTGAGAACTATAGAAGCTGAATACAACTGCATTTAGAAAGCTGACCATTCTGCTGCTCTAATTTTCATTAGTCAGTTACACATATTTTGTACACATCTCTTGGATTCATAGCTGGATTGTCCATTGCACTGTGCTGCTGCTCTGAGTTGTCAACCAGCCACAGACTAGAGCAGTGGAGGGTGTGTTTGTGCTGTGCCCAGCACACAGCTTGGTCTCCCCTTACTGCAGTCATTTCAGTGATCAGGGGCTGGGTGTGAGCACCCTGCTCGTTCAAGGCTGTACAGAAATGTTGCTCATATCTGTGTAAAGATACAAGTGAGGTTAAGAGCAACACCAGAGGAAGGGCATGAATTAAACTTGTAATAAAATGCAAATTGGTGATTCCATGAAAAGGCTGTATTTGCTACTGATTCCTCAGTTCCCAGTTTGACAGCTGCTGTCTGACGTGCCAACTGAGTCCTGATTCCACTTACTTTGGGTAACTCGCTGCCCTCATGATGTGCACTTCACCTAAAACTGAACTAGTCTCTGGAAGACCAAAGATTTATAGTCACTTGGTCATTTCTACTATTTAGGATAGCTCATGGCAGATTAACTTTTGTTTCATACTGCTTTTGCTGCTGCACTCAGAATGAAACATTGCCATGAGGGGCAGCTTGTTTGGATTTTGAGCGTGGAGTAAATCTTGTGCTTACAGGTGTGCCCTTGGATTGCTGACAGCTGTTGGGAGGGGCAGAGGGCTGCTGAATTTAGTGGTCCCAGAGATGTAGGGGCACCAGATGTTTTTCCAAAATTGAAATGCACTATGTGTAGAAGAGCAGATCTTCTGCTTTACTTTGTCACTCTCTGAACCTGCTATTTAGGTGACGTGTGTTTGCACCCAGATTGCACTGACTCTCCCTTTGGCTCTCTTGGACAAAATGCAGTTCAAAGGTGGGGCAGAGGGTGATGTAAGACACTTGTGGCAAGTTGCTGTGACCAGGAAGCTTTGCTGCACTTACTTCCACTGCAGACCTCACACCAGTACAGTTCAAATCTGTTTTTTTTGATCCTGGAAGGGTTCCTAGCCCAATAGACACTCCCAGCCCCACCTCTTGCTCTGTGAGAGGTGCAGGATCATGTTCTTCACTCAGAAATACCAGAGCTTTTGTTCATCTAATGCGCCTTCTTTTCACCAGCAAAAGCACTTGCTAAGAAATTCAGTGTTTTCGGGTGGCTAAGAGATGCTGTGTTACAGGAGTTGTGGGTAAGCAGCACCACACCTTCTGAGCCCTAAGGCTGGGCTGTAGTTGGCAGGGAGGTCAAATGCTTAGGAGAGACTAAATTAGGAAACTTCTTATCACTGTGGCTAGGCTTGCCCCAGTTACTGTGTGTCTGTTTGCCACAGCTATGTCCTGGCTGGAGAAGCCTATCTCCTGAGCCAACCATAGCCTTCTGAGCAGATGTAATGTGGATATGTGTGTAGAGGGACTCACTCTTAGGTTGAAGTTTAGGTTCCAGGTGCACTGCTGCATTGCCGCAATCAATAAATTAATGTGGTTACAGCCTGGATGTCTGGTGAGGTGCATGGATGACAGTGCAGGGTATGGGGTAGGAGAATGTAGGACAAGGCTGTAAGTGAACACATGCAGACAAAGAGGAAGAGCATGACTGCAGAAAGTGTGGGAAACAGAGCAAACTTGTATCTGCTGTCATGGAGCCCCAGTAGTGTTGATTGCACACTACTTGGTTGCTCCTCAAAAAGAACAAGAGAACAGTGTGTCATGACTAAGAAAAAGCCAGTAAAGGCAGCTGCTATGTCAGCCCTGCTCACAAGGGAGTGACTACAGAGGAGCAGGATGAAGAGATAATTAAATGTTCTGAATGTAAGTATCTTATTTATTCTTTGCATGTCCTTACACCAAGTGGCATAGCAAACTGTCCCACTGCAGATATGGGCAGGGCTGGGCTGTAGCTTGGTGTTACAGAGGGGAAGAATGTGTAGGTGTTAATGGCAATAGCCATCCCTGAAGAGAGGTTCAACACACTAAACCTCAGTGCACTAGGGCTATTAATTTACAAGTCTTTGGAGAAGTGAGCCCAGTTTCTCCTAATAATAGTGTCTGAAGATCATGTGTGCCCATAATTTCATGTAACGAGCCATTGAGTTTTTGCATTTATACAGACAACTTCTACTCTGAAATACTAATGTGACCACCCCCGTGCTTTGCCTGTGTGAATTATGAAGACAGCATGGGGCGCTGTGCTCTGTAGATAGAGCTGAACATCATTTTTCTGTCTCAGAACTCCACTGAATGTGATCCTTGTGCAGGATCAAAGCTGTGTCCTTCTAATTGGAGTGCAAGGTTTCACAATGTGAGATAAACATCATACTTAATAAAATTAATTTCCATTTATAAAGGCAGGATTGCTTCAGAGGAGTTGTTTGCCTTTTGTCAAAGCCATGTTCTGTAGCCTTGATTTAGCCAAGGATTTTCTTCCAGTGTCATCAGACTTCAAAACAGCCTTTTTTTTTTTTTTTTTTTTTTTTTTTTTTTTTTTTTTGAGCAAGAACTCAACCTATTAAATGAGGGGGGGAAAAAGGCAAAAAACAACCAATTAACCCACCAAAGAAAAGTTTGCAGTTCTGACAGGTTAAAATACAAATACCCAGCAGCTGCTTTCTTTAGCTAAGTTCTAAGCTCTCCGGTTTTAGGCTCTGCTTATCTTAAAAAATCTTACAAAAGATTTTAGAAAACACATGACTAGAGCTCAGTGCAATTTAATCTGGGATAGAGACTGCCTGAAGGACAGAACAGATGGATTCTGCTTTCACAGGGGTGAATCAGCTTCAGCAAAGGCTGGGTGCTAGTTGCCCTGGCACAGCAATTTGGTGAGAAGATTTAGTCAAGTCTGGCTCTTCCTGAATTTTCTAAGCTCACTGCAGCAAGCTTGTATTAGACTTTTACACAGTAAAGAATTGGCCTCAATGGTCCATGATATTTGTAGCATCTGCAGAGGGGGGCTGATTTTTTTTTTAGTAAGCATACCTATTGTAAATGAAGTCAAACTTTGCTATGCAGTAGTATTCACCTTATCTAGAAAATTTAAGATGTCTGCAAATCCAAACACCACTCATTAGAGATGGGCGAGTTTTTTTCTTCTCTGTGCTTGTACAGTGAAAGCAGTCATGTTTGTACTAGGCCAGATATTTTCACTTGGTCAATTACAACAGATGTTGGCTTAAGTCCTGTCTCTTGCATCCTTCCTGCTCTTAGCTGTGATTGTGCTTAAATAAGGCACAAAGGCATCCAGCTGCTGAGCCATGCTGTGCTAGGTCCTCAATCTTCCCACTGTGTATGAACGTAGTTTTTTCAGGCAGGGACATCATCTTGTCATACCAGTTACCAGAGAGATGTGGAGAATCTGCCTGAAGTGGTGCTCTGGTGCTCCCGCAAACCTCCTTGCCAGTATTTTTTGGAAGGAAGCTGGGCAGTGTGAGTGTGGAAGAAAGAGCAGCAGCAGTCTGCAATGTAACCTAAATCCACCTCCTGGTGGTGCTGCCATCCACCTTGTGGATGGTTACACCTGACTGCAAACCTGAACCCAAGCTAGGGAGGACCCAGGTGGCAATTCAGCCACCACTAAAGCAGAGCTTGGCTGGGTAAAAATGTTAGTTGTGCAAACCTGGCAGCTGTATTCTTTTGCTGTTGGCAACCAGCTTGTTTTCTCAGAGTTCCTTGGTGCTTTCTTGTGCCTTACACATTCCAGTGCCAGGACTGCTGTGGTAGGAAGAGGTGTGGGACTAAACAAAAGCAACCAACTTGTTGCATACTATCTCTTGGTTAATTTGACCTGGGGAGGGACCCAGCTGTCACTGGCTTGCTGGCCCCATAGATGTTGTTAAGGCAATCTGAATACTAGAACTAGTTCTTTATCTTGATGAAAGCCTTGTGTGTGCTTTTCTGATTTATGTGACTTGTGAAGGATTAAAAAAAATAAAACTATTAATCTTTGGAGCTCCTCGAATGTAAATAAAACCATACTTGGTTTTTAGATGTTTTTGCTGTCACAACGTGACCTATTCAGCACTTCTCGGGATTTTCTGAGACTGAAAATCAATTTCAAGTATGAAAAATAAATTCTCTTGCTTCTTGTTTTCATCTTAAAGAATTCATGGGTTTGAGTATATATACTTGTACTTTGTATTTTTTAATTTTTTTTCCTTTTTGCTGTTTTTCTACATGTAAGGCACAAGAGAAACTCATCTCTCTTTCTGCTAAATGTACTCCTCTTTTTTCAAAGGAGATGCTTCGCCCGCTAGGAACTGTGGCTCAGCATGCGAATAAAACTTACTTTATGCCTTTAAAATGTTTATTCAAAGTGGCCTGGCTGGCTTACAGTAGCTGTGTGGGTGGACTGTCCTTGAATTTTGTAGACTTAATTTAGTACTACACAATACCTAGTGATGGAAAACCACTATAAATTGTCTGTGCGCAGCCATGCATTATTGATATAGGGTAGAATAAGCTCCACAATTTCTTTATTTGATGTTGTTAGCAGAACAGCTGGCTGATTTGTTAAGACTTTTTTTTTTTTTTTCCTCTATTGGCAGTAAAATATCTCTTCATTTTGAACTCCTGAATTTCCTCCTGAATTTTGATTTGTGTGGGGGTGAAAGCCTGCCATTTCTGGCACTACTAAATCTACTGGAAATGTTTCCATGGAGTAGAAACAAGCTTAATTTCTTGGAGAGCTAAGCAAACAGTTTAACTAAATGCAGAAGACAGGACTTATTGTCACAAATATTTAGAAATGGAAAGTTAGGCATAAATCGTCATCACTGTAAAAAAAAATACTAAAAATCCTGTAGTATACATAATTGGGCACAAGCTTAAAGAAAAATGCTTTACAGTGAGTTAGGTGAGCTTTGTAATTTCAATGTTCCTTCAAAGTTTATGAAAAATCTCAGCAGTCTTAAATTTGTCAAGCCTTTTTTTTTCCTGTTGACAGTTATGATGAGTAGAGATTCTATTGAATAAAATTTGCATGTAAACTTGTGCTATAGACTGAGCAGCTCTTTCCCTGTATTTGAACAAAGGTACAATGACCTGCTCAACATACTGAAAATTAATAAGTAAGTAAAAAACAAAAGGTACCAGCAAAACTGTCAGAGGCTTAGTCTTCCAAACGAATATTCCCACACAGAAGCTTTAACTCATCGTTTCTGGAATGGTAGCTTCCCATAGATCGTTGCTCTAATACAGCAGAGGGAATGTGCAAAATATGGCAAGCAAATATTTTGTTTAGGTATGAAATTGTTTATTTTCCCCTCTTCTGTGTGTGCGTACATATCCCTTGATAGAAGCATTCCAGACTTATACAGATTTTACTTTTTTTTCACTGTAAAAGTGTTACGGTATTGAAAAATATTAATATAGTTGGTCTTCATGAGCTGTACTTATGTTTATCGTGGTTTTCTATGGTTCATGGAGGATTGCTGTGTATTAGCTTAGCTTTCCATATATTTACAGCTTTTTATGGTAAGAAGTCATTAAGTAACAAAATAATTAAATTGGCTGTGTGGTTTCAGTCAGGAGGCAGGAAAAAACTTAACGGGAAGGACTAACATGATTGACAGAGAAGGCTTGCTGGAGATTTACATTGAGAATAACTCATTCTTCAAAACTTTTTCATTTTCTGATGGGAATTGTGGGGTAAATCAAATACAGTGGCTATGAATGATTAAAATGCAGAAGTTATGAATTCTTACTGACTTTGTAAATCTCTAACTCTTTCACTGCTAATATGAAATCATTTATCTTAAAAGAGCTTGTCTTGGAGCTGTGAGGATTTAAGTGAAAGCTTCAGCATCTTGAGGCAGACTATTTTGATATCTGAGATCATGAATTTTGTGGCTTGCTTGATGTATAGAAAACTGTTGTGGAAGTGGAATGGGAAATTTTCCATAGGTAATCTGATAGGTCTGTAATAATTCCCTTAATTGATGAAGCTGGCAGATTTTTCAGTTCTGTCTTTCTTACAATCTTCTGCTCAGGTGGTCTTGTATTATGAGAATGTTACTCACTCCTGCTGTTTCTTGAAAAGAGCATCTTTCAGTGACACTGTTAGTGGCTGTTCTAATGTGAAACTGTAAAGGAAATATCACAAAATACAGCAGGCATGGTTTCTTCTCCTCTCCCTCTGGGTACACTCTGCAGGCATGGATGAAGTTACTCTGACCTCTTACCTGGGCTTGCAGGAAGTCAGCTGGAAGGAGTTTGACAAACACAAAAGAGATTTAATGCAATTTGACATTTTGTAATTTCTTCATACTAACAAAATAGGTCTGAGTCCAGAAAGTTCAAGTGACTTTCAGAAAGTTACACAGGAGATGTCTAATCAGGGTAAGTCACCTGTGTGCTGCTTGCTATTATCACAAATTCTTTATGTGTGGGAAAGCAATGGTGGAGGAGACATTGAGAGTGGGATGGAGGAGATGGTCAGAGACCACCATCATGTGACTGCAGGCCACACTCAAATACAGAGGAGGCTGAAACAAAAGTCTTTCCTGTCTCCTGTAAATATGGCTTTTAAAATACAAGGAAAAGAAATGAAACAAATTTAGCATTTGGTTGTAATCCCATATAGCCAGTAGAGATGAAAAAAACCTCAAAAGTATTTGGTTTTAAATAAATAAATTAATTTGTTTCCCCAAGAAAAAAACATGGGGAGACTTTTCCCAGTAGTCAGTGTAAATGCAAAGTGGTAGAGGAACAGTGAGGCAAGTGGGCTTGGTTTGTGAAGAGAAGTTATCTTACAGCCTTCCATTCCTTTCCATTTCCTTTTAAACTGTGTCAAAATAGATCATGTTAAAATGTTTTCTTCCAGTATAGGAACTAAGGTGGAGGGATTTGGTTGATTTTGTTTTTTTTAAAACACTCTTGAAAGCACGGGGAAGGAGGGTAAAATGTGTGTGGTCGCATCCATCCCCACCCAGGTGTAAGTGCTTTGTCTGTGACAAGTTGCAGCATGCCCTATCTTAAGGGAGAGAAAACTCCTTCACATTCGCCCTTCTCTTGGTACAAAAAGGTCTATAAAACTTGTTTGGGTGGGACAAACTTCATCAGCCTCTTCCAGGTTTGATCAGTGCTGTAGAACCTGTCTTGGTTATAAGGCAAATGCCTTGTGTTCTGATTACCTCACCATTGAAATCTGCAGCCTGTTGCCACACAGCTGGGCAAAGCCCTGAGTGAGATTAGTGCCTATTGCAGAGTGCAGCCCGCGGTACCAACACCGGTTCTGCCAGATGCGTTGCAGGACGTGCTCATTCTCTGCAACATGAGTACATTGTCCTGGATAAAATCTATTTTCTTCTCCTTTTTGTTGTTATGCTATACTGCTCACCCGCTAGTTTAAAAGAGATGAGGAGGATAATGAATTAAACGCTCATTTTAGCAAATTACCATGGATAATGATGCTGTTGTCTGCACTGCATCTGCAGTGACAGAAACTGATTCTTAATGAGACCACTTAATGGATTCACTGGATACCCAGCCCAAAGTAACTTTCATCTGTAAAAAATATTTTCTGCAAAACTTGCTTTAAGTAGAGCTACGCCTTGCTTATTATCTGTAAATATTTATAACTGATTGTTTTGTCCTTCTAGAAGCCTCTATTGATTATCTTTCCACCGTGAAGTTGGTGAGTCCTTTTTTTTTTTTTTCCAGAGAGCAGAACACTTTTAACCCTCTTGTCCCCAAAACAGTCCAGGCTAGCAATTCTCCTGCATTTTTCATGAAATGTGGAGTTCCAAGGTGTGTTACCCATCTGCTATATAGAACACACAGCTTCAGGATGCTTTCCTGTTCTTCTGCCCTTCTGCCTTTCTCCCTCCCTTCCATGCTGCTTTTAATGAGGGTGGTCAGGGATGGCTGCACAGATTTTTCCAGTATGCATCAGTGCAAACATGGCTCAGCTAAATGCAGTGCAGAGAAACATGGGTGGAAATGGCAGAATTGATGGGTAGGTAGCAACTGAGATAATCGAGAAAATGCTTGCACCTTCAACTAATTACAGAATAATTGAATAAGCAGCTATATGTTGCCTTACTGCAAGCTTTAAGTATATGAAACACGATTTTGTTTTTAATGCTGAACTTTGAAATGGAAAACAGAGTTAATAAGATTTGGATTCAGCATGTTCCTGAGCTGTTTTTCAAGGTTCCTCCCCCTTCCTCTTTCTTGTTTAATTTGGGCTATTCTTGTGCACCTGGAATACTGTGCTATAAACATGCAGAATTTTGTTCATATTGTTTATTTTGTATTGTTTTCTTTATTTAGTGCTTGACAAATTGTATTCCTGAAAACCATCAGCAGTGTGCCAGTAAGAAATGCAATACTGGAAAATGAGGCTTAAAAAAATACAGAATGGGCCAGAGAACTATATTGTTAGGGGACATCATCATTGATAGGGCCTAATGTCTCTCAGACCCATGGAACTCTCCCATCCCCACCCCAGTAGTTGTGAGGCAAGTACAATTTTTCAGGAGTCACCTTGAGAACGGAGCCTGTGGTTTACTTTGGAGTGAAATCACAGATGACTTCAGCAGGTTTTGTTCCAGCTTCCTCTTCTTTCTTTGTCTTGGCCTCAATAGTTTGGACATCTTTTGTCATCAGTGGCAGCTTATGAGGGACTGCAGCTGCATGCAGAGAAATGCATCAGCAAGGGTAAGTTACCTTCCTCGATACAGAAGGATGCAAGGGAGAAGATGCATGGTGTTGCTTTCCAAAGATCAGTGGGAATGTTCAGATGCTAACAGTGTCATGGGCTTGTGTGACAGATTTAGGTACAGGAATTTGGAAGTTACTAAAGCTGAATGCAGCTGTGAGTTGCTGGTGTTGAAGGACAATTTGTCATTGAAGCCACTGGAAGGCTAATAGCTTCTGTGCTTGAAATGTTCCTCAAAAACTTCAAACTTAATTCTCCGGTAGGTGAACATGTAATGTTGCATTTTTTAAAATTTTCTGAACCAATTTTTAAAGTTCATATTAACTTTTAAAGGATCAGAGGAAAATACATTTTCAGGGTGGCTTGAATGTGTCCGAGATTCCCAAAGGGTAAAAGAGTGGCAAGACATCCAAAAGGGTGGCAAGATATTTCATTTTAAATATGTCCTCAGAGAAAGATGGCCACTTGTTGTGGCCAAATTAAAAATTGTAGGAAAGAAGGTAGATGTTTTCTGCCAGGTTACCCCTCATTTGTAAGTACTGTTCTAAACTTGCTTCTCTGTCACATCACTTCAGATTAACTGTCCCCTTCATTTTGCTCCAAATTCTATTTTATAAAATAAGTATAAACTTCCCCCTGGAAACCCAACAAAACAAAAACAAACAGCAACCAACCAACCAAGCAAACAACAAAAAAAAAAAACAACAACAAAAAACAACAAAAAACAAAACAAAAAAAAAAAAAAAAAAAAAAAAAAACAAAAAAAAAAAAAAAAAAAAAAGCAAACCAAACCAAACAGACATTTCAGCAAGATTATTGCTGTTTTAAAGAGAAATAGAGAAGTCAGGAGTATGCCCTTCAAAGTCTCAGTGATTGATGGGATTTGTATTCAGGGAGGAGTTCAGCTTGTTTAGTGTAATTTTGAAACAGGAAATATGCATCTCATTATTTTATGTGTATATATTAATTTTACTTTTGTCTGTGCATTTTAAGGTGCCTTTAGTCATGACTGAGATCAGACTAAACAGGTAAGCTTAGATTTAAATGTGTGGCAGCATGCCTCTCTTGAGGTTGGTTAACCAGGCTTGGCTTTTAATTTAAAATGCATAGGGAAAAGAATCAGTAATTTATTTCAAACTTAAGTCTCCTTTTGGACAGCACGTGCAATTTATATTTATGCCAAAAAGAATGGGGGAGTTGCTGAGGCATTGTGTCCTTTGCTAGGCATCTGAAGCCATTTACAGTCTATCTGTGAGTATTTGGACTGTGTTGGAAATAGGTTTTCTCTTTAGACACCTAAGAAAAAAGTTCTTGGAAGTTCAAGGAATTTTGAAGGCGAAGCAGTCATAAATACAAAGACAAGTTTGGGATGTGCATGGGGAATGAACCATTGTATGAAGGAGTTGGGAGAGGAAAAGTGACTTTTTTCTGCTGGTTCTCTCCACAGACTTGAACATCTCTTTTGTATCAGGTTTGCCTTCAGAGGAAGGGTATCTCCTTAGGTCAACCTAGCCCATCATCAGCTGTGCTGCTAACCTGCCTGCACAGTGTTTTTTGAACAACAAAGTTGGCTTAATTTTTTTAATTTCAAGCTTGCTGTTATGTTGGGCAATAAAAGCTCTGAAGCCCAGAATATGAAGACTATCATGAGCATTATTTCCCCAGTAAAGAGCTTCAGAAGTTGACTTTCATGCTTCCTCTTGTGTAGGTGATTGCCTAATACAGGACTACAAAATCTTCTGTTCTTGTGTAGGACACTTCTGGAAAGACTCTCTGAGAGTGATGGTACAGATAATTTATCAAAGTCAGATATCAGCTGACAACAGCAGTTGTTATCCAGAGAAGTCTGAACTGTGAACCTACATCTCCAGTTGCATGTTTTTCATATAGAAGTAATGAATATACTGGCAGGACCACATAAAAAGACAACGTGAAAGCCTGTAAAAAGAGAAGGTAGGTGTGAAGGAAGGGTATGTAGGAGATAAGGGGAATTCAGAGAAGACAGCAAGGCACAACACTCTCACACTTGTGAAGACTTTTGATGTAGTGTAAGGTCTGGCATGGTGCATAGATCCTTGTGGAAAACCAGCCTTGTGGGAAGTATGGGAATAGTTTTCTGTTTTTCCTACAGCATTTGAAATAGAGGGTTGAACACACCAAATATGTCAGCAGCAACTAGATTGTAAAGAGACTGAGAAGAGAGAGACTAAGGGTCTGATAGCTGAAAACTGATGCAGCATTTTAATCCAAATAAACATGAAATACGCCACAGTCCAATAATCTTACATTTCCATACTTTTTTTTTTTTTTAAAAAAAAGGTCAAAATTAGTTCCAGTAGTGCAGTATTACTCTGTGCCTGGAGAGTGACTTCCCCACTTTCCCCATGTTTCTGGTAAAGTTCATTTAATAATTTTTCTCTGCCTCTTGTTCTTTCGAACACTTCTCAAACACAATGGGAAAAACAGAATTATTTTATACTGAGGAGGTATGTAGTTCACCATAAATTTAAAAAGAAAAAGTATAGTGAAACCAATATGACCTTGTCTTTTATATGAGTTAACAGCAGTGGGGAAGATACCTCATCAGAGGAGGAATGACTGTCTCTGAACAGACCAGACAGGAACTGGAAAATGAAGGGTTCAAAATTGCAGATGCTATTTGGTTTGTCAATAATGTGTAAATCCTAAATGTGAGCCATTATGAGGGTTTTTTTGTAGTAATGATGTGGTTAAAAAGTTCATCAGAGGTAATGTGTTGATATTCGGTTAACCTGTACAACTGACAGCTGTTTTTGTCTTGGTAAACCTCAATAAATACAATGGTTGGAATATAAAAATTAATAACTGGAAAAGCAAAAATCTTTAAAATTTTCATTGCGAACACCAGAATGCTGCAACAGATTTTAAGATTTTTTTTTTTTCTGCAGCTAGATTCTGCCTCCTTGTGATGTTCCTTAAAAAAAAAAAAAAAAAAAAAAAAAAAAAAAAAAAAGAAAGATTTAAAGGTTTTCTATGTTACTTTTTTTTTTTTTCTTCTTCTGTTTTCTCTGTTTATTTTATCATATATCTGTCCTTCTTGTGTTCCCTGCATTGAGTCCTCTGGAAAGCCCTTCCAATTAAATAATTGTATTACCTCATAAATATTGCTACAGCATAGACATTTTGCCAGTGTTTCCTGTAGACCATTGAGAAGTAGTGGCTGTAAAGTGGATTAACAAGTGAGTTAAAGGAGCTGTCATTCACAGAGTGGTATTAGTACCCTATGACCCTTATCACACTCCTATTATACAAAGCAGGTACAGGAAATCAGTAGATGCAGGTTTTAAGAGATGACCTGGTATTAGCATTCAGCAAAATTTTTGCTGCACTGATCATGTGAGGGATTATTCCCCCAAAGGCTTCATGCAGGGTGCCCATCAAATGCCTTCAGCCACATGTGCTGCAGAGAAGGGGAGCACTGATCTCAGAGGTCAGCCTTGTCTCTGAGTTTTCCAGTGGGTAGGAGGGTGAGTCACCTTGGGTGATGGTACCTTAGCAGATGGCCAGAGATTTGTGGTTCTTTCAAGGCTGTTCTGTGTTCTTGAACTTATTAACGAGGCCTAACAGTTGTGTACATTACCCTACAGACAACCTCATGGTCACTGAAGATATAAATCTTTCTTCAGGATTAGGTTTAAAAGCTAAAATGGCCTTCCTTTCCCCTTTCCCTGCAAATACTTAGCATATGTTTAGGGCTGTGTTTTTGGACAGAGTAGGTATTATTTAGTGCAGGGCATACTTGTGTGCTATTGCACTATGGTTTTGGAAGGAGTAGATCTGAGGGGGCCACAGGAAGAAAGTAGTACCAGAAAAAGCTCTTTTTTAGGGAAAATGCAGAAGGCAGGTGTATGTGTGTGTGTGTGTGAATTCAGCATACAGGAAAACCTGCCTTCAGCTGGTGGTTCTTGAGGTGGGGAAGTTCTCCAGTCCGATTCAAGGATGGAGAGCTATACTCCTGAGAGTCAAGGAAAGGAGGAGCAATGCATGGTTTGGAGAGCAAGCAGTGCCAATTCAACAACCAGCAGAAAACTAACCTGACAAGAGAAAGATTTCTACCATGTGAGTGAAATGGGTCAATTGAATAAGACTCAGAGGGAGAACCCATGTAAGGAATGGGACAGAGCTGCATGGTGATAGTAATTTATCTTAATTTCCTGTTTCGCTATTCACTGCATTATTCTTCACACAGAAGAGTTCAGGGAAATGCTGCATGCCAAGGGTTTCAGTGTGCAGCTGCAGAAACCAATTCAATCCTTAGCCAATGGAGAGTGAAATGTAAAAGTACTCATTTTGATCTTAGGAGGCTGCAGTTTTTCATGCTTATATCCATAAACACAGAGAGAAGACCTTCAGGCATGTCCAAGATCATAGGTTCATTCTTTTGATAATTTGTTGCAATTAATTAAAGTTTTTTTCAGATTACTGTCATCCTGGGCACCTCTGACCTCTTTTCCTCCTGTGTGATCAGAAGTTAGAACCCCTGCAGATGTTTTTCAGGCACTTCTGTCTGGGTTAGTAGTAACTCTTAATATACCCTGGATGTGATTCCTGTCCCTCTTCTCTTGGGAAGCAAAAGTTGATTTTGTTCTTGATTCTAACACAGTTTATATAGAAACATGCATGTTTAGAAAGCAAATCGGTGTTTTGCCAGCAAACCATTGGTATGCTTCTGTCAGTTATTATTGTGAGTCTGTTTTCCAAAATGACAAATCACTGTGGAATTCAGAAGGTTTTGGGGTCACAGTTCCCAAAGTCTCAAACCCCATGACAGCTCTGCAGGAGCAGGGAGTGATTCTACATGTGCTGTGTGAAGGAGAAGTTTATCTTGAGGCCAGGATTTGAATCTGGGTCTGGTGTAGTAGGCAGTATCTGTGACGTGTGGAGCCTCTGTTGTGTGTGGTACATACATTTTAAACTGCATGTGGGCTAACTTTAAAAAAGACACCAGCTATGTTCTTGAACTGTCAGGCAGTTAGAACAATGTAAGGGGCTGTAAATTCTGACTTCTGAAACCTGGCAGCTTTTGGTATCCTGAGCAGCTCTTCAAATACGGCCACTGTTTGGCTTGCTTATGTAGCTCATAAACTGCTCTCTGTTGCAGGCTCTACAAGTGAGACTCTAAGACTGCAGAAATCACAGGATGTTAGGAGTTGGAAGGGACATTGAAAGGTTGGAAATTGCATTATTGTCACTTATAAGGCACTGAAAAATGATTATGCTGTTTCGTTATGAAAAATATCCTTTCTATAAGAGACTGCAAAGGTGACTAAAGCACTAATGGGCATATTTTTCTACTGCAAAATTTAAGCTGCTTTCTTGCTTGCTCTTTATATTAAAATCTGTTACAGAAATGAGGTAGCCCTGTTCAAAACAGCAGGTGATATTCATGCCTTTGAATGTACAGGCATGTTGGAGTAACCAAGAGTGGACCAATCTGTCCTTTTCCATTCCTTGGGCAATCAGTCCTGCAAAATAAAGATTACTGTTCCAATAGGCAATAACTAGAGCTTGCACGGTTATATGCTTTGTCCAGGATGGTTAGACTGATTTTTAGATGCTGCTCAACAAGCAAAGCAAACGCTGATGAGGTTGCCACAGTGCCATGGGCACTGCCACAGGTGCTGCTCTGAAAATCTGTGGGAGATTGGAGCAGAACCCAGGCTGTAGCTGATAGTCCCCCACTCCCTGAGGCTGCGGCAATTCAGCACAGCCTCAGGCTCTATCTCCACATCTTAGATCTCTGAACTGATTGGATATCTATGGGAAGCCAAGGAGAAGCCTTGGAAACATTGACTTTCCTTGGCTGTGTATTGTGAGAAGGAGAAAAACCCTTTGGGGGGAGAGTGGAAGGAGAAGAGCACAAGTTTCCTTCAAGGTTCCTCCCTGTCATCTTGAGAGATAGCAGGCAAGATGAAGAGTAGGTGACAGATCTGGCCAGCAAAGAAGGGGCACCCTGTTTGTGCCTCTTGGATTTACTTTGGCTTAAACCTTCCCCTCAGTGACCTCCCCATGTGCCAGCACACCAGCCCATCTGCCCGCCTGCGTGTGAACTGCATCAGGGTAGTAAATGGGTATAAAACCAGCATGACAGAAGAAAAACCCAGCTTTTTCTAGCTGTTCATCTGCCTGATCAGCTTACAGTGAGGCACCCTGGGAGCAGCTGGATCCAGGCAGAGTGGTGGGGCTGGAAAGACCTTTCAGCAGCCAGTGTTGAGATCAGCTGTGATGTTTTGCAGGACTCTTCACTTAAGGGCTGCTGCAGACCCTTGCAAGAGGACTCCTTGCTGTCTGCTCTGCTCTCCTGCTTGGTCCAGGGAGCAGAGACTTCACATGCCTGTGCACACATCATGCTTCTTGGAGGAAGAAGTCTCAGAGAAAACAGGGACTTTTTTTCATTTTTGGCCATTTGTATCCTATGTCTCTCTGAAGAGCTGCTGTCTTGGTTTTCTGTATGGGAGAGATAAGCTTTAGAGAAAACTAATATCCTAAGAATCATGTAACAGTAATGAAGTAGAGAAAATCTACAGGGAATAGTGTTACTTACTGTGAGTTTTAGTGCTTTACTAAAAATCAGTATGCAGATAAACTTATCTGGTGTTTTTACTTCAGCAGACATACAAATTTTATATTGGATCTGGTATATATGCTTCCCCATGTGTCTTCTGCGGCAGTACATACAGATGCACACTCTCCTTAGCACTGCCAAAATGGTTTGATTTCTTAAGAACAGCTTGTGTGCTCTGTCCTTATTTGATACTCTACTCTGGATACATGGGGGTGTAATTAGTGTTGGCTGTACATTTTCAGTCATTGCAGATTACTAATTGGCAACTATTCCGCTGGCAGAATGCTCTCTTGTTATGAGAATTTAGTGTAAATCCCAGCAGTGTTATATGTTATGTTAGAAAGCATTTAGATTATCTTAGTTACAGGCCTGTCACCAGCTGTATATAACATGAAAAAAACAGAACACCTTAGGCATATAGTGATCATGGAAAAATCAATCTAAATTCTGCCTACCCAGGAAATACATCTTCACAGCTTTATTATGTTTGAATGAGTTGAACTTCATGGTTTCCTCCGTGTTTATTGTAGTCTTTGTCTGTAATAGAGAGAACTATCTCTGCTCTTCTAAGTTTTAGGTGACAAAAATGACAATATCAGAGCATTTTTGGTATGGAGCTTTTCATGTATTTGGATTCAAATTTTGAATAGTGAAGTTAAAGGTTGCATTCAAGCAGTGTCTGAATGTGTATATTGGCTTCTTGAAGAATTTTATCAGTCTTTCTATTGCCTCCTGGTATTTGGGTATGAGAGCACAACTTCCTTCCAAAATAGCACCAAGTATTGAAATTATACTGCAAGGTTTCAGAGGCATGGTTCACTTCACACTGAAAGCACTAAAGGTGGTGAAATATAGTGGGATGGTTCCCAGTATTTCTGCCCTATCTGTATCAACCCTGCCTGTTCTTGCTAGAGGGAAAGAGGGGAGTGGGTGGATCTTGGCATTTATTTTGAGACCACTAGGTCTTGCAGCTTGGAACTAGAAGGAAGTCAGAGGTATGCTGCGGTACTTACCCTCAGCCCAAGAGCACCCAAGTGGGCTGGATCCCATCCCTGGAGTTACACAAAGCCCTCTCTTGATATGCTTTGCACTGCAGCAGAGCTGGTGCTTCAGTACATCTCCTAATTCATGGTGCTTTCAGAGCTCTGGGCAAAGGCAGACTTCCAGCCAGCACAACAGAGCATGACACCTGTTGAATTCTGTGTCACCCCTGTGTCCCCTTCTGTGCTTGGCTGCAGAGCCAGTCCAGACACCCGTCGAGAGGAAATGTGGGTTTTATCACTGTGCAGTGTGGTCTGTGAAGCAGAGTGCCTTTAGGGATGCAGCAGTTCTTGGTGTCTCCATTGGTCACACAGATTCCTTTGTTGCAGTGGGGCATTGCCCCTGCTGTGCTCAACAGCTTCCTCTCCATACAATATTATCCTGGAGAGGTGTTCCACACATCCTTCTGTCACCCTCGGGTTTCCCACACCTCCTAGCTGTGTCTGTTTTCCCAGGGTGGAGTGCCCCTGGCCAACCTTCCAAAATGTGCTGAATGAGCCTTGGAAAGAAGTACATCTCCCAAGAAAAATACTATTAGATCAGTTCTGTTGCCCTGCATGACTACCTGAGTTTTGACCTGTATGGAAATAGGACTGTTTTTAATCTAGTCTGTATTGGATTGCAAGTATTGCATAGTGTTAATACTGTACAAATCATTCTGCTTTGGCTTCAATATCATATGCAATACAATTAGTCTAAGGATTTGGATGTGACTCATTAATCAGTCTCCTGCTAAGCTCCCTGTTATAATACCACAAGGGGCAAACTAGACAGAAAGATGAATGAGTGACTATAGCTGGGTTTCACAGGCTGTACAGTTCAGTACAATTTTTGTCCCTGGCATTTGTGACAAAGACACAACTGGTATCAGGGTGAGAATCCAGCACTGCTGTGCATCTAAGTCTGCTGTCAGCCCGGTGTCACCAAGGCTCGGGGGCAGTCTGCAGGGACAGCTGCTTTTGACAGTGCCTCCCCAAACCTGCAGGGTTTTGCTGTGGGGCCACAGGGGTCTCAGCAGACAGAAGGTGATGCAGTTTGGGATCCATGCTTTGCTCCTGGTAAGCCTGTATGAGAAGTCTGAAGAAATATGTTAAAGGCTTTGCTTGTTAAATGTTAGAATATTCGGGGCAGAAAACCACTCCAGAAGCTTGGCTTTCCCTGGCTGAAAATCTTGGTGCATGCCATAGGTAGCTCAGCAGGGAAGAAGGTGCTGCATGGAGTAATCATCAAGATACAAAACTTCAAGTGAGAAAGAAAAGCCAAGAATGAACAAAGCAGCCTTCAGAGGTTCCCAGGAGTCTCTGTAACACTCAGGATGAGAGTGAGCAGCCGCAGCAATTTGGCAGCAGGAGCCTCTGTTTTTCTCAAGAGCCAGACTGCTTTAGGACTAGAGCTATCAGGTAGTATCTGCGTAGATCTGCATGAGTATGCCCTGAAGGATGTTCTCTCTCTGTTCAACAGGATGGCCTCCTTTGCAAACACTGTTTTTCATAACAAGCTGTGTATATAAATAAATCATGCTAATTAGAAAGGTGAGCAGATTTTCCACTCCATCTGAGAAGAACAGATTTTCAGCACAACATGGTGTGGGTGTGAAAAGGACCTATTTTTCCTATTAAGTGATAATCCCTAGATTTGCCAGGCTTCTCTCAGGAAATGCGCAGCTTGTATTAGGCATTCCTTAGCAAAACGCCCTATTTGTAGATGAACAACATCCCCACAGACAAGTTCTGTCTGTGGGCACTCTTGCACAACCTGAGGGAGAGCTAGTCAAATATTTCTATGCCTTTGAAATCTAGTTAGCAATTCTGGATAAGTTTTGGCATATGTCTGTGGATAGAAAGCTTATACGTCCGTCAAAATGTTCCAAATCACTTGAAAATGCTGTTTATTTTAAAAAAAAACAAAACACTGAAATAAAACCAACCAAACAAAAACAACAAAACAAAACAAACACCCCCTTCCAAAAAAAAAAAAAAAAAAAAAAAAAAGGCCCAGAAAGTCACCTGTCTGGAAAGCTTTGAGAGAAGTGTAAAGTCACCAGATTTATCCTTACATCTGTTTTTGTAGAGTTGCAGAGTTTGCATTTGCCCATAAAAAGGTGAGGCTGAATGCTTACAAATAACACGGTCGTTTCAAACCACTTCTGTAAATGCTGAACTAGTGCAAGAAACGATCTGAAGTAGTGCTTTCTCCCTGTCACTTTATTCTGTCTTCCTTAGGCAGGTGTGGCTGTACCAGATCAGGGGAAGGTTGCCAGTGTTCAATCTGTTCTCTGGCGGTGACCAAAGAAAAGTGCCCAGGGAATATAACATAAGAACAGGGCAGGCATGTAATACATTCCCAGAATATACCACTAACCTCCAACAATTTGTGGTCCAGAGCTTTTTCAAACCACAGGTAGTTTGTTTCAATAGCCCTTGGTGTATGAACACATTGTGTTATTCTTCCACCAGTTTTTTCAACGTGTAAACTTATAGCACAGTCAATGTACCATGGCAAGAAGTTTCATCAGTTGTTTATATGCTGTGTGTGAATTCATCTCCCTTTGTCTTTTTATTTTCCTGACTTTTTATTTTCCTGTCTTTTTATTTTCCTAGATTTAAAAAAAAAAACCAAACACTTTGGGAAACATTTGTTTCCTGATCATAGTTTTCAAGCCTTATATCTAAAATGCCTTTTTTAACAATTAAAGTTTCAATTTTATCTCAGTAAAATACCCCCATAAGTTATTTAAAAACCTACTGGAATCTAAAGGAAAAAAAAATACTGAAAATGTCAGGTGTTTATTATACAGAATTTCTCCCTCCTGCCCAATCTTGTGTTCAGAGCTGAATACTGGGAAAAACACCTGGTTGTTCTAGTTGTTGCCAGAAACTTATTGTTAATCTGATAAAAATAAGATCATGGAACTTTAAAATCAGTTTCTTTTGTCTTCCATTTTGAAGTCTTTCGTGTACTTCAAGCCCTGAACAAAAATGAGGAGAGCAAGAATCAAGGAGATCCTGTTCTGGTTTTGCATACATTAGCAGAGATGAAGGGCTTTACATATTTACAAAGGCCTGGGTTTTTTGGGTTTGGTTTTGTTTTGTTTTGTTGGTTGTGGTTTTTTGTTTGGTTTGATTTTTTTGAGTTGAGTTTTTTTGTTGGGGTTTTGGTTTTTTGTTTTTTGGGGTTTTTTTTTTGTTGGTTGGGGTTTTGTTTTGGTTTGGGGTTTTTGGGTTTTTTTGGTAGCATTTTATAGTCACTGTTTTAGTGTGAGAGAGGAGGAAACTCTACTCTGCCAGTGAAATTCCTCCCCTTCCTTGCCACTCAGGTTCGGTCTCTTAATTGCTATGCTATCATCAGTGTCACTGCTCATCAGCTTTGCTCTCAGATGGTGAGATGTGAATTGCCAATGTGGTGAATTGACCAAAGAGAAGGCAAGTCCTTGAGTCTCCCAGATCAAAAGATTGCTTCCTTCCCCCTTGCCACTTTATGGCTGATGATCTTTCAGTAGGACTTCTTTGCATAGTAAAATGTCACTGATGAGTGTCCTTAGTACCAAGTGACCAAATACTGTCCCTCTGGGTTGTGACCACTGCAGCTAGCCTGGACCCAGTCATGGCAGAGTGGAGCTGCAGGTAGTTATTGCCTCCTAAATTCACAGTACCAGCTGACCATGTTGACTTTGAGAGAGGCGGAAGAGATGACCACCATGGCCCTGGAAGCTGGCACAGTGAGTGGTGACCTCTTTTGAGAGGCTAACGCTGTCATCTTCCTTACCATGGTGTCTTTCAGACAACTAGGGGAGTTGTCTCCTCCTAGCAGGAAAACTACTCTGGTTCCTCTCACAGAACTGCTGAGCAAGATATCTGTGTGAGCATACTGCTTGTGACCTGTGGGTGGGCAGGCTTAGTTAGACACTAGATCTTCTGGTACAGTTTTGATGACTAATCCAGAGCATAATAAACAATAAAAATTAAAATGACAGTAAGCAGGTTGCTGATTCAAATATTTTTTTTTTTTCCCACTGTTACAGGTGTCTTTTTCAGATGCCTTAATGCAGGAGGGCATTACATTTCATACGCAAACGTTTCATCAAGAAAAACTCTATAAACTGCTAAAAACTGGATGCTTTCAGGTGTCCTGCAGAGCCATTGCTATACCCCAATTGAAATGCAAGCCTTATGGGATATTAGTAATATCATGCAATTCAGGCAATTAATCAATGAGATGAGTTTCATCGCTTTCCCTTTATGATTTGTAGGGAGAAGCAGGCAGACTTCTGCAGTGGGTAAATTACAGCACTTGCTGGAAGTTTTGACTTCTGCTTTTCAGAGGAGCTACATCTTCCCCATTTCTGGTCAGAGACAGATGTCCACACTTCACTGTGTAAGTGGGGTGCTAAAGATTAGAGCCGTGAAAATCTCTTAGTTAAGTAACAGCTCATACTAAAAAGATGTGCTTTTTTATTTTTAACTAGGCAGATATGCTTGAAACAGGCAGGCCCCATACTTAATTGGCAGTATGATTTTCTCATTTGCCTCTGACCAAAAGAAGGATAAATAGCCCATGTAGACCCCCATCACTGCAGCCTGCAGCCTGCCTCTTCCTTGGCAAGTAGCCGGGGCAGAGGCTGGCCCCAGGGTCTGCTTATTGCCTTGGACCCTCATTCCTCTCCTTCTGCTCTTTCACAAACCATGGTAGAAAGCAGCTGTGGAACCTGTGTGGTTTAATTCTGACAGAAACCAGAGCGAGTGGTGCTTTGGTTTCAGAGGTAGTGTAATGATTAGTGTTAACACATAAATAATAATTTTGTCATAACATCTGCCACCCTCTTGGGGTGAGGCTGCATGTTTTCCACGTGGGCTGACACTTGCTGGGCACATTTCCTCAGGTTCCCAGACACACCTTAGTTTCTGTATAATTGGTGTGCTTGTTAAAAAGGCAGAAGAAAAAACTCCTCTGCTCCCAATACCTGATTTAATAATAAACTTGTCCCCAACCCTCATCTCCGATCTTTGGGTATTGTGGTCTGCAGTTACAACAGTAGAAGATATCTACGTTTGCCATTGAAAAGAAAGGAGGGGAGAGTTTTTCAAATCCTGTTTCCTTTTTCTGTGGTATATGCAAGAAACACACTGATAAATTTCTCAATTAAACTAGCAGTTTCTTTTTTTTCAAAAGAGAAAAAAAAGAGCTGATCTTTGCACTAGATGGCAGTGTAGATAGTTCTATGGCAAACTCATTTCCTTTGCCAAAAAGTGTAAGAATGATGGTAATAGTAAAGAGTATTCAGCGTAAAAAGCACCTTGCAGTGATGACAAAGGCACTTTTCACTGGTTGTCTGCCCCACATTTGTATTGAGAAGTAATGGGTGTTCCAGATCTGGAAAGCTTTCATAGAAGCTCATTCTCGGCGTTACAAATTACTGCATTTTTCTTCTTTTTATTTCCTTCTCTTATATCTCAGATAAGCTGAACTTCTGCAGGGCTGAGTGTTCCTTTACACTTGTAAAGATATGTTGCTGCTTTCCTTTGTATGTAATCCATGAGGATTCTGCTGACCAAAGAGAGACAATCGCTAAACATTGGCAAGTATGCTAAAATTATTGGCTATGATTACAGATTACTGGTCAAGGTTTTAGTGGTGAATAAATAGGTGTACCAATGACAGGTAAGTTAAAAGAACAATCAAAATTAAACCACAGTTAAGAGAAATTATGCTTTTACCTATATAAAAATATTAAGCACAATAGATATGTTAAGTTAAATAATAAGATGTGTGTCCTGTACTTGAGCATCAGCATGAGAATGAAATCCCAGTGAACACTGTGAATCTTTTATTGAAATTCAGTAGTGCTACTTTACATTGAGATAAACTGGTGGGCAGACCTGAATTGAGACATGGTATCTGAAGTTCCTGTCTGCAACTCAGGAAAAAGTAAAGGTCCATGTTCTGAGACAGTTATGCTGAAGTATATCCACCTGTGAAATGGTGGAGTTTGTTCTCCTACATTTTCTCCTTAGCAAGACCTGCCTTCCAGGAGAAAAAAGGGGCTCTCCTCGAAAGGCACCTAAGAAAACAAATTGCAAACACACATGAACTTTTATTCTGAGTTGGGGAACAAAAATTGATGTCAAGCATAAGAAACTGTTTCTAATTAGGTACAAGATGTAGCTTGAGTAGGAAAAGTACCATGCATACACCTTTGTGGAAAATTCACTTGTCTTAGATACTAAAAACTGGTTTTTGACCAGATACGTTGTGCTGTGTTCTTTAGCTCTCATACATAATACAAAGAGAAAAAAATTGTGATCTCAGACTGATTATCTGAAAGGTTTTAAGGTAGGAGAAAGAATTATTAATTATTAAGTTAGGAGAAAGAATTATGAAATTTTTAATTGCAAATAGTCAGGAAGTATGCAGATATTCTGATGCAGTGACAGAATCTTTCCATGACTTGTGCTAGCCACATAAGATAAAAGTGTAAGAAAGAGTTTTAATTAAAAAAAAAAATAAAAGCAGACAGTCAACAGAAGGAATAAACTTTGCCTCACAGACCATCAAACCTGGCATCTATTAAGCAGAAGGTAATTATATACATGTAATATTATGTGTGTCTATATAAAAACTTTCAAATAAAAGAGCATCTTGGTTTTGGTACAATACTAAGGAGACAGCACGGCAAGCTTGCAAAAAGTAAAATGGTTTAATTGAAGTTCTTGACCTGAGAAATGCATTAAATGAAAAAGTGTTTTATTCCTTAAGACCAGTTAAATAAAAGTGAAATTGTTGGAATGCTTAATTAAGCAAGCTTTATTTTCCTATATGCTGAGTCCATATTATTTTCTTGTCTTGTTCAGATACATGCTAATTGATCCAGTGGAGTATTCATTAGCTTGAATACAATTGAGTATTTATCCACCAATGTATGCTGCTGGAATGAGTAGTTGTTTCTCTTCTTCCCATTACTCTTTGCCTATTTTTATTACATTTCCTAATATTAAAATGAGCCTGAAATTACAGTGTGATATAGGCTAGATTATATACTCAAATGCAAATAAAAATTACATTTGTTCAAGTGAAGAGTGCAAATTAGCTGATACTTGCATTCTCTATGTGACTGAAATGGACATAATTGTTGTGAAATGTGATGGATTTCTGTGTCTTGAATGAAAACTTATGAAGTGCTCTGTCACAGCACTGTCTTTAGGCAGTGATTTAAGGTATAGCTGTGGAAAGACATGGCAGGCAAATTAAGAACACAGAAGTTACAAAGAAGTTTCTTATGCAATTACTCTGCTTTGACTGAGTAGCAAAGCTAGAGGATTGTGTAAAACAATTACCACTTAAACATGAAACTCTTATCTTGCTACTCCAGGAAACCCCTGTTGCTGGCAAAGGGCCCTCTTGTTGTAAGTAGGAGATAACTGAGATAACACAGAAGAAGATTAGTCTCTTGCTGGAGGACCATGTCACATGTGAATGCAGCCTGTGGTACATTTTCACCCTCAGCTTATGTCTCTGTAAATTTTGCAGGTTTGCTGGGCAGAGAGTTGGTACCAGTCTGTGGTACCAACTGGGTTTCAGCCAGGTTTCCCACCCAACTTCTTCAGCACCCCCCTTACATGTGTCTGTAGCATGACACACAGACATGCTGAGAGTTGCTGTCCTTCATGCTACTGGTAAAACTGGGCTTTCAGCCACTTAGAAAATTTCCTTCTTTGCTGAACTGTTAATTTAATTGGTTTAATTCTGCTGCCGTAATGAGAAGAGACTTTTATTTCTTTTAAATGGCTAGTATTTTGCTTAGTTAAATACAGAATAAAATACTGTCTAATCATACTATCTTGTTTTGAGATAGATAACAAGGTTTTAGGGAAAATATATTAGTGTAAATTTACGTAAGTTGTCCTGCTGTCCCTCTGAAGTGAATAAGTTTCATTTAAAAACTTAGAAAACGTATTCTGGGTAAAGAAAATGCAGGTGTGTTTTTCCATAAATGCACATGTCCAACAGAAGGAAACAAAATCAAATCAACAAACAAACCCAACAAAACTAAACAAAACAAAAAACCCAATAAAACCACAGCCTAGAAAGGATGCTTCAGTTTTCACCTCTTCTGTTTTTTTCTACCTTTCTTGTATTAGAAAAGGATTGGTTAAAAAGGTACTGTTTTACTTTTTCTCCTGTATTTTTTACTTCTTCTACCCTTTTTTCTCTGTTATTTTTTCTTCATCTACTCCATCAGTGCCTTGTATGCTATTTGCACTGTAACTTTATAGTGGAATATTTCTGGAAAACTGGTTCCCTAGGGTTGCTAATTAAGAATCATTGCTATTTGTTTCACACTGTGGTACTAAACAAACAAACAGAAACCTCAACCCGTCCTAATTTGGAGTGACCCAGGACATTAAGGAGAACAAGCAGTGCCAATGAAAAGGTTGTGGTCTACCAGTGATAAATGGAAATACATATGTGCTATAATATAAAAGTTACAGAAAATTGGGTAATAACTGGTTTACATTATGCCATAACCACTAGGCTGACTGTACTTGAAGTCAAGTTTATTTCTCTGAGTAAGAGAGGAGGAATTGTTTGACTGGAACAATTGTAAAACTCCAGTGCTCTGACCAGGCTCAAGAGGAAGCCTGACTTCTACAGCTGTGTCTTGCTGATAGGATGTCTCCTGTAGAAGCAAAGCCTCTGTAGAAAAGGTTGGATTATCTAAAGAAAACTTAGTACAGCTCTCTCAACACAGATTTTTAGGAAATTTTATTGATTGTATACTGATTGAGTTAGTTTGAACTGAAAGGACAGAAGAGTTTCCTGGAAGAGTAGCCACAATGATGGGACATGAGTTTTCTAGTCCTGTTACCTATCTGTTGATTATTCAGCATTTTGCAGTAAATAAGATTGATAATAGCCCCACTTTTTGTACACAATCTTAGCTAGTTTTGCCCTCAGTAACTGAAATTGTGCTGAAAAAGCCTCATTTTCCGGGCTGATCAGAGAATAGATATATGTGTATACATATCCCCTGTATTTCTAAGTTTTGAGACTTGGACTACGTAGTGGAAAATGGTCACATCTTGCAAAACATTAGCAATAGCAGCATCTGCAGCTGGATGCTGTGAATGCTTTGCCTGGAGAGCCTGACCAGGCTTAGACAGTGAGCTGCAAGTTGAGGTTTATAGCTTTTAACATCTTCTCTTTGCCAGCTGAGAGAAGTTTTGGCCTAACAGCAGAGTTCAGTAAGTCAGTGGGTCTTTGTGACTGTTAAAGCACTTTCAGAGTGGGTTAATCACCAAGAAACACGTCCATACAAGGTCAGCCACTGTTTACATGGGAGCTCTGATCCCAGTGAAGTTTGTGCACAGCAGCTTCTCTGAACCTGGGCTCGACTCTATTGTGAATTTCCTCAAACAGCTGCTTATCAGTTGGCATGGGTCTCTGCTTGCACATTCTCACTGCTAATGCCTGGGAAAGCTGGGTGTTTGTGCATCCTGTACTTACTTATTGTTGAAATTCCCCATGAGATTCTGTGAAATGAGTTGGGAATAATGCCTTAGTGCTTGATGTTAGCTTTCACTTTATCAGCTCCTGGTACCTGCTGGCTCCATCTACAAGAAATGTCTGAGATGAAGGGCAGGACAGGGCAGCCAGGGCTTCAGTTTGGGTGAGTGTGTTGGGCAAGCAGCACCATGCATGCTGCCTTCAGGGCCAGGCACAGCTCCCAGCACTACGGGCTGGTCAAGGAATTAAACTACTCGTGAAATAGGCAGTGTCTCCTTGAGGTTTTGGGGGTTTTTGGGTATGTTTGGTTGGTTGGTTGCTTCGTTGCTGTTTTCACTCTCTGAAGGAGGGTCTTCTGTGGGATCTGACAGGCTTGCAGGAGCAAAGACTAAGGGAGTACAGACTCTGGTGGTGGTGTAGACCACCAGCAAGCTGCATGGGAGTGTCCAGCTGGGGAGACTGGAAGTGGGTCTGGTCTTGGGGATGACTTGCAATGTCCTTGTAACACCTGTGAAACTGCCCTAGCTAAAGCCAGGGGAGACTTAAGGCTCCTGGAAGTATTTTTTGTGAAAAATCAGAGGCTTTTCGGGGTGTAAAAGTGTAACATGCACAGATAGCATGTTACTAGGCTCTTTTAAGATCACATTCTATATGGGATGAAATTTTTCTAGTGGATTCCTGCATTTTGAAAAATCAAACAGGGTTCTTGTAATTATATTAAAAACTGTCCTGCATTAGCAGAGGAGTGTCTTTGTTCATGTAGAAAATGTTCCTGGCAAAAATGGCATGCCTTTTGGCTTGAAGTACATCACTCTGTCCTGTTTTACTTTGAATTGTCTGTTGTCTGGGAGTATTAGGCAGTCCAAGTTCAGCACTGGTGGTGGAGGGGCAGGTACTACAGTCTCACCAGGAGCAGAGGTATTTGCCTTTTTACACACATAGAGACTCAGACATTTTCTGAAGAAAGTTGGCTAAAACTAGCATAGGTTTGCTGCAAGTTAATGTGATAGACCTTGATTTCATAATATGCATAACTAACCTTAATTTAATCAGAAAATCTGGTTAAGTCAAGAACAGGACTGATTAAAACATAAAGAATAAATCAATAAGATTAATAAATAATCTCCTCTAGGATTAGAGATTGGTGTGAGAGAGTTGGCAGGAAATAATTAAAACACATTCACTGGGAGATTTGATTATCTTTTATTCCTGTTATTTAGTCCTCCTACTTCTAACTAATGCAAATTTCCACCCATGCTGCAACTACAAGCTGATGCAAAACACAGCTGGCCCTGAGGGATATTGAGAAGTCTGATGTCTGTTCCCTCCCCACTCCCTTTAGTGGCTGCTCTGTAGAGGTGTGAGTTGCTATGGCCACTGATAGATTTTGGCAAATAAGGGAATAAACTATGTACATTCTACCTCATGGTGACCAGAAGCCACCTGCCTTGACACCAGAAGCTGAAAAATAATTTTAATTGCTACATAGTGTCCAACAAACTTGTTTTAAGTGTTGTGGCTTTAATGTTAAAATTTCATTTTATTGCCATTTATCAGTGTTTGGACACTGAAGAGGATGATAGTGTAAGATGTTTAATCAGGTTACTTTCTGGAATTTAAAGGTCTGTTGTTTTTTTTTCCTCTAAAAAAGCTAACTTCTATAGAAAATCTGGTCACCACTGGGTGCATGGGAATTCTGCTCTTGTGAAACAGTCTTGTTTTGTTCTGACACACTCTGGTATTATTCTGAAATCTTACTCTGAGGTACTATTTTGGTGGTCAGGTTTTTCAAAGTTTGACAAACCATACATTTACTCAGTAATATCATACAGAACTGTAAGGTCATTCCCAGTGCTGCAGAAGAAAGAGCTTAAGCATCAGTCATCCTCATAGTGGTGAGGACATGAAAGACCACAGTGGCTCATGAAACATGTTTTTCTACACTATTTCACCATTTGGGATAAATAGATGAAACTAATAACGTTCGTGAAAGTGTATCTCAGTGTCTTGCTGTTTGTTATGTCTGATTTTATATCATTCAGGAACACGCAAACTGATTAATTTATAATTTCTAATTAGCTACAAAACTCAGTCTGCAATGTTTACTTTTACTGTGACTAAAGCCCTGAGAGTTTTTTGTGGGGAGAAATTAATTTTATCTCTAAGGCAGTAGTTTTATCTTTCCATCATGACTCAACACTAACTTGCAGTATTTATCAACACTTTTTAATAAGATGAAATTAAATTTACAGATAATATTCATATATATGGAGTAGCTGTGATTCATAAGATGTTATGCACGTTACCTTCTTTGTTGCCTGTCAATGTTACTTTATTATTGCAGCAGCCTAAAGAGGTACTAATCTCACAGCTTCTGGGAAGGGCTGACGAGTGTCTTCATAGGTCTAGAGAATATAGGAAGTGATTTCTGCTGCTCTGCCCCACTTTGCATCAAGAGTGTGTCCGCTGCTGAGAACCAAATGTTCTCCCAGCAGTTGCATTCCTTCTGCCACTGTTCATTGCTGCAAGTCAACAAAAAAAAAAGTCAACAAAAAAGTAGATTCTCTTAAAGTTGCCTTTTTTGGGGTTTTGTATGCTTGCTTGCTTTTGGTTTTGGTTGATTTTTTTTTTTCTTTAATGATTTTTTGTTTCCCAGCAAAGGGCTGCTGCCACCAAATGTTATGCCTCTTCAGCTAATTGGCACTTTGGGGAAGGTTTGGTCTGTAGCTTTTTGGGGCATAGCAGCCTCATGTAAACTGCTTCAGGGAGGGAAATGATAGGGTGGTGTTCACATGTGCATCTCTTTTTATTTCAGTATGAGCTAAAATGAGCTATTTTGGAGCCCAGCTCCAAAATATCCTACTGTGAGCACCACCAGGTCACCATACATAAGGAGTCAGGGCCCATGCTGCCCTGAGGATGTGCCCATCCTGCAGTGAGGAGAGAGGTATCTCTGCCTTGAGCAGAGAGAGGTAAACACCATGGAGAGCCACGCACCCATGGGTGTCACTGAGCTCATGGGAAGATAATGGTGGGAGGCACCTTGAAAATACTGGTGCATCTTTATGGCTCTTCTTCAACAACCCGTCTCCTGCTTGAGACAAAAATCCCATTAGTTATGGAATGAGGAGTATTGCTGTTAACACACTATAATAAATATAAATAAATATAGTTGCTTCTTAAATCAGAGCTTTAAAATAATAATTCAGACACAGTGTCAAACATTCAATTCTTAAGATTTTTCTTCTGCGGACTTTGTCTTAGCATTGTTTGCCTGATCTTTCACCTTTCCTCTTTATATTTTTTTTGGTGAGGCAGATATCACTGTACTGTGTTGGAAAATTTGTTATCCTGTTTACAAACTAGTATTTCATACTGGTCATTCTGTACTCTTAGAGGTAAACTAGTGGGTTTTTCGCTCTGTACTTAGGTAGTCTTTGAAAATCAGATCATGTTTTTCTCTACAAGGTGATTCCTCAGCTTAAACAATTGCTTCCACATTAGTGGCAGCTTTCCTCTGTGAAAGTAAAACTGCTTTGTTGAGTAGGGAAATGTAGAATATTTTTAAATACTGTGCAATCTGATTTCTTAGACTTATTTACTGTATTGCTTAATGGCATAGCATGGGACAAGCCCCATGTGTAAGTACATATATATAAGATATGTAATGGCATCTACACAGGGAATAGAAAATAAAATGTTTACTTAAGGAAACTTTCCTTACGCATTTTGTGCTTTTGAAACTTCACTGCAGGCTAATATCAGCACACTTTCTACGTTCTTTTTCATTTCCTTGGTGATGTTTTGCTACATTGCAAGAAACAAAGGGCAAAACATAGATTAATGATTAGCAATAAATGTTTCAACAGAACCTCAGCTGCAACCTCTGTGCTTGCTTTTGGTCTTGTATTGTGAGGAGGAAAAAAAAAAATAAAACAACACAATAACATTCCAGTACAGCAGAGAGGAGTAAAGGGTAAAACTCAGTTTTTCCTCTACATGGTTTTAGAAAATTAAGAAATTAAAAGTAGTTTGAGGAAAAGTATTTGCAAAGGTCTTTAAACCTAACATGCCAAACTGCCTTTTAAGATTTCTGGCTCTCTATTCTCTTCCCTCTCAGTGAAAATGTATAGATGTGTAACAATTCCCATTACTTACTTTTTGGCACTGGACCTGTTACTCTGAAAAAGCAGATGAAAATTAGGGCTGGTTAGCCACCTGTGGTATGCATTCATCTTTGGTGACAGTAAGAGTGAAAATAAATAATTCCTCCTAATAAGTAAGGTGGGAGGGGAAGAACTTCACTGTATCTAAATAATAAGCCAGGCAGAGAACTTCTAACACCCTTCTAAACATTTCTCAAGATTTAAGAACAGTAAAACATAACCTCTGTAACTAAAAAAGGTTATTTTTAGGCCTTGTAGGGAAATTACAATGTCTGTCCAGTAAAATTCAGTATCTTCATCAATGACCTGCTGACAAAACTGGGAAGGGGATGCTGACAAACCAGAGGGCTGAGCTGCCATTCAGCATGACCTGGATAGACTGGAGAATTGGGAAGAGAGCAATCTAATAACCTTAAATGAGGGCAAATGTAAGGTACTGCACATTCCTAGGAAGTAATAACCCCAGGAACCAGCCACCAGGGGCTGACCTGCTAAAAAACAGCTCTGTAGAAAAAAACTGGGAGTCCTGGTAGGCAAGAGGATGACCATGGGCCAGTAATGTGCCCTTGTGGCCAAGAAGACCAATGGCATCCCAGGGTGCATCAAGAAAAGGGCAAGCAGGTGGAGGGAGGTTCTCCTGCCCCTCAACTCTGCCCTGGTGAGGCCCCATCTGGAATACTGCATCCAGTTCTGGACTCCATAGTTGATGAAGGACAAGAAACTGCTGGAGAGAGTTCAGCATAAAGCGACTGATGATTAGAGGACCAGAGCCAACAAGGAAAGGCTAAGGGAACTGGGTCTGTTCAGCCTGGAGAAGAAGAGACAGGGGGAATCTTATCAGCATCTAAGGGGTGGGTGTCAGGAGGATAGGACCAGACTCTTTTCAGTGGTGTCCAGTTACAGGATAAGGGGCAGTGGTCACAAACTGGAGCACAGGTTCAACCTAAATGTAAGGAAAAATTTCTATAATGTAAGGGTAACAGAGCACTGGAACGGGCTGCCCAGAGAGGTGGTTGGAGTCTCTGTGAGACACTGAAAACCAGCCTGGATGCCACCCTGTTCAACCTACTCACGGCGAACATGCTCTGGCAATGGCATTGGACTAGATGATCTCAAGAGGTGCCTTCCAGTCCCTAACATTCTGTGATTATGTGATTTTACAGCAGCCTATTTTTTGCTCTCCAGATGATGCAAGTGAATATGAAAGCCATTCTTTTGTTATTAAGAACATCTTGATTTAATTTTAGTTCTATAGATGCCACAGAGTTTCCTGCCTAGGGCTGGCCATGTGCAACAAAACACATGAATCATATTGAAGATGCTTTGTTTCACTGACAGTCTGGCTGTCTCCTGGTTTTCAGAAGATTAGATTCTTGTATTGCTTTTTTGTCAGAATTTGGTTAGTCATGAAAGATGCACAGCCATTGCTTTTTATATCTGCATGGTCTTATGGTGACTGATAAAAGAGATATCTCATTTTGCTATTTCTTTATGAATATGCTGCTATCCAATGAAGAATAAACCAAAGAGTTTTAAAAGGTAACATATTTACAGATCTCCATAGAAAGGTACAGTTTTTGCAGTTTGTGCTGGATTTAATCCACTGTCTCTATGTTGGTTATACGAAGGTGAGTTTCAGATCAATTTGTCATTTGGGGAATACAAATTACAAATTTATCTCTCAGCTTGACATGTGCTGAGAGATACAGATAGCTCCTTGTTTGCAGAGCATGTCTGCTCCTGTCAGTGCCAGGATTGTAGTCTTGGCTTATAGACAATTAGAATGAAAGCTGAGTTAATTGGGATGTGGCTGACTGGTGCAAAAATGAGTGTCCCAGCAGCTGGACACACCACAAGCTCATTTGCTTGTGAGCCCTTCTCCTTCCTGGCACCCTGTGGCAGTGGGTGCATGCCTTCTGCCAGCACCCAGATGCAGAGCTTTAGGTTAGAATTCATAGTGGGAGACATAACTCACTGAGTTTTAATGCAGGGCTTTAGGTTGGAATTCATAGTGGGAGACAGAACTCATGGGGTCTTAATGGAGGGCTCCCTTAGGTGAGAAGTTCTTATGCAATTAGCCTATCAGCACACCTTGGTGTGCACTGGCACTCTCAGAACTTGCCACTGCACAGCTGATTTAAAAAGAAGGGAAGCATGAGAAGATGATGTTTTGAATATTTAATAAAAGTGTTAGCTCATCCACTCTAAGAGAAGAAAATCAGGTTATGTGTACTCTATGCTGACTTAAATTAATAGGATTAGCTGGCAGAGAGGAACACCCCCTGTGAGGGACGAGTGCATTGTCTCAACTTGTGATCCTCTCCTTTGTGAGGGTAGGTTCTTTGCAGGTGGCCACATGCAGCAAGATGTTTTTGGACACATGCAAGGCAGAAGCAGTATGACACTTGCAGAAAGGTGACAGTTCTTCTGCCCTGAGATGCTGATCGAGAAGAGTTTGTAGATGCCTGGCTAGCCTGACCCCACTGCACTCCACTGAAGGTGCTGCCAGGTGGTCTCCAGTTAGTTCATGCCAGCTCTTAATTTGGTTTGGTGGCATGACTGTGAAGTCCTGTGTCACTCCTGTCAGAGTGTGCAGGCTTGCAGGCCACAGGCTGTGCTGCTTTGGAGAACAGACCATAGAAACCTGCTCAGTCCTGGGATAAATGCAAAAAATTGGTCTCCGGTCAGGGGATGTGACAGGAAAAATTGTGTATGCATGCTGGCTGCTCCTGAGGGATGCTGTGTGATGGGGTGGGAGGGAAAGTAGCTCAGAGAATGCCTCCAGTGTGTTCCTTGGTCAGGCTGAAGCTCTGTGTTTGTGGTCACTGTGCAATGGAAAAGTTGGGCTTGGTGTCTTCCTGCATTTCCAAAGGCCACAGCAACTTAAGGAGAAATTAGCCTATGTGCACATACAACAACTGAAGTTGTAGGTGCAGCTTAGCAATTAGTTGTGATGGACATTGGTGGTGTGGGCTATGCACGGAGGGTAGGACTATACAGTCTTCTGTTGGAAAGTGTGATAGAGGAAAAGTGAGAGGCTGGCCCTTGTAATGTTACCTCCTTGATGCTATAGGGTTCCATTTCTGTGTGAAAAGCCCATTATTTCTCTGTTCCCATATAGTAAGAACTGGTTGATACAGAAGGCCATAATACCCTTATTAGTAGGGAAAAAGATGAAAAGAGCTACTTGGGCTTGGGTCTTGTTTTGGGGCAAGAAGCAGCATTTAGGGCTAGGTGAGGACAAATCTTCTGATGGAGCTGCTTCATATAAAGACAAACCTTCAGCTGGGACCACCATGAAATAGCTACAAGGGCAAATGCTGCTACACAAGAGGCTTTAAACTTACCAGTTGTACCACAGCATCACAGCTGCAATGCATGCCACCCTTTTATCATAGCAGACTTATGATTGCTCTGGCTATGTATAGCATCTCAGAACTAAATCCAGAATAAGAGACAGACAGAGATTTGGCCGTCTACCTCTAAATATATTTCAAGCTTGTGCCACTCTGTATGAAGTGTCATATGGGGACTTTGTATAAGAGTTAAGCTTGTTTATTTACCAGAGTTTGTGCCTTAAAGTCCCTGCAGCTTGTCTTAGACGCAAAATTTAAATGAGATCATAGTGCATTTAATGAGTTGTTTATTAACATCCTTGATTGGTTTATTAATCTCAGTCTTCAAGTTTATCTACCTTAAAATTTACTTTAAATAAGGAAATTAATTTTAAAGTACTGGGATCTGCAGATGTGTTTTTACAAGTATTATTCAACTTCTAACATTAAAACCAAGAGAGCAAAAAGGATGCTGTGTTTTGTCCTGCCCCAGTGAGTGACAAGATGTGATGGATAGTTTCTGTATGTGCCATGGAGAAGATGGAACTGCTTCTTGTACCAGGCACAGTAGCTCTGTTGTCAGCACTGTGAGTCCACAGGTATACTGAAGCTGCCATGCATGCATCATCCCCACTATGCATTCATTCCTCTCTTAACCACTGTTTTGGAAACCTTTTCATTTGTTACTGGTGCTGGATTTGGATCTTTGTCATGGCAGATGAAAACACTGCTCAGCACACACAGTATTCCACTTCACTCTTGAAGAATTATCAGACTGAACTACTTCAAGTCAGTCATGGAAGTCTCAGCCCCCCTACTTCTCCACAAGAAAGATGTAGATAGCCCAGTTGCATCCTTTGGGCTCCTTGTCACAGCAAGCATTACAACCCATGGCCTGAATTAGCGTACTTTCACGTGAGTCACTGTTCACTGGCATAAACCAAAGGGAGTGTCTTCTACATCACCCATTAGGAATTCCAGGTATAAAAAAAAGTTGGTTTTTTTCTGCCCTGGCTTCTGATGTGGTTTTTTCCTATTTTTTTTTTTCTCTAATATAAACAGAAATTGATTTCTAACTTATGACACAGTACAGCATTCTGAAGGTGGGGGGCGTTATTGCATTTTTGGGTTTTTTTTTTTGTTGCTGTTGTTGTTGTTGGTTGGTTTTGCTTCTTTAATGTAAGGTGATGACAGTTACGTTGTCAGGAACAATTTCCAAAAGAGATGGGTGGTCTGAGAATGTTAGCAGCATGCAGGGAGCCTAGCAATACTGTATGATGGATGTCACCTGAACATACCTGCACAGTTGTTGCAGTTGCAGCATGTGAGCAGAGATCATGTTCTTGGACATTAGATGTGGGCCACAATGTCATCAGACTGAACAAAGCAAGAAGATTTTAGGCCAGTTCTTTTGTCACAGGAGTGATGCTGGAGAAAAGTCCATTAGGATGACCTGGTGTTCGTTTGGATAGTTGGAAGGGCTGGGTTCCTATACTAGGGAATGCTGCTTGTGCTGCAGTTTAAGTTCTAGGGTTTTCTAACTCTTGCTTGAAAAAAATTACTAACCCAAGGTTTTCCTTCCCACATTAGATGGTTGTTGTAGATGAACGCAGGTAAAAAAAAATCTTGAATGTATTTTACACTATTTTGTAAGATAATTTTTGCACACAGTTTTTTAGTAAAGTGCTGTTTATGACAAGTGTCTTATCCATGGTGAGTATACGTGAAAGGGTACATCAGGACAAGTAAAATGATCTGGGGATGGAGTATCCATATAAGTTGTGAGAGAATATTGAGATTTAAAAAATCACAAAAGGTGTGGATAACCTGCACTGATAAGCCAAGCCCTGCAATGCACAAATTTGCTAGCATTCAGTAAAATTGTAGGACCTCACTTTAAAACAAGGAAACAGTGTGCAGTGGGTATTGACATGCTGAGGCAGGTGGCATCAGTAGAGTCAGAAAAGGGCTAGTAAAAATTCATAGGCAACTTATGTGGGTAGTAAAATAACACATTAAGGAAAAACCTTTACATATTCCCAATTCAGTCATTGTTGGTGTTCAGAGACCACAGAAGCTCATCATCAGGCATATCCACTCTCCTTGAACAGTTTCAACTATTGAAAACAAGATAGTTTAGATGACCAGTTTGTCTGTCTCCATAGGATGCCTATTACCTTTGTGTCTGCTGGGTAGCAGTTTGAAATCCTTCCCCTGTTGCTTGGTACTGGCAAGTCAATGAGTGGCTTGTGTAGAACACCTGATTCCTTTTCTGTCTCCTCTAGACCCCCTTGGGCTAATAACTCCCCATGAAGGGAAACTGAAATCCAGCAGCTGATGGTAAAGTATTGCTGTCATGACTAAGAAACGTGACAAAGCAATACACAGGGAAAATTAGAAAATTGCTGGGTTATTTAGGGTACCTAGAAGGATCCAATGCCTTTAAAAGATTTTTTCATATATATCCATTTTATGATGCATTTTCTATACTGAAAGCTGCATAGTAGAGATCAGCTGTTATGCAGTAGGTAGGTGGCTTAGGGAAGTGAAGTAGAAGCACAGCTCAGGAGGAGAGAAGGACACCATGTTCAAGTATGCAGAAGAAAATCCCTCAGACCCTTAATGTTAGTGAAGGTTGTACATTTATTCTCTACTTGCAGGAATAACAAGGCAGGCAGACAGCTTAATGCAAGTCTGCTTAGGAGTAAGGCTGTTTAGGGCATCCCCATGAAACTTGAGAGTCAAGCCTGGCATTGCAGTAGCTGGGAGTCTGTGATTCAAAAGATCAGAGATGAAATTGATTTTTGGGGGGGGTTGTGGCAGAAGGGAAGCAAGTGCCCTGGTTGAGAGCTCTCTGCTCTTTTCAGCTTGCTGACTCAGGCCCCAAGCTTTCTGAGCCATCTCTCTCTTTTTAACAGAGCTTAGCTCAGCTTTTGCCTGGATCTCTGCTGTAAAGAGATCTCTTACAGACCAAAGCCTTAAGTGGAGGGAGTGAGGAAGGTATGCATTCATGCTGACCATAGCCATACCTTGCTAATTAAGTTGCCTGTTGAAAGGATTTGCAAGGATTCTTTTGCTCTCCTTGTACTGCAGATCCTGCAGAAAAAAACCCAAACCAAAAAAAACCCAACACATACCATAGTGAGAGGTGGTTTCTTTGGTTGCCCTCTTAGAAATAGTCCAAAATCAATTGCCTGTCATATTGCAAATGTGAGAGTTGTCTCTGTGTCATTGCTATTGATGAAGGAGGCTGAATCACAGCAGACTGCTTCCTGAGGGAGGCTCAAGGAAACACTGGTCCCAAGGTATTTTAACTTTTGCATTTTAGGATGGCCTAGGCAAAACCACCCTGTGACAGTGATTTATTTTGTTCAGTTAGTAAGAATTAGCAGCAATTGTACTTGCACAGTTCTGCTTGTGATTTGGATTCAACATTAAAAAGACATTTGCTCTAGAAAGTGTGCAAATGGGTGATTTTTTAGATTATTATAAATAATTAGGTGAAATTTACAATTGGTCATAGTTTACCCTTCTCTCAGAGATGACTGCTGTGTCTGACCTGAAAAAAATCCTCACATGCCTGCCTTCTTACTTGCTTTTTAATTTTGATTATAAAAAATAGCAACCAAAATATTATGTCTCCCATATTAAGTTTTCCTTTCAGTGGTTTAGCCGCCTGTTTTGATAAACACATGGATAAGAACAGAACCACAGCAGGAGTACAGTTGAAAATAAAATATTAGTGAGATACACAGTCATTCTCTCAGGGTAGATACCAACCACAGCACAACTCCCCACATACTTTCCCTGTTGCTGCTGCTGGCTTTGGCCCTTGCCTCATTTAAATTGCATCTGGCATATCTGGCTGAGGATAGAAATTAGGTTGCAGACTTTCCTGTTTCCTGTGGAGCCGCACAGGTTTGGGAAGTGCTGGCCCCTCTGGCTGAGGAGGAGGAGGGATTCCCAGTGCCAGTTTCTTCTCACAGCTAGAGAAATTACCATCCATGTGTTTAGATCAGTTTTGCATGTATCTTGGCTCTTGTTTGCAGAAGTTATCAGCATCTTACAGAATTAAACTGGGCAAGTTCTACTGCCAGGGCAACCCACATGTGAGGAAAGTGTCAGGCAGAAGTCTTGTTGCACTGATGTATTGCAGGAATGGAGCAGTACCTGTTCTTCCTCGAGCATTGGATTTTGTGGGTCGACTTATTCAGTCAAACCCCTCTATCCCAGGCCTGCTTAATCACTGCTTTGCACTTGTTGGACAGGATTGAAGAGCTGGTTTCCCTCATGGAGCCATCCTTTGACTACATCCACTTGAACAACCAGAAGCCTTTGAATCCTGCACAGTTCTACCCCACAGTGCTCTCACTTTTAGTTCAGATCTTAAGCAACAGCATCTTAGCGTCTCAGCCACACTCACCCTGTGAGTGGTTGAAGATATCTGCAGATCTGGAGCTTCAGTTGAGTGGTTTATGTGACCATTTAGACTTAGCAGTCTGTGTGTGCCATGAGAAAAAAAGTTAAATGCATATCCTAAAGCCCCACTGCCTGGGAAGCCAAGGCCTGCCTTCTTGAATCCCACAGACAAGAGTATGTGCATCACCATTTCCCAGATATGACTGGCCACTTGACAGGACAGACTTTCATGATTGCTTTTCTGAGTTAAAAGCTGAATTACTATTCTCTACTAATTACCGTGTTGCCAACACGTCGTTCTACAACCACTTTTAGATCAAAGTCTGCTGTGTGGATGCCTGTACTGATGTATATGTACTGACATTTTCTGCTGCAGAAATACAAGCATAGGTCTGGGTGACCTTACGAGATGCAGCACAAAGGAAGAGCAAGATTTTTGTCCTTCATGATTAGGACAGGATTAGGACATAGGCTTTATGTTCTGCCATTCTGGAAAAACCTGTAGAAGCTGGGTTGTCACGATAGTTTGTAGAAACTGAGGATCATATGTGTTTAAGGTTTCTGCTACTGAACCTCGGGGCAGAAGAGAACTTGAATATCTTAACACAAAACACTTTAAACAACCGCTTCATTGAGCAATAACACTTCATACAGCTAGTCTCTGCTTGTTTTGCATTTGCCCTAGGGTCTGTAAATCACAGTATTCACAGTCAGGCATGGGGTGAACATGTAAAAACACATGGGCAGAAAGCTGAGGAGCTGGGAACGGAATATATATATATTAGCTGTTCTGCTAATATTCTTTTGTAGGATGTCTGCACTGGAGAACATGCTTTGCTGTAGAGCAGGCTGTGTTTTCCTCCTCTGTGCATTCTAGCTGTCCTCCAGGGTCACCCTGCACCTTGACCGCACCAGAGACTTCTATCAAAGTGCAGGTATAAAGGGGTGTGTGTTGCTGTGGAATCACATATGTCCTTTCTAAAAATGGTCCGCAGCTGTGCAATTTCAGAAATTCAGTTCCCAATGTATAGCTGTGCCTCAAAGCTGTATGAATGCCTTTCTCCATGACTCTGCTGAGCTAGATCAGATTTTTCCATAGTTCAACAGCTTTTTAATAGGCAAGCTTTCAGATGCAGTTATCATTTAATCTAAAAAAAAATTTAAAAATTAAAAATAATAGAGGAACCAATTCTTTGATTTATCTTGGGGATGCAAACTATTTGACCCTATGGCTCTCTATTTTTCCCCTTTTTTTCTATCTGTGGGACTGCATTTGCTTCCTGAATTATTTTATTAATCCGCATTTAAGCTCAGAGGCATTATTGTTTTAACTAGTACAGAGTTTGTTTCCTAGTGGAGGTACTTAAGCCTGCACAACTTTGAAATTAATAGACGCATACCCAGAAGGGAGTTTGTACCTGGTCAATTACAGCTCTTTAAGCCACAAACAAATGTAGACCTGAGGCCCTGTTTTGGTTTTGGCAGTGTTTTTATTGATTTTATGTCTGCTCTTACCCCAACTGTATTTTCTTCTAGTTGTATTAGGAAACTCTTTATGCATGCCCATGACAGTGACAAGCATTTTTGAAACAGATGGGATGAAGCTTAACAGATTTTACTTTTAAACTCTTCATGAGTTTCCAAGCACGCCACAGCATGGTGTTTCCATAGCATGGGTTGTAGGTCAGGGCTCTCTTTTGTGGTTAAGCTGCTGTCATCCGGGGCTGTGTTCTGCCCAAAAAAGGTGGCTCCCTCACAGGGCCCCCTCCTACCAGTTTGCCCATACCCATCCATGAGTGCATTTTCCCTTGTGCAAGTTCTAGTATGTGTAAGCCAAGCAAGCTCCAGCTGCTAGTTAACATCCAGCCCTGCAGAAGCACTGAGACAGGACACAGGATGACTTTGACCAGATGGATGCAAATCTGGTGTCATGTTTCCCAAGCATGCTTCCCTTGGTCTTTCTTTCCTTCTAGTTTCCTTCCTTTCTTTCCTTCCTATCTAGTGGGATAGGAAGCTGAACATTGGCAGAAAATTATTAGGTTTACAGTGCTACAAGCTTTCTGCTTCCAGCAGATGTGTGTAGTGAAAGCAGGGAAGGACACCTCTTACACCTCAGCACAGAGCTGTGCTGAACAAATGAGAAGTCCGTGAATTAATTTAGCCCTGTCTACTCTTGGGTGTACTGCTGGTAGAGACTTACATCCAGCTAATGACAGTAGCCCTGAGAAACTTAAGGTGGAGACAGAGATGATTTTTCCACAACGATTCACTGTGACTCAGTAAAAGTTGCCTTTCTTGAACATAAAATGTAACTTTATATTCTGATGGAAATGGCAGGGATGAGTGATGCTTTAGAATCTCACCCTTGGAAGGGAGTAGTTAATGTTTCCCTGAAAGCTCACAGATTTCAAACCTTTTTCCTGGCTGCAAACCAGCCAGCAACATGCTTTTCTACTGTTGTTTTTTTTCACCATGCTTCATTGTTTCAGAAATCTGATAATTATTGTTATGCCTGGAGTCTTGTCATGGGCCTCTCTGCATCATGGTCTGTGCTGGATGCCTGCTTTTTTTTATTTTGTTGTTTGTAGCCTTTTGCATCTACAGTCTTCATGATAGCTTCATGTCTGACATTGCCCTCCTTTCAATAAGATCAAAAATTTAAGAGCACACAGCAGAGCTTGGGGAGGAGGAGTTGCATTAGAGGGCTTTCTGTGTCTTTGGAAATTTGATGTCAGAATTGTACTTAAAAAAAAAAAAAAAAGTCATGCTTTTGTTCCTTGAAGGGGACAGCTAAGCTGTATTGGCCTGTGTGAGTAGCATCCCATCAGCTGTAGGAGACAGACATCTTCTTGACCATACCTTTTGTCTCAGATCCACATTGTGCTCGCAGTAATTAATTTGTGGATTTTCTTTTCCCTTGCCAATCTGTGTAGCTTTTAAACAATTCCACGCGCGTAATGTCAGGGGCAAATCAACTATAACAACCATAACTATAACTCAGCAAACAGATGGGTTTGCTGAGGAGTTGTCGGCCTAAGTCAGGATGGGGTCAGCAAAGCAGTGTGTTCTTGCTGCACCTAAGCTCCACCTGTCTGAGTCAACAAACTGAAATGCTGCTTGGATTGTAGAAAACATGAAACCGAGCCAAGAGGAGGCATTTCTGCAGCCTTGGATGAGCCAAATTTGTTGCTCTGAGGGTGGTGATCAGGCTGCCTCTATGGTGGGCAGGGAAGGAGTATCAGGAGAGGTGCTGCAGAGAGCAAGGCTGGCTTTGCAGAGCCAGACAGCCACGAACTGCTGCTGGTTTTGGTTCTGCCTCTCACTTTGCTTCTTCACTCACCTGCCCAGGGCGACTGCACTGTCTTCCTGTACCCGCAGCTGGAGCTTCAGGCAGGTTTGAGATGCCACATATGGGCTGAGGGAAAACCTCACATCCAGAAAACCCGTCACCACCAGGACCTGCAAGGGACAGGTCTCACAGTCTGCCACGCACCATCCCGGTGGGGGTCAGCACCAGCTCTGGTTCCCCCTCCCTGCTGGCTTCCATGTCAAAGCTGTTGGCCACTGGGGCTCATGTGCTTGGTTGGGGCTGCATCTGCTGTGGGGTGGGACACCTCCCAGGGGGGACAGCAGAGCTTGGAAATAGCAATTGGATCCCCTCTTACTGGTACAGATCTTCTGTAGGTGGTCTTCTCCTAAAAGTCCCCTGACCCTGCCTACATGAACATTTGGGTAGTCTAAAATTTGCATAGATGCCAGCCAATGTGAGTAATCTGGCATGGTACAAGGGATGCTAAGGACAAACTGCAAAAAACTCAGGGTAGGCAAAAAAATCCAAGACCAATTACAAATTCAGCTGGTTACATCCTCATTGAGGACAGATCCAAAGCAGTGGTCCTCCTTGGGAAGTTGTCAGAGAGCCACAATTCAACTTGAGATAACAGGACAGCTGGTTTTTTTGAGAGCTATGACGCTGATTAAGAGGAATCCAAGTTATTGCTATGGTGAAGTTTAAGCTTCCAACATTCAGAAATGCCTATTGCTTCATGTACCTAACTTCTTAAAACAGTATGTTTTTATCTGACTTTTTCTTGTCTGTTCCAGGTTGCATGTCTGGTTGGACTTGATATGTGACATATGCACGACAGCTAACAGCCTAGCTCTGGATGTGTCACTGAGCAAACATGGCCTACCCAGCGAATACTAATGGCAGTGTTACAGGTAACTAGTCTTACACCTTTGGATTATTGATTTCTCTTTTTAAAATCTTTCTTCTTAAATTGAATTGTGAAAGTGGCAGAAAAGGAAGTAGCAGCAGCTAAAACCAAATACTGAAAACTAATGAGAGCCTGTGTGCTCTCCCACAACCATCCCTGATAATATTATAAATATGTAAAGTGTGAAAAGTTGTTTGCAAAGATGTTAAGGGCTGCCACTGATCTGCAGTGCTCTGCATGAGGGCTCTGCATACTAGGGCCTTAGCAGGTTTACATCCAACTCTGAGAGGCCTAGAGATTTGCTGCAAAACGTCATGTGGTTGTTATCTTGTGTCTGTAATTAATTTGTGAGATTAGCCAGCTCCTGTAATCCCCCAGCCCTTGTGGTCACCCTTACTTGTCAGGCTCATTTTTGTTTCTTGCTTCTCAGGAAAACATAAAAACCATTTCTGGAGCAACATCAAGAGAAGGTGTTCAGTAAATTCCACTTTTTTGTTATTTTAAGAAGCTCCCGATGTGTCTGTTTGGGTTGAGTGAGACTTGTTGAAACAGATCACTTGGTATGTTCAAAGGTTGCTGAGGAGGACTGAGGGTCAGGAGCAGGCAGAGATTGCAGAACGATTGATAACAGCACAGCAGCAGCGTTCCTCATGCCGTTGTGTCAATATTTTCCTGTTCTCCAGAACACTGCACAAACACAGCTTTAGCCCAGTAAAGCTGAGGCTGCTCCAGTGGGATTAGATGGAAAATTTCAAGTGCGTGGCAGGAACCTGTGGGTGCTCTTTTGGGACCTTCTAATGTAGGTATGATGGGAAATGGATTTATCAATGAAGGCAGCTGGGGAGGCTGGGAGCACTTGGAATATCCTGTGAAGGAATATAAAATGTCTTCATTGCTATGCATGTAAATAGAAATTTCAGCTTGCTTCACCCCTCAAGCAAGGCTGCTCTGTAGATCATGACAGGAACTTACTGAGAATAGGTTTATCTGGTGGATTTAGCACCAACCTCCTTTGAAACTACAGTCTGATATGGAAACAAATCCTGAATTACTCACTATACCCACTGTAGAACTGTTCTAATTAGTGCAAGGGATTAAGGCATTTTATGTGCAGGAAAACAGAAATATGGAGTGTCATCGGCAATTTAGGCAAAATAGGTCTTTTTGAAGGCTAGTGGAAGATACATGAAAACATCAGAGCACTGGAGTTATGTATATGTGTTTATGATTTAAAGCTAAATTTTCTAATGTTAACTCCTGAGATTGCTGAAATGTGAAATTGCTTTCTCCTCTCCAATCTCTCCACCCCCCTCCCATTTTTATAGAATTAAAAGTATATTCTCTAAGTAATAAACTATATCCTTTTATAACCTTTTGGAATCCTTTTAAGAAGGCAAACTTGAGAGCCTCTGCTGTATGATATAACTGTGGCTGTTTACTGACAAAATCTCCAGCATAACTTGACTTTTTTTAGTAATATACTGTTAACTTAAGTCATGCAGAACAATTCCCTCTGCTTACAAGGAAAGAAAAATTGTGCATGGACTGTTACTGATTAGTTTACTAATTCCTCTCTTCCCCTCCCCCCTCCATGCCCACACTAGAATTGTCTAGTGAAAAAGTTGATAAGCTTATATGTGAGTCTAAAAGAAGCTAAATGCTTTAACTGGGGATGTGTGAATGCAAGATGAAGTTTCAGTTCCAGGATTGTTATGCAAACAAGGCTTATTGCCAGGTAGAAGCTGTTTGTTCCCTTATTCGTAGAAGGACGCTATAATGAACTGCAAGTATTTAATTCAAAACTAAATTGGACAACATTTTGCAGAGACTGTCAGGACTTGTTGGCTTTGCAAACCTGTGAGGCTGACGTTCTAACATGCAGCTATGTACGCCCGTGTCTCCAAATCCTCCGTAGTTCATTATGGACAGAGTATTGGACTGCAAATGCCTGTGATTTGTTACCCTGCTGTGCCGCCTGGGAGAGAATGCTTTTGGATGAGTAGGAACTGATTTGGGCGTTGGAGGTATTGAAGCCAGCTTCTTAATTGCATGGAGCTTTAAGAGCAAAAAGACAAACTTCAGGGTGGTGTTTTCTGAACCCTCTGAATCAATCAGCAACAGGAAAAAGAACTAGAAAGACTTGTTGTGGACTACTAAGCTGCATTGATGTTACTTGAATATTTTGGCAAGTTTGGCCACATGTTCAGCTGCATTCAAGTATGAGGTGACTAAGGAGCAGTGGTTTGCTTTGGTTAACTCGAGAATGTGAGTACTTGAACTGTTAAATGATTATGCCTATGTGCTCTTTCTGTCAGTTTTTTTCAATATACAAGTCTATATGGAGCCCTGCTGCTGCAGGAAAGAAGTGTAAAAGATTGATAAAATTTGGAACTTGTTTCCATCAAACGCTAAAGCTAATTTGCATTTCTGTAGTAATTGCTTTTTTAAAGGATGTTTTTGGGAAGTACATTTGCTGTAAATATTTTCAGTGAGCATGTACGTGAGATAAGCTACAAAAATTTATAATGGAACCACCTGTCATAAATTTCTCTACCTCTTGCATATCTCAGTAAAGATGTGAACTTTAGGCATGGAGGATAAGTAGCAGTCTGGGATTCAGACTTCAGTACTTTTTTGTCAATATTTTTTTTTGCTGCTGACTTCCCAGTTTCATTGCGCTGAGGACTTGTAGCAAACTGTAGCTGCAAGCTTTTTTGCTCATCTTTATACATTTTGGAAGTTGGTTTTGGGACTTACTGTTTATGGACTAGGCTCTGTCAAAGTTATGCCACTTGCTCAGAAAATAGCTGAAGTCTCTCTTGCACTAGTGACAGGTAAATCTGTGCTTGTAGACAAATTTACTTTATTAGCTGTGTGCTGGGTAGTGTCATCTGTTTGCTGCTTTGAGTCTGTCCTGTTGGCAAGTGAGCATATTGCTCAGTCTACGGAACTCAGCAGGGCTAAGGCAAGAGGTTGAAGTCCAGAGAGTGTCATGCACCTGTTCGTGGAGCTGCAGCAAGAGCTGGGAAGTACCCCTCATCCATAGGGAGCTGTTGGGAGCATGGACTTGTTTTGGTGCGTGATACAAATTAATTTCTCTTTGCATAGTACAAAGGAAAAAAAAAAAAATGAGGTGATTGTTTCTTGAAATACTATTAGTGTCTTCATTAACTCCTGGGTGAAACTTCCAGTAATTGTTAGCTTCTATGCTTGATAGGACTGATGCATAAATCATCTATTACATGCGTTTATGAAAATATTTCTGTAGCAGTATCTGTAAAAAGGTCCTCAGTCAGCTACTGGGAACACAGTGCACACCAGCCTAAAACTTACTAGGCAGTTTGGAAATACTTATGGCTGGAATTTCATTCCTTTCCCTAATACATGTTTAGCTGAAACTTTGTTGTCAAAACACATGTTCTGAAAGGCATGAAATTCCAGTCCAGTTCCATTTGTTCTGATGTAGGAAGCAGCAAAACAAACATCAGAGACTGATTAAAAAAGATAAAGGATTAAAACCTGTATTTGTTTCTAAGCATAATGAAAATATCTGCTTTATTTGACTTTCCTAGGCATCTGATGTTCTGTTTCCAGAGACTGCAAAATTGTCAGTCCTAACTTTTTCAGGGAGTAGGAAAATCATTTTAATGGACGAAAACCTTTTGCAGTTTTCCAGAGCAGGATGGGCTGCAGGGGTGTACAGCAAGGCTGTTACACAAACATTTCCTTTACTTCGCTTTGGAGCAAAGGCATATTGGTTCTGTATATGGTGCCTGAGATGTCCCTGCTTCTTTCTCTTTTCTCCCTTCAGTCTGCACATTCCCCCTCACTTGTGCTTAAGGATTTGTGTTTCCATACACTTTCCACTCCCCACTTTTAACAAGGCATACTACATCTCTCACATACTGTCTGAACTACTTCCCTGTGTTTAACTCAGCTATATGCTTTACCTCCTTCAGATTCCTACATGGCTCTTAAAGCAGTGGCCTTGTGGCCACTCACCATCATTTTTATTTTTGGTCTCTGCACCTGTGAAGCAAAGAACTGCTGTTGTAACACACAGTGTGTAGGCCTCAAGAGTCTTTGCTCCCAGTTTACTCCTTTCACTTTCAGACTCGCAAGGGGTGGGGAGAGTGTCACCCCCAGAAGACCCAAGCAGACACCTTCACTTGGGAGAGTGTGCTCAGGACTGCAGGTGGTCTGGTGGCAGATGCGAGCTGTGTTGGACCCTCTACTTATTTTATACATGCACTCTTACTTTACAGTAGCCCATGGTTCTCTGGCTAGATTTTCTTTGCATCAGCTCAGTTTTCTTCACTCCTTAGTGAAGCTATAACTGTGCACCAGTTAGCTGGAGAATGAGGCTGTTGCCTGAATGAATGTTGTTTGAGATATTAACGTCAGCATGACTCAAAGACCAAATGTTTAATAAATGTGTTTTCCATCTGCTGGGATATAAATGCTTAAGCAACTGTTGTAAAGAATTATGAAAAACCCTGTTGGCTTATTAACCCTTTTTACTGAAGCTGGTAAATGGAACACACATTTGCTTAAAGCAAATACACATACACATCCTCTGCACTGGTTTGTAACAACTCTTGCCAAACATTCTTACACACATTTTCCTTTCAGTTACTGGATTATTTGAGTTAGAGTCTCTCCTACTTTTGATTTGATTTTACTGGTGTGCATAATCTCAGGCAATAGGTGTTGGAGTTTTGCATGTTTCCTGGCCTAACGCTCTGAAGCGTAGGCTAAGAAAGTGCTGTGCACCAGAACACTACCAATTCTTACTAATTTTAGCAGAATATCCTCTGTCAGTAAATGGCCAACTTAGAGACATGAAGAAGCTAGCAATCTGAGTGTTTGATTGCTAGGTAGTAGTACTCAGGCAGACAGACCCCTTCGTCCTGAGAACCAGAGCCCAGGGACAGCCCCTCTCTGCTGCTCTCCTGCAGAGCAGGTGCCAGCGAGGCATCCCTGAGGTACTGCTGACACCCGGAGTTTCTCAGCCTTAAATGCACCGTGCTTGCAGTGAGTTTGCACTTTTATGGTATCAGCTGAAAGCAATGGTAATTTGGGTTGAGTCAGGGCTGTCTGATGAGAGACTGCCTAAACATCTGCTTTTTCCCCCACCATAATCTGAGTGCACATTCCGATAGCCATCAGTTAATGGGAATGGGTGCACAACAAAGATGTGTTGTGGCAGCTGGTGGGAGATACCCAGCATCAGGAGAGCCTGCTGAATTGCCATATAGTCTTGTGCTTTCTGAGGGAGCAGATGACATGCAGGGCTGTCACTGGGATCCTGCTTCTGCCTCACCCATAAATGATCTCGTGAGTCACTCTGGTGGTGCCCAGGATTTAAAAGCAAGCTAGGGTGGGACCCTGAAATATGTGGGGTGAAGGGTGAATGAGCCTCCAGTGATTTCATATCAGGCCTGTCATAAGGCATATCAAAGTTTCCATCAGTATGCTGTAGTACACTCACTGCTGCCATATCTGCCTTAAGGACAGAAGGCTGGAGATGGACCACATCACCTCACTGCCAGTGCCTACTTTCTACTTGAATTAATACTTGTTTCTTCTGAAATTGCTAGCTGATACCTGTAATCCAAGGGTGCATTGCTGCAACTGGAAGTTTGAAAACATGTTCACTTGCATTGGCTCAACTTAGAGGCCTTTATCAGACAGATCAGAGATCATGTGTCTTCTTTTACATAGAACTTGTTGCCTGAAGAATGCCCTTCAGGTCTGACTTTGGAATCTGCTGGAAGGGTATGGGGCAGGAAGGAGTTGGAAAGGACTCAGTGAATACCGTGGCATTAAGAGTTGAGGACATTGCATTGGGTCCAGATAGCCCAGTGCATAGAAATGCAAATTTGATGTGGAGGCCCAAGAAACAAAGCATATATATAAGATGCAGATGCTTTGCAGAAGGACAAAGTACCATGACAAATGGAACAGATTTAACTGGTCTTCTTGTAGAGATTATTACAGTTGCATCTTGTTCTGGATTATTTTATGCAGCTGCCCAGAAGCTTCTTACATCTCACTTAGGCAAAGGACTGTGTTCATTCCTCTCCAATGCAGGCTTGCTCATGGAGTAAAATGCATCCTTTCCTTGTCTGAAATGTCAACGTGCACTTGCATGGGCAGCACCTGAACCTTCCCATGTGGCCTTCTGCTGCTCCCTGTGGAAATATGAGTCCTCTACACCCTTGGAGGGAGCTAAGGGTTCTGATTTTATATTTTAAAGCCAATAATGCTCTAGGGACTAAACAGGCATATCCTGACGTTTATGGTACCCTGCAACCTTGCTGAGCTGTTGGTGATTTGCAGTGATAAAAGCACTGATCTTGTGGTGGTCCTGTGAGAGGTGCCTGCCTGGAGGAGCAGCCTGTGGGGCTGGGTGAGGGACAAGCACTGGTAGCAGAGCAGGCATGTGTCATGAGAAAAATACCAGGAGTAAAAGTCTTCGTGACTTGAAACTTTTTCTCTGGATCTTCTTCCTTCCCCATACTCTCAAGATACACAACGTAACATGGGAAATCTATTCATGTCTATTTTACCCAGATTATTCTACAGTATTCCTTACTCCCTTCCCAGATTCTCTGGCAGAAAGAATGAATAATTAATTCATATGAATGTCCTCCCTGTATAAAGGGAGAGGATTTAGTTGCCTTTAAAAAGATAATGTTCCCCACAGAAATGGCTTGGATGGAAATAGCCTGCCTGCAGCTGGTTGTCTTCTGTTCATGAACAGTGAGTGCCTGCATTTAGACATGTTCCTTGCAGAGGGGTTACTGCTGGAACAGAAGTCCTTGGGAAGTTTCTTGTAATAGCCACCTCTCTCCTCCTCCCCTTTCATGCCATTTATAAGGCTTTGGATTAGAGATGACAGAAGAGCAGCACTTCCCATATCGTGTTTTCACAGCAATTTTAGGGGCTGGAGGAGTGCTCAGGTTGCCCACTTTGGCACCGCTTCTGTGTCTCCGTTTCCTTCCTCTGGAAACATGACTCCTTGTGGTGGCAGAGTACAGATTCTTGCCAGGATGTCCCCATGTGACCAGCTTCAGGACAGAAGAATGCTTGTGACTATCCTCCCTTTTCTTTCTCCCATTCCCTCCTCTGATTTCATCTGGAAATTGCACTTAACCATATTGACTGACTCTGTGGGTTGCATGTTGCAGTGTCTGGGGATTAGCTAATCAAACAGGCCCAAAAAGAGACCTCTCCCTCCCCCATGTCTCTAACTCTTTTACGGCGTTCATAGCATATACCTGGTCTGCCTTAGATACAGTCTCCTGAGATTTTCCTTCACTTGTCTTCACACAGACTGTGACAAAACTAGCCAAGACACTCAGAGAGGTAGGTGAATGTGAGATCCCATCACTTTTTCTCATGCTTTCAGTCCATCCTTCCCTAATTAAAATACCTGTAGAAGTAGGTAATGTGACCCTTACCCCCTCTCAAGGACCATCCTTTTTCTTGCTTAATTTCCCTACCCTCGTTATCTCACACTGTAATGAGTGTTTTATGTAACTGGGTTGGTTTGGGGTTTGTTTTGTTTTTATTAACATGTCCTCTATGTTTTTTCTTCATAACATTATGTTGCTTTCCTTTAACACACAGGTCTTGTCCATGATATTTCTGTATTGCCCATCAGCATTTGTTTGGAAGTAGGAGAAGGAGGATGGAGGGAGAGGGAGGAAATTGTTTTTAATAGCTGCGTTCGAAGGCTTGGTCACATTAGGGTGAGGATCAAATTAACTGATAATTGGGAACAGATTGTTCTCCCTATATAAACCAGACAACTCTGGTCTCTTATTGCTGAGGGGCATGTTTGTTGATGTTCTCCTAGCCCCCTCCCTACTCTCTTCACAAAACCACCCCCTCTGCCTGGAGCACTGTCAGATGGGTTGCAGAAGATCTAATAATAAAAAGAAAACACTTGTGCAACTTTGCTGCTGTTACTGGAATTTCAGGTCTAGTTCTAGCAAACAATTCAAGTTTTAACACTTTATACACACTGATTGGTAAATATAAAGTGTGCAGATTAAAAAGAAAAAGTACAGTCAAAAAAAATGCATGATTGTGGTTTAAAAAAGAGGAGTCACATTTGCATATGATGGAAACATAAAGAGAAGATGAGAGCAGTTATGTTTTAAGGGATTACAAGGACTGACAGTAGGCTTTTATCTTCAGAAATTTCATGGCCGAGCTCTTTCTTGTCCCCTTCTCCCTCCATCCAGGAGAAACTGTAATTCTTAAATTTTGGATATGTTTTCCCATATCTTGTTAAAAGGTTAAAAAAAGTTTAATTCAGAATAATTTTATGCTCCTGTCCTGTTTTTCTACATGGAGACAAATGGCTGTTAGGTATCTTTTAAGCTTGCCAGTACTTGAATTTACTCACAAGGGTGTGCAACCATGGCATCACCCTTTAAACTTTCACCATCATTAGTTACAGTCCTGTTCCTCTCCTCCCCTCTCAAGATAGTGTGCATGCTAGCCAGGATGCCTGTCCTTCCCTTTTTGTTCCCTGATACTCCTCTTAGCCCCTCTCTCTGGTCTCATCCCAGCTCTCCCTGAGGACTTTGAGGGACTTCTTCTCTGGTGCAGTCACTGGGGATTGCAGCCTGCACCTTCCCCCTTATATCCAACCCTTCTATCTCTTTAATGCTCAGAGACTTTCTTACAACATGTCTTCGAGTGCTGTGGAAAAATGAATGCACTGTTGAAATTTGTGGGAAAATTATTTCCCCCTCCCTTTGCAGAGAAAAGCAAGAATGCTACAACCCTACAAGCACATGCATGGCTCAGCCAGACCATCTCAGCCCAAATCACTCTAGGACAGGGCACCAGGTACAGCCAAGACCACAGAAGCAGAAGAGACATGTCTGTACAAAACTGAGAGCTGCATCTCCTGCTCCACTTCAGCTTTACCATCCTCCCATCCTTCTGCTGTGTGATGTGCAGCACGTGGTGTTTATCAGTTACATGGAACGTGAAAAATGAACATGCGTAGTCTTGCCCCTGGGTCCTCCTTAGTTATGCGTGACACTTGGCTTTTTTTCCAAGTTTGTTTGGCACTTTCTCTTGCCTCAGCCTTTTGTATAATCAGCATGTTATTGTGGGCAGAAGTGCAGTATTTCTGGATGAGTAGTAGTTTCTAGAAATCCATGGTGTTTGATTGCAGAGTCTTGATCCAGGAGGGAAGGAAGTGCCTAAAACTGTATCCTGTACGGTCTCCCTGGCAAAGCCATGATTTCATTCCTACACCCTCAGTCTCTTCTCAGCTGGGGAAGTAGGGAGTGATGACTGAAGAGCATGGGATGACTTCCATGTTGGGAGGAGCCACCACCTGCCCCTGAGTGACTTGGTCTGTTCTTTTCAAATGCACCAGGAGACAGGCACTCACAGAATCACAGAAATATTGAATTTGGAAGGGACCTCTAGAGATCATCTAGTCCAATCCCTCTGCTAAAGCAGGATTGCCTAGAGCACATTATATATGATTGTGTCCAGGTGGGTTTTGAACGTCTCCAGAAAAGGAGACCCCACAGCCTCCCTGGGCAGCCTGTTCCAGTTCTCTGTATAAAAAAAACCTTATAGTAGTTTTTTTCTCATGTTTAAATTGAACTTCCTGTGTTCCAGTTTGTGCCTCTTGCCCCTTGTCCTGTTGCTGGGCATTACTGAAAAGAGTCTGGCTCCGTCCTCCTCACACTCACCCTTTAGGTATTTATACACATTGGTAAGATCTCCTCTCAGTCTTCTCCCCTCCATGCTAGAGTCCTAGGTCTCTCAGCTTTTCTTTTAAGAGAGAATCTCCAGTCCCCCAGTCATCTTTGTTGTCCTCTGCTGAACTGTGTCTAGTAGTTCCCTGGCTCTCTTGAACCAGGAGTGACAGAATTGGATCCAGTATTCCAGATGTGGCCTAGCCAGGGCAGAACAGATGGGGAGGATGAACTCTCTTGACCTACTGGCCCCACTCTTCCTAATGCATCCCAGGATACCATTGGCCTTCTAAGCCACAAGGACACATTGCTAGCTCATGGGTAACTTACTGCCTACTGGGACTCCTTCTGCTTCTCCTCAGGGCTGCTTTCCAGCAGGTTGGCCCCTAACCCGTACTGATGGGTGAGGCTGTTTTGCCCCAGATGCAGGACCTTACATTTGCCACTCACTAGGCTGATACCTCCCTGAAGTTCCCAACAGGCAGGAGTTCACCTTGAACCCTTGGCCATGGCATAAGAATCCTGTGCATGTATTTCCACATTTGAAAATGTGTATTTTCCTTTTACAGCTAAGGATTTGCCTTTACTCTTTTGTTAATGTTTTGTGTAATTCACTTTTTGTCTCCACAAAATGGGAAAGCAAAGCTGACCCATGAAGCCCTTCTTTGGCCTGCAAGCTGAGCTGATAACTCACTGATTTCTAGCATCTCAGTGGAAACAGGCAAGTATGTCTGACTGTCCCACTAAAAAAAAAAAAACCACCAAAACAGAAACAATCACCAAACTTGGAGACTTCAGTGGTCTACTTGCTCCCACAAGCCATAAGTTTTTTCAAGGAATCATACTGGGAGATGAGTAGAGGCCATGACTTGCTTCACAACACACAAAATGCCAAGTAGTTCAAGTTTTTTCTATGTGAAGCTAAACCAGGTGGACACGTAACGATGATATAGGGGTTGTGCATTTTTCAGTTGCATCCTGTCTCTGGCTAGACTGCAAAGTCTCTCACGTGGCAATTTTGAATGTTACATAGTTGTTGGGTCACATTATTCATCCATAACTGTATGACCAGTAGATCTCCTTACATTACTAACATATCAGCTGCAGTCTGACATTTTGAGTCCAGCTATTGAATACCTCCCAGCTACCCTGAAAATAAACATTTGACATTGTGATTAAAATCCCATCCTGGACTACCCTAGATTCAGGACGCTTCTGGGTTGCAGGTTTCTGGAAGTGGAGACGAGAAATGTTGCTATGTGTTTGTTTTCTTTTTGTGCCCTTCCAGAAGCATCTGCTTGGGAAAAGAAGGGATCAGTCTCAGGCCTGATATGAATGGCTAGCTGGTTGTAAATCATCCTGTGGAAACCAGCTGACAAATTCTGAATGGCTGCAAAGAAAAAAAAAACCAAATGAAACCCCTCTCCCTCAGAATAAAATCCACCAAAATAAAACTGAGAACCTTCAGCAAAAACTGCACCTTGAGCTAATTGAAGCAGGTGTGTTTTGTGGGTAGGAACAATAACTTGATATTGATGGGTCAGGCCAAGCTCTCTGCTGCCCTGGACAGGATTGCTGTTGTCGGGCAGATTATTTCATATTTCCAAGCAGAGCCATTCCAGTGCTGAGGAAAAAGTCTATTCAGTATGCTGGAGGAAGTGTTTTCAAGAGTTGTGTTTCAACCATTGCCTTTCACAAATCCATTGTGCCCTCTCTGACTTTTGGCTTCAGAAACGGTGTGATATAACCGGCTCTTTAGATGAGAATTCATAAGCTGAGTGGTTGCCCCAAGATTATATTCACTCTGTTGTGGACTAGGTCAGGATTTTTGTCACTGGGGAGCTGTGCTCTGACCTCCGTTTTGTTTCTACTGCAAACAGTAGCCGAATGAGTTTATTTGGCACCATAGTGGTATCAAAGGTCAAGAGAATAAATAGGCATGTGCTCTTTGCCTTTAGGCTTTACTGGTGCCAACCCAGACATATGCCTCCATATTTGACATGCTGGACAAGGGGCAAAGTGCTGATACACATCATGGGTTATTGCTTTCACCAGTGGTAGGCCTTTTTCTCTCTGCTGAGTTGACTGAGCTTTGAGGAAAGCCCACAGAAGGTGCATGACTTGATGCAGGGCTCATTCAGATGTCAAGCCCTTGAAACCACAGGGTAATGATAAACAGATGTGGAGACAGCTGCTAAAATTTGTTCTTCACTAAACAGGATATCATGATGTCTATTTTTAGAAAAATGAAGTCATCTAGTGTTTGAGGACTTTTTTTAAATTTTTTTTTTCCTCTGAGCAGAATTCTAACTAATGAGGAGGATGTTTTGGCCATACCTTCTATTCTCATACTTTATCCTGGATGTCACAGTTTTTTCACAGCAGAACAGTAAATGGGTATTTTCATGTTGTCTTCTTTCTAGTGTGAAGAATCTGTTGATAGGGCTACAGCTGCCCATCTCTTAACATCCTGTGCTACCCTGCTTGTCCTCGCCTTGCTGGTCAGTCACTCTGCAGGCGACAGGGTACAATGCACTCAAACAGGGTACAGTGGCTGCAGGCTCCAGGCAGTGTTTCAGGGGCTAAATTTTTGGTTTTGTTTCCTTGAACAGAAAGCATGGGTCAGGTTTCAGCTGCCGTACAATTTCATTGTCTCATTGGAGAAACTTCAAAGCATGGTTAAAAGCTGTTCCCAAAGGGTTGTTCTGATTTTCTTTATGGATAGGATGGTAGGAGCAGAGACAAAAACCATAAAATTCAGCACCTTTGTGGCCCATATATGTAGGAAGTTAGCTGCATCTAGGTACCTTCTTCAGACTTCTTTTAGGAGGAGCTCATGTTTTATAAAATATGCCTCTATGACTTGTAATTCAAGGAAATAAGTGTAAAATTACCTAAAGGGCAGGACATAGTTTACAGTCCAAAACCTGATGCTTGTAAGTATTAAATATTGCTTTGCTTCATATTAAATACCACCAGAGCCATTAGACATGTTCAGGAAACTCTTTTATTGGAAGTCTGTGCCATTTTGGCTGAAGGCCCTGTGGAAGACTTGGACGTCTTTCCTGTCATTTCAGTGCAGGATCCCATTCTGTTTAAAGCACACCTCTTCCAGTCTACTAGAAGAGTAGTTTAGATTCACTCTCTTTAAAAATGTATCTTTAACTGTTCCTGTGAATCTGGATGGAAGGCATGGTAAAACAAGACTCTCTTCCTTTAGTCCTGTGAAGTCTTAGGACTGTTATCTTTGTTAAATTAGTGTCTCCCCTTGCCCAGTCACTTTGGCAGTCCTTGTTTGGCTATACTGCAGCAAATGTTAATGAAAGCAGAGGTGAAGAGAGACAGATCTGAGGCCTTTGAGGGTGGGCCTCTATGATGCTGAGAAGTGACCTTTTTTGCATCTGGAATCTCAATTACCTTTACCTGGGTGAACAGTTTGTGTTATGTGGAGACAAGAAAATTGAATACGAAAAAAATAAGTGTGCATCATTTCAGAAGTGCTTGTACTAGCATGAAAGATGTCTTGTGTTTTGGCTGTTTCAGAAAAAAAAAGCAAGCTGTGCCTGCAACGTTATACTAAATTTTATTTTTATCCATCAAATTATAGCTTGCATTTGAGAAGAGTAAACAAAACCAGATTGGATGTAACACAAGCAGAATTGCAGGCAGTGGTGGTTACAACAGAGGTAATTGTTCTGCCTAAATTATATCAATGAACCTCTCTGTGCTCTCAATCTGTCCGTGGGAGTGAGAAATGAGGGGGGTGGGGGTGAAAAGCTTGGAGAGAAAGAGAGAACTGGTGAGAGAGAAGTCACCTGAAGTTTTTATTTCCTCCTGGGAATTAAATCTGTCTTCATCAGAAAAAACAAAATTATCTTTTTAGTGTGTCATTTGGCACAGTTCTGTTTGCCCTGCTGCCCGTTTCATTCATTTTAACCCTTGGGGAGCTGGAACTGTTGTGCAGTATCTGAAGTGCCGTGAAGGAAATCACTGGTGCTGCGCTGGGCTGGCTGCCGGGCTGGGGCTGTCTCAGGAAATTCCAAATGAGTATAAATAAATGCTCTGTAGCAACCTCTGGGCTCCTTGCCTGCTGATGTGTCAGGAATACGCACTCCCTTTAAGGCAAAGGAAAATGTGTTTCAGGCTTAATTTCCTGAAAAACTAGCGGCAGTGATGTCCAAGTATTTGCTTCTGTGTGGATCGGTGAGTGAGACCCCCGAAGGGGGGCTGGGGGCAGAGGTGAGGTGCAGCGGCTGCCTCTGCTGATGCGGAGGGCAAGCTGGGGAAGGGGGTCGGAGGTAGTCCAGGCTAGCACACCTAGAAGCAGCCCTCAGTGTTCTTTTTCAGGATATTAAGTTGGGATGATTATTTTTCATTGTGGGTTTTGTTGTATGGGGTTTTTTTGACTTGGTTTTTTTAACATCACCTAGTTAGCTGGGTTGTCTTGCAGTGGCTGCTGTCTGAAGGGAGTTTGCACTTGTGGTTTCACGCAGCTCTTTGTTTTTGTTGTTACATACAGAGTAGTTTGTTTCTTTCAACAAATGTATGTTTTCTAGTGGGAGATCAGTGTTGTGAACTCTCAAGTGAAGGGAACACTTCCTCACTGTCAGGCATCATTTCACTGGCAGAAAGGTAACTGTTACCCATCAAGTTTCTAGATTTGAATACATAGCTTTAATTATAAGCCACTGTTTCTAGCTCTTTAGAATGTGCATAAAGAATCAATTCTAATGGTGACTTATCTGTATTTTCTCTGCTGAGCACTTTTTTCACTTGTTAGAGAAAAGCACTTGATCAGTCAACTATTTTCAGTGCAGAGAAAAAGTGGTTTTGGAAAATGCAAGTCCCTTATGCTTTTTAAAATCTGGAAAGCAACACACTCCTTATCTCACAGAAGAAATCAGTACTAGATTAATACAAAAAGGAGTAGGAGGGAACAATTCCCGGTATTTGAAGTATCATACTGATTATGCAGCATAAACCATATTCCTTAAGGAGATAAGCATGTGACAAAATAGTGTCTTTCCAGGACTCATAAACACAAATATTTGTAGAACTATTCTTGCAGAAGACAGTTCTCCCATTTTTTCCACTCTATGCACAGCTATAAGACCAAACTGAAACTGTAAATCATTTTTAATATTCTGTGGCAGGTTTATATCCCACGAGACCATGTTCTTTCCTGATGGTTACTCCTGTTACAATAGCCCTATGTATCTGTTCTCTACTTCTCACCACTTCAGAGATTTATAGGCATGGGAGGGTACTGATAGTATAAATCCAAATATTTTGGTTTTGTGATTCAGTTGTTCTTGGCCAGAAAGCAAACACAGCCTTCTTTGGTTGGGCTTCAGCAGGTAACACTGAGGTATGGTTGTGTTAAATTATGTTTTCAGGCAAACACCTGGCTTCATGGGGAGATTTACTGGATGAGTGAGGAAGGAAGAGGAGCATTTGGGGATTTGCTCCTCTTCTGCTCTGCCAGCCCTCTATCTTAGTTTTCTGAAGCCATCTGACTGTGTGGATGCAAGCCTTGGTCTTTGAGATTTTTTTTTTCCATGTTATTTTTCTTGTGACAATGAAGTGGTGTAAAGCAACGGAGCCTGATGTACTGTTGGAAGAGTAAGGCCATATTTTCAAGGGTTGGCAAAGGACGTAACAGAGCTTCAGCGTTTCTCCTGTGCAGCAGAAGACAACAAGGTGCCTTACCAACACTGGGACTCAGCCTCACATTCATTGGCATTGCTGGCTGAAACAGCCCAGATATATTTGGATGTATTTTTGGAAAGGAGGGCTGTGGTGGTCTGAAACTGAGCTGCTTTCCTTCTTTGTCTGGTAGATCACATTGCATATCTTTCTCCCAGGGTGCAAGGAGCTTGTCAGTGGTACCGACTGTTTGCCAGAATCTGGATTATTTTGCTAGGCCTGAGTTAGTCTGATTTGGAAAGTGTCTTTAAATGTTCTTCATTTGTCACAAATGTACCTGGAACCAGTAAGTGAACACACAGTTGAACGTGAATGAGCCACATGCTTCAGGAAATGATGAATGGCACTTCTCAAGCAGATAAATACTGCGAGGTGAAAAAACACGTAGAATCAGGTGGTTGAAAATATTAAATTCATACTTATTTGGAGTTGCCTTATTGACATATGTTTTTAAAACATAAGGAAACAGGACTGAGATGCCCCCGTTTCAAGACTGAAAGTAAAGGATGACTGTTGGCATCTTGTCCCTCTTCCCAGTGATACCTTGAGAGCAGAAGGATAACTCTGCTGTGAAGAAATGAGTGTCTTTCAGGGGAGAACATTTTCTGTGTCTGGGCCACCTAAGCCCTCCTCACTGGTTCAGTGTTTGCTTTCAATGTAAGGCAAGGTCTTTCTTGCTCAGATACATTTCTTGACTTGGCAGATTGGTTAAAGTGCCATTGGCAGAAGATGATTTGGGAAATGCATCAGTGCAGTGCAGCTAAGGCTAGCACTTGCTTCCATCTTGCTTGATAGTGGACCTGCTGGTCATGTTCGGAGCCACAGGGCACCCACAAGTCACTTGGGAGAGCAAGTTGCCCAAGTTTTTAGAGTAGTTTCTACCTAGAGGTGGCAGTGGTGTTCACACCACCACCAGCAGCCCCCCCCCCCATGGTGTCTGCTGTGCTCTTCCCTGCTGCTGGTGGGGCAGTTAGCAGAATAAGCTGATGACTGTCCCTTCCCACTCATGCTCTGCTTCCTGACAGCCACAGTTATTTCCCCTGGGACCTCATGAGTCAGAAACTGCCATGGAGGCAAAACAGACCAGCCTCTTACTTTTGAGTTTCCATGGTTAGTAGCACATACAAGATGTCCCAGCACAGAACTGCCAGATCTAGAGCTTTTCCTCTGTGGTGAGAGCTGCGGTAAAGGAGATTTATTACTGGCCTCAAGTATGGAAGAATTTTGAGGAGAGAGCATACTGCAGTTGCTCTCAGGACATTAGGTTGTGCTTTTCTATTTCTCCCCAGGAATAGATTTCTCATAAACAAAATAAATCCTTTATTCAGGGTAAATTAATTTTTAATGACTTTCTTATTGCCTGTATTTTATATTTTAAATTAACTTCTGTTTGAGGTGCAAGTTTTTAGTTCAGAGATTCTAGAAGTAAAAGTTTTAGATATTAAAAAGCCTAAGGAAGGTTAGGAGGTGTTGGGTTTTTTAAGGTGGCTTTTACTTTCAGCTTAAGAAAAAAAAATTAGCTGTGGTTATAACATTCAGACACATACTTTGTAGGTGTCTCTTTTTTCCCATATCAAATAAAACCTTTAATACTGTAAAAAAGTGTAACATGACCTTGAAAGACACCCTCCTAATACCAAAAAGGCTATTCACTCTATATGTATTTTTATATGCCTTTGGGTAGCAGGTTGGTGAGCATTCTGAGCATTTTCTGTGTGATACCAAAATGTTCTGCTTATTGTAACTATAAACAGTTGTCAGCATGCAGCAAAGGGAGACGAATAAGTAAAAAAAAGCAGAGGGTATTCTACAAAGTTAAGAAATGGTTTTGCAGCTTAGGAATTCACTCTTCAGGAGGAGGTAACAGTGGGACTAGTGCGTCCATCTGATCACCAACACCAAGGTGAAAGTGGGCTCGCTTTTGCTATAATGCTATACAATTGCAATTTTTATTAAGTTTTTATTATAATGATAATGCTAGTATAATGCTAAGCAACTAAGATTTTTTGAGTTCAGAGGAACATAACAGTGTGAGAAACTGTTTTCACTGTGCATTGATCAAGTCAATGAAAGAGACCAGTTAATTCAGTGGAAAGACTTTTAATGGCATCTGCATAGTGGGTGTGATTGTTTTGAGTTTTTCTTCCATTTCTGTAGTGGTCCTATTTGCCAGAAAGAGCAGGGTATTAAGACAGCAGATCCATTCTTAAAATGCCACCTTTTACCCATGTGGTGTGGTAAATTAGGCATCATAGCCCAGTGCCCTCGTGTTAGTGTTCACAGTGCAATTAAAACACAGTGATCCTCTGAACCATCTTTCTTCAGCTTTACTGCTGCTTATGTTCATTGATTTAAGATGGTGTCCTTAATTCACCTCTGTGAATTCTGTGAAGTGAATTTGCCACCACAAATATCTGAGCTGAAGCTTGTACATCTTGAAATAGAAACATATGTATTATGCAGTGTTGTAGCTTTAGTCCTTCTCTCTTATTATTATCAGGGAAGTTGCTAACCCCCGTTTTTTTATTACAACCCCCAATTCAAAGTACTGAGTATTTAGATGTAAGATTTAAAAGTCAGCTTTCCAGCTGGGGTATTGAAAACGTAATTTTACATAGTAATCTGAAAACCATATAAATTTTTTTTTTTTTTTCAAGACTAGGTTTGCAGCAAATATTTTACACTGGTGATTTATTTTGTCAGTAAAACATGCAGTAATGGAATTCCTCTATAACCGGAGAATCCTGCTGGATTTCGGTATGGACCGTAGTACCCCATACCCTAGAGCTGCAAGTGCCTCAGCAGTTAATTCCTATTTGCTCCAGGCATAGCTGTAGCTGAGCAATAGCAAATTACCCTGGTAATTTCATGCATCTTCTGTATATTGATCACCAAAAGAAAGGTGATCATATGACTGTGCTGCAAGGCTTAGGTCTATTTTCCAAATGCTTTTGTTGTTGTTGTTAGCTTGCATACAAATCCTAACAACTGAAAAGCATAATGAAAGAAAAAAGTTAATTATTCCAGTCAGCTTTTTCTTCTCAAGCTAGTGCTCATTCTCATGTGTTTTGGGCCTTTTCCAGGATATGAGGCTGATATTTACATAGGCTTAAGAGCAGAAAAAGAAAGGAACAAAATTAGTACCGGGGTGAGAGGAGAAGGGGAAAAGCATGGATATCTTATCTGTTGCTGTAAAGAATCAAAAAGTCAGAACTCTTTTTTTTATCTCCTTTTTTCCTGCCCCAGATAACCTTTCAAACTGAAGCTGAGCATATGTAAGTCCTGGTTGACTCCAGTTATTGCAGCTATTGTCTATGTATTTTTCTCTGCAGCATTCTTCATGAATTGTCTTATGCCATAACTCTGTAAGGAGACTCTGTTATTCGTAACATTATTTCAGTGGAAAAGATTTCTTCAATAGCAGTCAGATCCAAGCTAAAAATTCCTTAGAGCAGATGGGAAGAGAAGGCTTTAGATGTGATGTCTGTGTTTTTCAAAGCACCTTAGACGTTCAGCTTCAGAAATTAAAATTCAGTTGTTTCTCTGTGCTCTTTCTGGACCCTCTAAGGTCATTGTACAATTAAGTTTTCCTAGCTTACAGGAAAACTCTTTGTCTGCCCATTCACACAAACATTTCACTGCTTTTTCTCCGTCAGAAGACTTGAAGCACATCAGCTACATCATCTACTGTTTTCCAGTTCTCCTGGTCTAGAAGCAGACATGATTAGTGTGGACTCTGGTAGGGGTGACTCAATATTTTAACATACTGATGTTCTTGTGTACTGCACTGGATAGGATATAATTTAATGGAAGTTGGCAAGACTGGAGTGTTTGGCCAGAGCCAGTCCCAGCAGCGCAGGAGGTGAGAATTCAAGAGTGCATTTTTGAAGCGCTGCTTGTGTCCTGCCTGTGGTTGTCCTGCAGCAGGGAGAGGAAGATTAAGTCTTTGCATACTTCTGGAGAAAGCCATTAATAACACTGCCACAATGAGGCCTCTGTGCTTCACAGTGTTCTGCTTCACAGGTGCTGGCCTAAAAGCATGATGTATTTGTGTCTTGTTGCATTTAAAACATTTCAGAATAAACCAGGAGGATCTGCAGCATTTTCACAGACGTGTATGTATGTCTGCTTCAGTGTAACACAATGAGATGATTAATGTTTACCTGAGCTACTGTAGAGTCTGGGGTATAGTTATAATTTTACCAGTCCCCATGGATGAGACAAGACACCTAACAACAGTGTTTGTGTTTGTATTTGCTGCAATGCTTCCATGTGTGTTGGGGGTGAATAGGGTAGGAATTTCTTCAAGGGTCTGGCAAGAAGGCTTGCTTTTCTAGCTAAAGGACAAATAGATACAGCTTCCTCTAAGGTTAATTTGAGGTACCTGCTTGTGTAGCACTTGGTACTTGCCCACCAAAGTGAGGCATCAAGGGCATCGATGCTTCATCCAGGACCCATGGGCTGTGAAGAAGGAAGAAGGGCTATACCCTTATCAGGTGTTTATTTTTTTTAATTATAATTATTTTTTCTTTTGGACCCAACACAATTATTTTTATTGCTTGAAAAGAGCCATCCATTTTGCTTTGTTTGATATTTAACAGGCACACCCATTTTGGTTCTTTCTCTGAGACAGCAAAATGCACAAAGGCTTGGTGCAGCTCCTGCAGGCTGCATCAGTGTTGTGTTGTGGTTGGTGGGTTGCATGCCTGATCCTCATTTGTCTTAACATATCAAAAAATGTTTCCAGAGATCAACTCATAATACTGGGACTGTGTTGGTGGTGTGCTCACTGTTATTTTAAGGAGAAGTAGTAGGCAGTCAGCTTCACACAGTCTTACGCTCATGGAGTGGCAGATATGAGCTGTGTCCTGGCAGTACTGCCTGATTAAGCTGAGGACCAAAGGAACTTTATTTGAAGCAATGAGGTGCCTGCATGTGTTTTGGAGATGTTTAGCAAGGGATTCAATGTCAGTGTGATCATGCTTTTATTAGTATTTTTTTTTATAGGTTTCTCATACCACGCCATGAAGAAAACGTATCTGAGATTTCATTCTGGCTCTTGTGAATTCACATGAGATTTGCATGTCTTTTTAGAGGCTTTATTAATGAATGCTTTTCCTAAAGATGCATTACTTATTAAGCAGAGGAAAGGAACTGGGAAAAATATGAGAATAGATAAAATGAATGGAGCTTGAAGTTTCGTGAGCTGGGTGAACTAACTAGAAACAAGCCTGGGATGAGGGGTGAGACTATAAGGAGATTTTGAGCTAGAACTGGTGGGCAAAGCAAATGAAAGAAAGTAAAGAAAAAGGGTGAGAAATCCAAGGCATGGGAAGAAGACTGGGAGACCAGTAGACTACAGGGGACAAACCTAGAGGGCAGACAGGTAGTAACAGTGACCAGCCCATGGTGAGGAGCTGTAGGGTGTGGAAAGGACAGTTTTCTGTCTGTAGGGAATGCAGCCAAGATGAGAATCTGGGAACAGAGCACTGAGTCTGGGAAGGAAGAGGAGTCATTCAGAGAGTATGCCCTGTCTCATTCTCTCCCTGTTAGTGGGAGTCCTGGAGGTTTTTTCTCTGCCTGACATTGAGACTGTCCTGCTGGAAGGAGCTGTGTGTGCCCAATGTGCATAAAGTATGTGGGTATGCATGTATTTTTGCTTCCACTCCCGTATTTAGATGGCTATTTTGAGTGCATCTGTAAGTAAATACCACAGCATACTGAGACTCTGGTCTTTCAGCAGAAACAACATGTCATCTGGGAGTGGTGGTGGTTTCGTCCACTGAACGGTCTGTCCACACTACAGGACCTACATAGCAATGCGCTCGGGTCAGCCCTGCTTCTGTGGCTCTCCCATGTGCCTGTGTCTGTGTCTCCATCTTATTCTTTTATTCTTTCACCGTGCGGGGGAGGATACGTTTTCCCTGCAGCAGCATCCTCCTGTCTACCGCTCGAGGTGTCCTGTGGCAGCCAAAAGCGTAGATGATCGCCGTGAAAGCAGTTACACTGTCTGTAGACAAGGATTTTCTTAAGCATGCTAAGGAAACTGGAAAAACAGGAGCTTTTCCTCCCCCCCCCTCCCCTTCTCCTAAGCCTTTTTTAGTACAACATTAAGTCACTTCCTGCAGTTGCCGTAAATCGCGAGTTTCTGTCTTTTTTTTTTTTTTTTTTTTTTTTTTTTTTTTTTTTTTTTGCTTTGCTTTGCTTTGCTTTGCTTTGCTTTGCTTTCTTTTTTCTCTCCGTCACACCTCCCGAGGCGTATATTCCTTTAAGAGGACGCGGTTTCCAATCCTCCCCTTTTAAAAAACCAAACACCCAACTCCGCTTCCAGCTTCGGTAGCAGGCTGCTGCGCCCCGTGGGGCGGGCGTGGGCTGGGCGTGCCCGGCGGCGTGGGGCGTGAGGCGGGAACCGCACCTCGGGCGGGGCGGGACGGGGCGGGCGGGGGCACCGGCGGGACGGGCGGAGCTCGGCGGCGGAGCCAGCGTGCGGGGCTGCGCCGGGGGGCGGCCTCTTCCTTATGGGGAGAAGGAGGGAGCCGGGAGGGAGGCTGGGCTTTGGCGTGTGACACATGAAGTTGGGACGGCCGTACGTGGCTGGAAAATCTGCTGGATGGGGGCAGAGGCGTGTGGCTAATTCAGGTAACCAGAGAGCCGGCCTCGGTTATTCCTCCAGCTCATAGCTTGCAACAGTTGTTTTTTCTTTTTTTCTCTTTCTCTCTCTCTCTTTTTTTTTCTCTTCTTTTTTCAAGCGGGATAGGGGTGATCAGGTTGTAATGACAGTGCTGCGTATATAAATACTCAGCCTAAGAAAGCCCAGCAGATCTGGTGAAGGTTTATTTGGATTGCTTTGGGGACAGGTGGGGAGTCCTGTGCCTGGAGGGCAGACAGGTTTTCCTCCCATGCAAGGTGATGGTCTCCATTAGCAGTGGGATTTGGTGCCCTGCTGGAAGAGGGATCCTGCTGCCTGCCTGTCTTGTTGCTGGGGTCTTTGTGCAGTTTAAAATGAAAGAGGCAGAGGCGTTGGTGGAAGTAATGTGAGCTGAGGTGAGAGCGAACTGGTATTGCAGCTCCTGCGGCAGCAGTTCCCAAAGCCATAAAACAGCTGCAGATCTCTGTAAAGTGTGATGGCATCAGTTGCATAAGGAGCAGGGTCAGAATTCCCACTGCCTGCTCAAACGCACCCGCTAGAGAAGTTGGTCTCCGGGTGATTCGTGTGGTACATTGTAATCCCGTGGTCTTTACGAGACGGCAAAGTGTGTGTGAAAGCGTGGTGTGACACAGGAAGACGGGAGGGACTGGGGGAAGGACAGCTTTGAGCTACTGGCAGTGCCACTTCTGTGCCCCTTTGTTAGCAGGCGTTATCTGTGTGTATGCGTGTCTACACATTTATGTGGTTGTGTGCTTCTCAGCATTTGAAAACCTACTGATTAACTTTTTAAAAGTTAATCGGGATTTAGTGTTGAGGGTCAGTCAGCGGAAAGCTGGTCTGCCCACTGAGCTGCAGCAGCAGTTTCTGCCTCTGGCATGCTGTGAGTGCCCATCTCTCTGCGCTTGTGTTTCAGTGGGTACTTTACTGAGACAGTTTCTTTTCCAATGCTGATTTTGTGTCTTCTTTTGCAGAAAAAGAGGAAGCTGTTATAAATGGAGAAGGTGAGAAAGGACGGAAAGACCCCTATTTCGTGGAAACACCTTATGGCTACCAGCTAGACTTGGATTTTCTGAAGTACGTGGATGATATACAAAAGGGGAATACCATTAAGAAACTGAACATTGGAAAGAAGAGGAAAATCATACCAGCCTTGGCACATACCAAGAACTCTGGTGGCCGGTGCAGTGGCTGGACCTCCACAGAGTCTCTCTCTTCATCAAACAGTGATGAGAACAAGCAGTCTTGTTTGGCAGCAAGGAGTCAAGTAACCTTATCTGTCACTGCAAGACCCTTGGTCTCTTTTGAAGCATCTCCTTCCTACTTAACTGTCCCTGAGAGTAAGCAGCTTCCTCCTCTCTCTCCCCAGCCTCCTCGGCACAACCTCCATGTAACAAAAACCCTCATGGAAACACGGAGGCGACTTGAGCAGGAGAGGATGATGCAAGTCACAGCTGGAGATGTCCGCAGGCCCAGGCTTTCTAGCTTTGGAGGCATGGGCTCCACGAGCTCCCTCCCCTCTTTTGTGGGATCCAGCGGGTTTGGACACATGTCTCAGCATCTGCAGAATGGATATCAGGGGAACGGTGACTATGGTGCCTGCCTCAGCTCCTCCTTGGGCAGTTCTATTCGTCATAGCCCCATGAGCTCAGGAATATCCACACCAGTGACCAATGTGAGCCCAGTGCATCTGCAGCACATCAGGGAGCAAATGGCAGTTGCCCTCAAGCGTCTCAAGGAGCTCGAGGAGCAAGTCAAGACCATTCCTGTGCTACAAGTCAAAATTTCAGTGTTGCAGGAAGAGAAGAGGCACATGATGGCCGAACTCAAAAACCAGAGGAAAGCCACTCAAAATGACATGTACGGTTTCAGGAAGAGATCCTACAGTGCGGGAAATGCAGAGCAGTGGGAACACATATCTCAGGTGAGAAGGGGTGGAGAACTGTATATAGACTGTGAGGAAGAGGTGGAGAGCATGGAGCAGAGCTCCCAGAGGATAGAGGAGTTCAGGCAGCTGACTGCTGAGATGCAAGCCTTGGAGAAAAAAATCCAGGACAGCAACTACGAAAGTCCAGCAAACCTTCGAGTGAACAGAGAAAGCCTGACAAAAAAAGCCCGATCTGTTGCGGTCGGTGCTGATGAGAACATGAACGATGTGGTTATATACAACAGATCTGCGAGGCAACACAAAGAAGTATCTGTGGGGACAGAGAAAGAAATGAGAGAGTCTGGGGTTGGGGTTACAGAGGCCATGCTTGGCTTGTCTACAGAGGTTGAGAAAGAGATAGAGCTTCAACAGCAGACCATTGAAGCCCTTAAGGAGAAGATTTATAGACTAGAGGTTCAGTTAAAGGAAACAACCCATGACAGGGAGATGACCAAATTAAAACAGGAGCTGCAGGCAGCTGGATCCAGGAAAAAAATGGATAAAGCTATGATGGCTCAGCCCTGTGTCGTCAGCAAGATGGTGGAGGCAGTGGTACAAATGAGAGACCAAATGGTGGGAAACCATGTGGACATTGCTGATTCATCAGTGGGAAACCACCTGCAGACCAGCAGCATCGGCATCTCCTGCAGACCCACCATGCAGAGTGTGGCTGTGGGCCCCGAGGTGCTGATGAGCCAGTGGCTGGTGAAGGAGAGAGCCGAGGTGCGAGAGCAGGGCACGGGGAGGTCAGCTGAGCTGTGTGAGAAGGCAGTGGGCACACAGACAAGCGTCTGTGAGGCAGGCATCAACACGGAGGAGCTGGCAGGCGTGCCAAGTCCCCTCCTGACAGCACGTCTGGTTGGAGCAGTGAGGTCTGTGGGCTGTGGGGATTGCTCAGTGGATGTGGTGGTTTGCACCCCCAAGGAGCACGTGTCCCGTGAAACAGCCACAGAGGCTGTGGCCAGGGCAGAGGCAACAGTGATGGCCGTGCCTTCTACAGCAAGCCAGCAAACCAGCACTGCTTTGGAGATGGTGAGCCAGGGCACCAGCACAGAGATGGCTTCCTTGGTGGACTGCTGCACAAACACTTCTCTGAGTGTTTGTGATAAACAGACCAACACAGAGAGTTTGGAGATGAGAAGCGTGGCAGTAGGAGATGGCCGGGTGAAGGACATCAACGCCTCCGCTAAAACGCGTTCTGTTGGGGTGGGCACCTTGCTCTCGAGCCACCCTGGCTTTGAAAAGCCCTCTGCAACAAAAACCAAAGACTGTGGTGTTGGGCAGATTAATGTTCATGAGAACTACCTGGTTGGCCTTAAAATGAGGAGCATTGCCTGCGGACCCCCTCCATTGCCAGTTGTGCCAGCTGGCACCAGGAGCATCGGTGTTGGTGGAGAGTCGGTGTGTGAGCCCATGAGTGGTCTTTTGGAAAGCCCTCTGCCTCCACCTGAGCTGAGAACAGGCTTGGATCATTACATTGAGCGTGTTCAGAAGCTGCTGCAGGAACAGCAGATGCTGCTTGCTGAAAATTACAGTGAATTGGCAGAAGCCTTTGGGGAGCCCCACTCCCAGATTGGGTCTCTCAATTCGCAGCTCATCAGCACCCTCACCTCCATCAACTCTGTCATGAAATATGCCAGCACAGAGGAGCTGAGGAGCCTGGACCTGCAGAAGCAGTGCATGGAAAGAAGCACATCAGGTAAACCCAGCATCCAGGCGTGTGTTTTGTCCACTCCTTGCCAGAGCTGCAGGTCAGACACCTGCTGGGCTCTTGCTTGAAAGGAAAGCATATAATCCTCCCTGATTACATGTGTACATAGCATTGTTGCTGGATGTACTGGTTGAGTATTCTCTCCAGTCCACCACTGGTAAAGTAGAGGTTGTTTCATTTTTTCTAGTGCAGCAGATTCTGAAGGACCTGATGATGATGGCCATGCAGGAAAGGTATCTAGAATTATGCAGGGTGTGACTGCTATGCAAGGTGTTGACTCCATTTTCTAACTCAATGTGAGGTTAATGCCTGTGCACTTGGAAATTTCTCCCTTAAACTTAGCATGCAGTTTTGATAAAAACAATAGTTTCAGATCTGTCAGAGTTAAGAGTCATATTGAATATCTGTATTGAGCTGGCTTATTTCCACAGACATTCCCAATGATTTTGTAGTGTTTCTTCCATTGTCTTTGTTCCTTCTTCCTCTCAGCCAGAGAGCTGTGGGATGCTTTCCCCATTCCAGAAGGGCAGATTGCTTTGTATTAGGCAGCTCCAGAGCACTTCACACAATCCACAATCTTGCATCCCTAGTGTTCTAATAACTGTTCTAATCCCTAATTACAGCCTCATATTTGAAAGGCATAAATTGTAATTACTGCTGGAGGTTTTGGTGATGCTCAGGAAAGGCAAGAATTGAGATTTAAATACACATTGCATTTTATTTATTAAATTTTAAATCTTTACAATTAATTTGAGGGATTTATTTATTCCCCAGGGTGAAGTTGCTTACCTTCCTTTAATTATTATTTTTGGGTGTCTAATAGTTTAAAACTTACCCATTTTTTTCTAATACCTTGTAGATGAATCCAACCACATTAATAGCAAATTTATAAACATTAGCTTAGTGGAAACTGTATGTAATGCCTAGCAGTGACTAGTCTTCTTGGGCCTGCCATGCAGTCACTGAAACAAGAGGATAAGGAAATAGGGAGAAACTTATGCAAATTCCTCTGTATCAAAAATCCTGAGTAAATAACATTTAATGTCAGCATAATGTTGGCTAATGCACTTCTACCTAAAGCTCTCAGAGCTTATTTACTGTCTTAAAATTTACCTGTTTTTGTTAAAAGGCAGTTTGGTAAATATGACTTTTCTAATGTTCATGCACTAAAAGGAGCAATCCATTAAATGAATTGAAGTAAAAATTTTAGCTTCCCATAGTAAAGCAATAGGCAGGGTTTATGTAGAGGTAAAGAAAACACATGATACCCCCTTCTGCACACATGCAATGTGATATTATTAACTTTCTGCTATGCACTTTGTATTTTTGGCTTCTTACAAGCAGTCATACTGTAATAGTAAGAGCATCTAACAGAGACCAGAAGTGTCTGCAAAAAGAGTGAGCTAGCTTTGTTACTAGCTGTACATCCTCAATTCTTTCCCTTGCTTTTACTGCGTGGTATCGAATGCACTTGTCCAGAGACTTTAAAGTATTTAGACACAGGTGGAGCAATGGATCGTATTTTCTTGATCATGTTCTCACTCAGATTCAGATTTCACATTCTTGATAAAATTATTCTGGAATAATTTTATTTTAGCTTGTAATGCCATTATCTTAGCTACGTATTCTGAGAGTAAAATATGTCTATTTTTAGTCCCTTTTTAGTCCCTGGTGAGAACTACCATGCCAGGACTGCATGCATAAATGAAGCTCTGGGCTATAACAGTTTAGACCCATGGAGAATTGGAGTGAGAAGGAGGTTATAAGCCTGAAATGTTTCTCTTCTCTCTCTATTTTGAAAGTATTGTCTTTTTCTGTATTTATCAGCTGTTCCTGCTGCCTGTTCCTATGATTTGTTATCTTACTTCTTCCTGAAGAAGGATTTTTGCAAAATGAAGCACTAACTTAAATAATTGTGTGAGCACTGGAGCTGACAGCCTTTCCCCCCCCCCCCCCCCCCCCAAGTGTATCAGTAGCTCATGTTAGCTTATGGCCTCTTCATTAGTCTTTCCTCACATTTATGTCTTTTGAATGCAGCTTTTCAGGTGTCTTGTGTGTGAAATCAGCCAGCACCCTTTCTCCAAGCATGGCATCTCTGCCTGATTCTTTAAAACTTTTATATATATCTGAAAGTCCTTCAGAGCACTGAGTACTCTAGTCTGATTTGGTTAAAATCAGCAATTAGCTTTAAGTTATTTTAATAAGCATGACCTTGTAAGTCTCCGTTTCTTAGAAAAATGGGCTGAAAATAGAGGCAGAATCGTCTGGTTTCAGATTTGCAGCAGTAGTGTTGTCTTTAATATTTTATTCAAAGAGCATCCTTATGAAGTGCCTCTTAGAGACCCTTTTAGGGCCGTTAGAGGCCCTTTTAGGGCAAAAATACCTGAGCTGGCTTTGAGGCGTGTGATTTGGGTACCAGTTTGCCATGTTAAAGGTGTGCCAGTCCATACTGCTTCTGATCCCTGAGGGAGCACATCAGTCAAATTCTCAGCTTGACAGACTTTTTTCCCTGCTAGTGCTGGGAAGATGGGGGTTTGCTGCGGGATTTTTTGCCATCTGCAGCCCCTGACACAGCTTGTGGCAGGCATTGGAGACACAGGTATGAGAGCTGGAGCCTGCTGAGTGGGCTGGGGGCTGGCTCTTCAGTTGGCATCCTTAGATGCAAGCCAGGTGGGCCTCTGAGATGATCTCTGAACCAGATCTATTAGCAGGATATTGCTTGCTGCAAAATAAACACCCTCACTTCTGTTACTAAGCAACTCATATTTACACATGCACTGCCTTTCATAAGCTGTAGTGATGTAAAAGAAATCAAACCCACTGGCCAGGGAAGCCAAATTTCACTCTTCAAAGTCATGTTAGCCAGCTTGGACACCCTATCAGTGTGCAGCGGAACTGTATGGACAGACCTGGACACTCACTGGTCCACACTCTTAAGCCAGAGAGCATATTGAAGGACTAAGAGACAACAGCATGCTCAGGTTCTTTGTTTATTGCCAAAGAACTTTTGGGAAGTTTCCAAAAGTTACATACAGGTGTGCCTGTGCTATGTTTTACAAAATATCAGCCAGAGGTCTCATATCACTTGTCAGAGTTTTAATTATACAGACTTTTCAGAGGTCTTATAGGTGGGTGTCTTTCACTGGCAAGGAGTTTGCAAGGTTGAGTTTAAAAACAGCTGCTCCACCATTGTCCTGAGAAATTGCCTAAGCATATTTGTCCTGAAAACATGTTTATTTTGCCTCAGTGATCTTTGGAATGTCAGTTTTATGATCTCTTTTGGAGCAATCCAGACCGCCCTCCCCAGTGGAAGCATTACACTAGTCATGGTGTAAAGGCAACTTCTTGAATTAAGACTTCAGGGAGTGAAAGCAAGTAGGAAGCAAGTGGTGTTGGAAGGTCTCAGGGGTTAAGAAAACATGGCAAGCCATTAGGTGGGAAAACCTGTCAAGGTTTTAAATTCTAGCTTTCTCCCAGAACTGGCATGGCAGGCTGAGGGGGAAGACAGATGGTGGTATGAAAAGCAGCTGGTTGTCCAAAGCTGGTGTATAGGACTAGTGATGTATTATGGCCATGGTTCTCTCTCTCTCTGTCACCATTCATAATGCAAAATCAGTAGGGAATGGGAGAAAGGTGTTTTCTCTTTACAGCTCTTCCGTTTGATGAAGTTTGTACCCTTTTCTCTCAAAGACTGTGTAACTTGATGGATTAGTATCCTCTCTTCTGGCAACGTGGACCCCACTGGGGTGGTTCAAGACTTGAGGCTTGCCTAGGGCTCAAGAGCCAGCACTGCTCTGGGTGTCAGTGGGCCCTGCAAAGCTGTGGGCTGCTAAAAAATCTAGCATTGGTTGGCTACTTCCAGGCAACTGAATGAAGCCCTCAGCTTCAGCTCTGCCACAGATGTGTGCCTTAGTCACAAGGTTAAGTTTCTGTACGGATGTGCTTGTTTGTGTAACCAAGAGAATCCATCCATCTGTCTGCTGGGGAGAGGGTGGCTGACATACATTAAACGTTTTTAATATTCCCTGGAAGGTAGCACATGATGCAAATCAGTCACACAGATGGTCCCATCTGTATGCCAGATGATCACTGTTTATTCACATGTGCCTCTCTGGCATCTCAAAGAATACAGTGCCTCTGCATCTTTCATATGGTAGGTGGTATCCATTGAGCTGCTATGTGAATGTAACAACATATACAACTCAAAAAATAGTAGTGACCTCTATATTAGAAGGTGAGGCATTTAACAAGGTGGGGTTTTTTCTGCTTTAAATACCAGTCTGGTTATATCAGAAGAGGGACAGAGACCTGATCAGTACTTGTCCTATAATAAAGACGTTATTCAAGTGAAATTCTGTAAAACTTCTATAGAGATATTTGACGTACCTTTCTTGGTCATGTGTTAACTTACCATTACTATCATTGGAATATTTGCTGCTTTCATTCTATAGCAGAACTAGGTGGAATGCTTGAATTTGAATGCTGCTCTATTTATCTATTGTTTCTGCTTCAGTTAACAAAGACTATATGATATGCTGTAGTCTAAATAATTTTTTCTTTCAAATCTATCTCTGCTTAGAGTCAGGAGCTCCAGCCTGCTAGCCTGTCTGTTAGAGTGACTGATAAAAACCTCAGTGACCTCCTGGTGCTATGGTACAGGGACATGATGTTCAGGCACTGAGGTTCATTCAGAATTCAACTCCCATTATAACAGGCACATCTATGAATATTTAATGGCAGGAGATTCCCATTCTTCTAAGAAAGTGTTGTCGTATTTCAGCAACAATAAAGCATCAGCTGAGAAGGTCAACCTCTCATAAATGAGAAAGAAAGAAAAAAAAGCTCTGAGATGACCTTCCTGCTGTGCTCAGCACTGTGAGATGCTTTGATCCACCGCTCGTCAGGAAAATCAAAGATGGCTTTCACTGAGTTTCACACAAAGTTGTCTTGGAAAAGAGAACATTTTAAAAATAAGATTAGCTGCTTCACAGACGTGGGTTTTTTTAATTTTGTTTTTTAATTTTTTAATTTTTTAAAAATGTTTAAACTTACTAAATTAAAGGAATTGGTTTTGACCTCCAGTTTCAACAATGTGGCTTCACAGGTTAGTTTGGGGTTAGAAAGCAGCTTCTCAACACAAACAAAATGGTTAAAGCAAGAGTGAAAATGAAGTCGAGTTTGGTCTTGTAATCCCATTAAAGAAGCCATCCTGTCAGAAGGAGCATTTGCCCTGAAGCCTGGGTACCTGCAGGATTTACCTACACCTGGGCCCCAAGTGAACCTGGTTTCTGTTGGTTTATTATGTAAAAAGTTAGTATGTGGCAATATTTTGTCCTGAAATTTTAAATTCACTGATTTATAATGTGGAATGGTTCCAAAGTGCCTTTTAAAATGATACTACACTTAGTCTTCTGAAGGTAAACATTTATCAGGTGGATGAGTTAATTGCTGTAAATGTTTAAACGTAATGTATTTGCTCTTCACTGCCTTTTTATTTACCTTAGTAGAATGGGTGGTTTTCTTCAGTAGTTCTGACCAAATGGAAAGTGGTATAAAAATTATTTCCATGAAAAAAAAAATTTAATGATAAAGCAACAAGATTTAAGACTGATGGAGAAGACTTTATTCAACAGTTCAACAGTATAGAAGACTATACAACAAGTTCAGAGGGAGCTTACTGCTTCCCTGAAAAAATCATGCAGTGTGAAAGAGAACACTTCTTGGTGTATATATATGTTCAAGACTACATTTATGCACTGTCTTTAGTAGGGAGTGTATAAGTTGTATCATTGGCTGTTATAAACATGTGCAAGTAAATGCTTGCACTGATCAACAGGTTAAAAATAGAATCCCTGGGCAGATAGCATACAAGCAGCAAGCTCACACACTTTTTTTAGCTGAGAAGCCTGTGATGTGTCATGCAGAGAGCTAAGTTCATATCCTGATGGTAGATGGTTCCCTTGGCCTTATTTGCACTTCTCTTGTTTTCTGGTGTTACGAAAGTATTGTCAAGGTAAAAGGCCAGACTTGTATTATCACAGTTTCAGTAGAAATTCAAGGATAAATTTGCTGTTCAGAACTCAGTGGTCACGTTCCCTGTACCAGCTTTCAGTGTGACTACTCATACCCTCATCAATTGGAGGGAAGTTCTGCAGTTAGGAAAAGAAATAAAATGTTAATAATCAGATTTTATAGGTGATGGCATGGGTAGTCTGCTACTGATGCATAGTGGTTTTGCTGTCACCCTGGTTTAAATTGGAGATTTTCAAATGGAAGCAGAAGTGATTTAGGAGAGAGGAGTCCTTCTAAAAAAATTAAAACAGGAACTGTAATTCCCTCAGATCACTGGGGCTAAACCACTGAAGACACTTCACACCCTTGTTTCAGTCACTGAATTTGCTGAGAGTAGCTCTCTGCATAAGGACTTACCAACAGTTAGCATCTGTAAGTTTTTCAGTTTGTCTTATCATGTTTCTGCTTCCAAATTATTAGTGAGCTTTTCCTAGGTCCCTCTACAATATTGTAGTGTACATTTAGAAATTCCGAGCAGCTCTGTGCTGTGGTTAGCAGTGCTATTTCAGTACTTAGAAGCTTTTATCCAGTTTGCATTATTTGCCAGCAACACTAAACAAATGAGCAGGGTGGGTCTGCCTGAGTGGCTGTGCATGGAGGCAGTAGCAGGCTAAGTGCTGTGGGGGGGTGACAGGTTGCACTGAGGTGCTGTCCTTCAGGTTGGGCAGAACCTCTGCCCTGCCCTGCCCTGCACTAGCAAGTCCACCTGTGCCTGCAGGACATTCTGTGGTTGTTGCAGCTACCTTCAGGGGACTGTGATGCCTGGCAGAGGATGGAAAGACTTTTCAGCTGCAGTATATCCAGGCAGCTCCAGAGTCTTTGCATATCTCTGCTGCTTCAGAGCAGGTTTCCTCTTCCTTCTGTGTCCGTTGTGGTGAGGCTGGAGCAAAAGGGGTGACCTGGTAAAACCAGCTGGGACAGCTGCCACTATCTGCATCTGGAAGTGTTTGCTCCATTTGGCACTCTGTAATTGTAGTTTTCACTGCACTAAGCAAGCAGAGAGAGAGGTGGTTTCCTTGTTTTTCAGCCGCAGGAGTTTAAAAATCACTGGTTTTGGCTCGGTGCTTCATTGCCTTTGCATCACTCTTCTTGGCTGCCTGATGGGGGATGGCACTCACTGTCAGGAAGAGACCTGAGCAAAGCTGGTGGCTGCTGTGAAGCAAGGAGAGGTGGGGTGGCAAGGGCAGGACTTCCCTCTTGATTCCCACGGGTGCCTGTTTCATTCTGAGTGTGCAGACGGGTCTCTGGAGGCACAGGGAGTCTGGGGTAGCTGCAGCCTTCACCCCCACTTCCCTAAGAGGGCAGAAGTTTTTTTGGTTGTACCTGTAGTGACATGTCTGTCCATACCCTGTGGTTCCCCCTGTAGCTTGGAAAAACTGTAAGCAATGGTGGGAGTAGGTGGTAGGTCTCATTGCTGGAGCAGGCACCTTGGAAAAAGTGTGTGAGATGGGGCTAGGCTGGGAACTCGGGAGATTTGGGTGGGAATGAGAGCAAAGAGGAAAAAGCTGCTGGGAAGTGGCACCATTTGAAAAAATGAGCTTCATTATTTCCTTTTATGGGCAAAAAAAGTACTGAGGTGAGGCAAGAAGGGGGAAAGGCAGTCTAGCAGGAGCAGTAAAGATGTCAGCTGTATTTCTAAGAGTTAACATTTGGCCTTTACTGCATTATGTCAGCGTCTAGTGCGGTGCCACTCATCTATTTGAATGAGGAATCTGTGTGTTAATTCTTGAAAAATACAGAGTATTTACATACAAGTCATTGAAGCAAACTTTAAAAGAAAGACGTGATAGCGTTTAAAGTAAGTTAAACATTGTCTTTTTTTTCTTTTTTCTTGAAATGCTAGCAAGATCACTTATGGAAGAATGTGTGTGTAAAAAAACAAGTGTGCTCCACAAACAAAAAGCATTTGTGCGGCTTTGCTGAGCAGTTGTAATAGCACAGCTGGAGGAACTTCACAGGAATCTGTAAAAGTGTGTGAATAATTAGCACAGCCTTTTAAGCACACTAAGGGGAAAAAATTAATAGATGCCAGCAAATCAGAAAAAAATAAAAGCGTAACCCAAACATTTGGAATTTTATTTAAATACAACTATTATTACAGTACAATCCTGTCAAAAAAGCAACCAATGAACCAAAAAAAAAACAAACTCCAAAATGCAGTGGGTGGTACTTTATTGCAGTTGTGTCAGTAAGTGGGTAAAATGTATAACCTTACAAATTAGTGGAATGCTGGTAGAAAGCAAAGTTTCCTTTAAATTTTCAGCTTTCATGGAAAATGCCATTTCTTTTTAAAAAGTAAGATTAAAAGGGCACTGCTCTTGCAGAAGGAACCTGGAGAGCACTTGAACACACTCTTCAGGCATGCCAGCAAGGAGCAGCTTGGCAAATCTGCCCTGAGCCAGAGTGGCAGGAGCCAGGACCATCACACATACCTAAAGTGGAGGAAAGAGAAGGGCCATTCCTTTAATCCATCTTAAAACCAGTATATTTGTAGTTTTTCCTTCTATTGTATGTTTCCATGGAAAGCAAAACTCAGCTTTTTTTCTATTATTTTCTGAAAGTTATTTCACCCTTTTCCTATTGGATCCTGGGAAAGGGCATTGTAAAAGCAGAAGTGTTTCCGTGTTGCACCATTTTGGTTTTTATGGGTCCTTTTTTTGTTTGGTTGGGTTTTTTGTGTGAGTTTTTTTGTGGTTTTGTTTGTTTGGTTTTTGTTTTTTTGTTTGTTTGGTTTTTTGTTTGTTTTTTGTTTGTTTGTTGTTTTCCAGCTCAGTGTTTTCTCCCTGTTGATTACAGCGTTAACAGAAATGTTTTGGTCTGACTCTTCCCTGGCAGGTGCTACTTTGGAGTATATCCCTCATGGCCAACTTGCAAACCCCCATTTAACTTCAAACTTGAGAACACTGAAGTTGGAGCAGGACGCTGTGCCTCCACAGGAGGAGAGGAAGACTCCCCTGGTGGAAGCTGTTCGGGGAAGGAAGTCCTTTTCTTCTCAGGACAAAACTCTTGCTGCAATTAACCTGACAGATGACCAGCTTGCCTCTGGCCTCTATGGTAATAACTGGCTCACATTCACCTTTAATTGTACTGATGGAACTTGAATATGAAATACAGTTCAAGGAGGTTTTCAGGGTTCTCCGAGTTGTGAAAGCAGGGAGAGATGCAGCTACAGGGAAAGTCACATTTTGAGACCCTGTGTCTGCAGATAGTGCTTAGCTCTTTTTTTATTTTTTTCTTATAGTGCTTCAGTCAGAGCTTGCTACAGATTTGTACTGAGTATGTCTCTGTTTTCAACAGTATGCACCAGTAATGAAAACACACTCAAATCTATCATGAAGAAAAGGGATGGGAAGAGGGATTTGAGCAACACCAAGAAGAACCTTCAGTTTGTCGGCATTAATGGCGGGTAAGAGACCTCTCCCTGAAAAGTCTGCACCTGCAGCACTTTCACAGTGGGAAGGGAAGGAGAAAGATGGGAGTTCATGCACAGCCTTTCACAGTCTTTCAGGCTGAGGTGCATCTGCTGAGCTTAAGGGGAGATGAGAGGAAAAAACCCAACAGCTGAGCTCATCTTAATCCTCTGTGAACCTTTTGTGGTTGCAAGTCACACATGGGATCACTCTCAAGTACCTGTAGATTAGATTCCTGCCAAATTTAACACAGGAAAGTGAAACAAACTCAGAGAGCCACGGGAGCATTTCTCAGGCAATATTTTAGTAAGGAAAACTTCAGTTTGGCAGCTGACAAGTGCAGCACTGTGCTGTTGAACTATACAGCATGAGATGGTGCTGCCAGAGATTTAACTTTGCAGGCTTTGGGCTAAGAGCTTTTCTACACAAATACAGAAAACAGTATGGAAAAATGATCTTTTAAAATATTACTTACCCTTGCAGGATGTTGCAAAGAACTTTTAAAATGGTTTCACCAAATGTTTTTCAAAATTTCACCAGAATTTTTTATATATCTTTTCTATCCCATTTTAAAAATTTTTCTTTCTTACAAATGCCTTGTGCAGTGTATAGTCTTAACATCACAATTACTTCATCTCATACATATTGGCTAAAAATACTGTTACTTATAGTGGGGGAATGTTACCATTTATAAGTCAGTTATACATTAGAAGAATAGACTTGGTGCATTAATTTGTCAGATGCTGAGGTTAATGAAGTAAGAGAGTTGATTAGAAGCAGCATTGTAATTGTTCAAGTCATCAGTATTTCACCTAAAATATAAAAATACTTTGGATAGTCACAGGACAAAAAGTGAAAATTGTGTCCATTGTGTTAATATAGGCTTTTTAGCTTACCTGCTGATACCTATCTGATGATGCCTGGATAGTAAGGGAAAACCCACAATTTACTCTGAACAAAGTACCTTCATTTTTCTGTTAAGGCAGTGTCTGACAGTCTTAATACTTCTGTTTAAAAAAGGTTTTTCTTCCTTCATTACCTGCATGTAATAATCACAGTGTCAGTTGGCAGTGATACTGAGCAAAATGTGTAGAAAAGGCCTCTGAATAGAAAACAGGAGGACTAATACTTTGCAAGACATTTTTCAACTTGGTGCAGTGCAGGAAGGTGCCGACCACTGCTGTATGGCACTGAACAAAAGCATCCTTGCCCTTTCTGCCTCTAGGTACGAAACAACATCCAGTGATGAATCCAGCTCTGAGGAGAGCTCCTCATCAGACTCGGAGGATGAGTGCGAGGACCAGGAGTATCCCCATGTCCAGCACGCAGAGGAGGGGCAGCCTGTGTCTCATGCTCCAGAGGTGTGCGCTATGGGTGCAGAGAAGGACAGCATTCCCCCAGAAAGCGAGGCTGAGGAGGTGGAAATCAGAGAGAGGTAGGCTTGGTTGCCCTCACCTGAGCACCTCTGAGGGAGGGGATTAACTCCACCTCGTTTCCTGGGGCCAGCCACAGGCTGTGGCAGGGCTGGTGGAGAAAGTGCCAGCCTCATTGCTGCTCATCTGCTGCCTGCTCTCTCCTCCTCAAGTGGGTGAGGGTATCAGAGGGTGTCCTTTCTGGTGGCTTTTAAGTGGTCTGTTTATGGCGAGATCCAGAGTCTCTGCCAGGTCATGAAAGACACTTGTTGGAGAGCAAGCCGTGCCATGTTAAGAAGCTGGTCTGTGTAATAGTAAATAAGCAAACAAGTGATTCTTGAACCAGGAACATCAGGTCTGCAGCCTGCTGGGAGTGCATCTTGCATTTGCACCTTCCACAGCATCTCAGCTGCTTGACGAGGCAATGGAAAACAGCAGTGAGGAGGTCTTCCAGCCATGAGGTCATACACTTCATACGAGATCATATAGCATAACATACCTTCATAGACTTTGAGGCCATCATCACACACTTGTTCAGCATTTCATGTCTAAATTACTCCTCAAATTGCTGAAGTTTTCTCAAATTGAAGAGAAAGAGCTGTGTAAAGTTGCATTTGTCAGGCAAGGCATTATTTGTTTTGGGACATGGGAAATAGCAGTGTAGTGAGTGTTTACTGATTCTTGGTTAGTGAATGGACAAATGGAAGTATAAACATAGACAGTGATACAGGGTTTGCCAGATGTTTACAAGTATGCTAGCATGTAAAATTATGAAAGTGGAACAATAACACTCACAAAGGTAAGGCGAAATTAATGTCATGTTTCACTGGAGATATAGCTTAGTGTCAAACTTACCTGTAGTTATCAACTACTAAACAAAGGAGAAGCAGAAATTCATTAAGAGCTTTTTAGGCCTTTGAGCTGTGAATTTTGAAGTGCCCTGGGTTTTACTTATACAGTACTATAGGATGGCCTCTTATTTTACAGGTGGCAGAAAAAGATGGTCATACTCTCTAAGGAGCTCTCCTAACTTATATTTACTCAGCGAGGGGGGATGGTAAAGGAGTAGCAGGACAGCTTATATAGCCATGTATACTTGAGGAACATGCCCTTTGCAAAGTGGCTGCCCTGGCAATGCCCTTTGAGGGGCAGAGGCAGGGTGTTTGGCCACGTGGGACCAAGTGTGGTCCTTGTACTGGTGGAGCATTTCTCTGCTGCGGAAGCACCAGCATCTGGCTTGTAGCCTGGACGACTAAAATGCCTACTGTACATAGGAGTGTGTGAGCTTCTCTGCTTTTTGGGAGAATTTTCCTGGAAAATTGTGCTTTTCCTGGAAAATTGCCACTGTCCTCTGTGGCAAGTTGTAGGCAGAGATGGTTGGCCACAGCCTGGTGTGCCATGCAGCACAGTCATGGGCCTTCTTATGTTCAGTTGTTGTCTGAGTTTGAAATTTATGAGGGAAAAGGGGCAGAAGTGAAACCATGAAGGGGGATGGGAGAATGAGAGTAAATTTGCAGAGCAGATGCTATGAAAAAGTCTGGTTCCAGTGAATAGGAGCTGTTGGGGAGGCACTGCCTGCGACCCTTCCCACCAGTTAGTTTAGTTTCCATCACAGCTACTGGCATTTCCACTTGTTAATCAAGTAGACAAAGCACAGAGTCTGAAGTACATGTTGTGCAGCTGTAAAGCAGTAGGTGAGACTTTCCACTAGAAGGGCTGGCAGGTCTAAAGCACAGAAACTATGGGTTGTCTGCTCCCCATTCCCACTGCTCCCTCTCCATACATCTGGGAAGCACATTTTCCTCTCCATGGAGGTCCTGCCAGCAGCTCCAGTTGCCATAGAAAAGAGCTGCCAGAGCAGCTTCTGCATTGCAGCAGCTGATGGAAGCATTTCTTTCAGAAAGATTAATGTTTCTTTGCTGAAACATTAGGAGCAAAATCGAAGTGTGCCATGTATTCTTTTGTCTTCCTCAGATATGAACTAAGTGAAAAGATGCTTTCTGCTTGTCACCTGCTGAGAAACAACATTGATGACCCCAAGGCATTGACCAACAAAGATGTGGTAAGCAATGCAGGGCAGAATTCTCTTTGAGCTGCAACAGAAAAACTTCAGGGAAGGATAACCTCTGGTTTTGCAGGACCAGCACATCAGTGACAAGGCAGAAAACAATTTCATTGCATGGAAGAGTCACAAAATGCTTTTTTTACCAGGACACTTGTCTGGAGAATGTACTTGTGCTTTTTGTGGTGGGGTGTTGTTGTCCCAAGGCACACACATAAAAATAGCAACATGAAAACACAGTTTCAACACATCCTTGCATTCCCACATTATTTTTGGAAGTGTTGCTTGAGCACTACTCTGGGCAGCTTCCAGGCCTTGCTTTAAGAGACTCTGTGGGGTGAGGAACATGTTCATTTCCATGACAAAAGTCCCAAATGTGTTCTGAAACTGCAAGTACCCTGCCTCCTGCTAAGCACAGAAATACTCCTTCTGTCTCACTGAATGCTCTGGTGGTTTGTATCAGTGCAGCAGGGAGTGGGGAGTATTCATTGTTAATACTCAGTCTCAAGAAACAAAGTTTTATTTGCATCATATAGGAACTGCCTATGCTACTTTATGAGGATAATTTGAAAGCAAAGGAACACTGCTTGGTGATATGAAATTGAATTTTGCATTTGTTAAACTTGTGGATGATGTAAAAGGCAAGAGTGCAGTGCCAGTCTCCTCTGCTGTAGATCATCTGCAGCTTCTTAGGGACAATAGTACTTTCTGTAAGACAGATGATAATACTTTCTTTGTCCAATTCTAATATTGGTAGTCCAGACAATGTTTTGAAAGGTTGTTTAATACAATTGTGATGGGTAGTTTTTAATCCTGGGTCAGTCCTTCAGGAGCAGTTTAGGCATTCAAGCAACAAATGCTTCTAGGCTCAGTCAGAATTGAAATATCAAAAATTGCATAACCAGGTGGTAATCTCTGCCTTAGAAGTGTAATTAGAATTTACATGTTTCCTTCTTGTGTTTAAAATGCTTGTCAGCACAAGTGGTGCTTTGTAGCTGGAAAGTGCAGACTAATCAGCTCTTGTTCTCTGTCTGTCTACTGATTAAAAAGTCTTGTCCAGAAAGGGTAAACTTCAGTACAGCTAGGGATCTGTATAAAGTGTCCCAGCCTGTTCCAAGATACTCAGCTCTTGTATCTGCTGTTTACACCAGAAAGAGGTATGGACTGCTTCCTTAGGGATGTGATGGATTATTTGAATTTTTTAAAAAAGTATACCATTTACTTAGTAATGCATGTGATACTGTGACTGCAAGAATAATTTCTTAATAGTGTTTTGTACTTAGTAGTCCTAAAGTAATAATTAAAGAATTGTTTTGTGTCTCTTTATTACCACTTCTGTGTTTCAGCTCTGTATGTTCACACACATGGTCTCTTCACTCAAACGGTTGGACCTTTGAAGCTATTCTTACAGGAGTACTAGTGTAAAATAGTCTGTATAAAGGTATATGTAGTACAGATACATATTTAGGACTGAGATGTGCAGAATATTGTCTGGCCTTTACCAGACATGATTTCCTTCTAGAGCTACTAATAGAGACTCTCTGTGTTTTTCGTAGAGGCTAGAGAAGTTTGCTGTCTTCTCTTCAGAATTGTCCATGAACCTACTGGCAATATTGCCACCTTGCAGGTGGGAGTATGTGAGAAGGACAACATGGTGATCCATCTGGGTTAGAGAAATTGCCTCAATGGCCAGTGACTGCAGGAACCTCCTTAGCTCTCAGATAGGTCTGATCTACCTACAGTGAGGCTCCTGCCTCTCTACCCTCAGTCTCTACCAATGGGAAAGTTTATCTTGAATGTCTAGCCTGGATCTGCTCTCTGCAGCTAAAATCCCCTACTACTACAGCCAGTCAGTCTGCAGGTGAAGAATGGGTTGGTTTTTTTCTCACTCTGACAGCCCTTTGCACTGTGAAGATGTTTCAGGAGTCTTTTTTCCAGCTTTCTTTCTGCAGAGAATCTCTACTCCTTCCCATCTGATAGATTTTCTTGACCTAGTAGTTCTCGCTGATTACCTTTGAAGCCTTTTTTTTTTGACCAAGTCTTTTGTATCGTTCAGTGATCAGATCAGATAAGGTGGTGCAGCTGTTGCCCTCACAGTGCTACGTGGAGAGAAGGGACTGTATCACATGCTGTGCCAGTTCTGAATCTGTTTATTCATCCAAAACCAGTATTTGCCTTTTCCATTACAGTGTGATGTTGTTGACTTAGGTTCAGCTTGTGATCTTCCATAATGCCCAGCCTTTCTTCTTCAGAACTGCTGTCCAGCCAGTTCTCCTGTACTTTATGCATTTGGCAATTCATGCCTCAGGACTGGACATGATTTGCTTGGCATGCTGTTTTTTTAACTCCCTGAGAAATGTGTGTTCCCATTGCTCTTAGTGTTTGGTTCATCAGTGATTTGTAAGCCTAAGCATTTAATGGAAGTGGTTACTTGAAGTCTTTTTTTCTGTTCAACCATATTTGATATTCATTGAATCTAGGGGTAATCTCATCCTAAAATTCTGCACCCTCAGAAGTGAACCATTTCTGAAAATAAGGTGAAACGAGAGGAGGTAAACAATGGATTAAGTCAAGAGGGGGAATTTCAGTCCGTATATCTTGATCGTGTGCTGAATACATTTGTCCCACATCTGACTGAAAAACCCTTGACCTCCTGCATCACTGACTTGTGGGATGGAAAATCCTTTAAATCGGTTGCCCATATGCAAATTTTTTTATCTTGGTTTTGGCAGAGGTTTTGTTTAAATACCATCCAGCACGAGTGGTTTCGTGTCTCAAGTCAGAAGTCGGCTGTCCCAGAAATGGTTGGAGACTACATAACTGCTTTTGAAGAGATTTCCCCTGCTGTTCTCAAGCATATCATCAATATGGCAGATGGAAATGGAAACACTGCTCTTCATTACAGTGTTTCACATTCTAACTTCGAAATTGTAAAGCTTCTTCTGAATGCAAGTATGTTGACTTTTTTAAAATATTATTATTGGTGGTGGTTGTTATTGTTTTTTGTTTTGTTTGTTTTTTATTATTATTATTAGGTTTTGGAGTACTCTCGGATGAAACTCTTGATGAGCAAGAGGTCATTTTGAGCTTCCTCTAGCAGCCAATATAACTTAACAATTACACACTGTTAGCTCACTTGGGCTCACTTGGGTAGTCTAGAACTCTTGTTTCTAGCACTAGCTTTGGAAGTGATGGAAGTTGCTCTGAAAGAAGTTACAGAAACATTCAAGTAAATTATAGACAGAGTTGACCCATGTTTGGAACATGGAACGTCATGATAGGTAGGTCCCTGACTCTTGGACTGTTGTCCAAGTTCAGCAGCGTCAGCCACCAGTAATTTTCTCTGAAGGCAGTGCTGCTGCTGCATAGCCAAAGGTAGGATGCTGGTGGAGGAAAATGCATTCAGCTGTAGACATCTATGTTAAACATTCAGACTAGTCTGGCTTTATCTTACTGGAGTGGTACAGAAGCTTCTGGCCACCACCTTTGCTGTCCTGAGAAACAGGAGCAATATGGCATTACATCGTATGGGAGCATTTTCCCAATTCGTGATGAATGTGATAATGCTCCACTTAGTTGCTTTGGTTGTTGCTTCCTTCTCTTGATCCACTAACAACACACACAATACAGAGAGGATAGTGGCAGAGGGGAGAGACTCCAGAGCATCTGTTCCCCAAGTGTGCTAAACCAGAAGGCATCCAGCAGAAGGTGTCAGACGCTGGAGCCTGATCCAGGCACCATGTGGTCTGTTTAAGCCTCTCTTTGCTCCCTTACTGAAGTTTCTTTCTCTAAATTAGTTACAAAACCCGTCACAACCGGTTGTGAGGCTTAATTAGGCCAGTGACACGGTTGGAGTATAAACCTAGCAATATTTATAAATCCAGAAGGGTAGTATCAGATAAACAAGGATAGTAATGATACAGATCTCAGCTTTGGTAACCCACAAAACACATCTGTCACACACACAGAGACTTCCTCTGCAGGAAAGCTAGCACTTTGAAATCTCTGGTCCTGTTTGAAGGCAGCCTGTTGGGAAGAGTGAGTCACAGCAGGGGAATGCAGGGAATGTCAGGAGCGCAGTGAAACGCAGCAGGCTGGCCCTACACCCAGCTCTGGGAGGAAATTGCCCCTCGGCTTCCCTGGGTATCTCCGGATAGTGTTGGCACACTCATCCCTTGCTGAAATTCAGGACTCCTGTAGTTTATAGCAGTTGGTGTATTCCTATCAACACAGCAGATTTTGACTGTAAAATCCAACAACCACGACTAGTGCCAGGTGTGCAGGAACACACTGCATTTGCCAGCACTTGGAAAATGTTGGTGAACAGGCAGATTCCTTCAGATTTCAATAGTCTTCCTCTGGACTATGTCTAAATGGTCACTACAGTAACCTTTAGAGTGTGGTTATATTTCAGGCAGACTCTTGGTGCAAAAACTGCACGTCTGTGTGTTTGGTGGAAGAGCAGATGAGACAAGAGACTCCTCTGTGTCACCATGCAGTGTTAGTTACTAGGAGGACAAATAGAAAACAGCTCAACTTATGAGCTATATAGAAAAGAAACTGAAGTGTGAGCTCAAACAGCATGCCTCTGCTGAAGTAGCCTAGTCAGGCTAGGAAGGCATTGTTTCCAGTACTTATTCATTATTCATGAAGTAATGCATGCAGCAGTATCATGTTCTGTGGCTTCAGTGGCTCTTAGAAGTGACTTCTGAAAGTAAGGTTGAGCTACTGGTTATACACTGGTTAGCACAGGTATAGCCTATGGAACATGAAAAAAAATGTGCATTTTCTTACATCTGCCCTTGTATGACTTCTGCAATGTTCTTTTCACTTTAAAAGAAAAAAAAATCAAAAAAAAAAAAATCAAAAAAAAGTAAAGAAAAAAAGAAGAAAAAGAAGCCTTTGGCAATAAATCTGAAGAATTTCCTGAAACATTTTGTTTGTTAAGATGTCTGTGGTGCATTTTAACCCCAAGTCTAGAGATACTGTTTCTGGAAGTCTGAGTCCTTGCTTTCCAGTATGAAAGTTCCAGTGCCTGGTAATCTGCCCTGTTGGATTTCTGCAGAATTTTAGGAACAGAGACAGACTGGAGAACTCCTGTCATTTGTTGGCACTAATCAGAGGACTTGACTATGTTTGTTCCAAGAGTAATTTTCTTCACGGTAAAATACTCTTTAGAGCTGGGAACAGTCTTTAACTGAAAGGCTTTTTTCTGCAGCTCCAAAACACATAAGAGTACACTTGATCTCTAAAGTAGCGCCAGTTACAGGAAAATCTTTGTGCTGAGGAGAAAGTACTTTCCTGATGACCATGTTGCTGGACTGTTTTTATTTTACAGTATAAATCCTCTCAAGAGAGGAGCTTAAAGACTCTCCTGACCATATTCCTGGGATTCTGACCCATGACCATGATGGCCATGTCAAATTTTGAACCACTTACTTTTACATAAGAAAAGTATCACACAAAGGAAGCACTAAATGATGACATACAAAGTAGTTTTGTGCTCTCCCTTGTGTTTCATGCACAACAGAGAATAATTCTTTTCTCCCTCAGGCTCAAGAGTACCCCCATTTCTGTTTTTTTTTCCTTATACACTTTCCCTTGAATTACTTCCATTATGAGAGCAATTGCTGCTTTCTCTTTTTATAGGCTGCTCTAATAACAGTTTATTCAGTTCATTAGCACAATTGCTGCTTTTTGGGTTCCTGTTTTCCAAAGAAATTATCTCATCCCCTTGCAGATGTCTGTAATGTAAATCACCAGAACAAGGCCGGCTATACCCCCATCATGCTTGCTGCACTTGCAGCTGTGGAAGCAGAGAAGGACATGAGGATAGTGGAGGAGCTGTTCAGCTGTGGGGACGTGAATGCTAAAGCCAGCCAGGTTAGTCAAATGGTCAAGGAGACATTGTCCACACTGCCATGTGTTTTTTTTTTATTTTTTCACCCATGCTCTGATCCCAGCTCCATCAGTTCAGCTTTTGCACTCATTCATTTTCACCCTCTTCAGTCTTTGATGTTTGTGTGTATGTTTCTAGCTGCTATATACTAAATGGAGCTCTGAAAGCGCAGTTGAGCCTCAGGTCTTCTAAAAATGAAGATTCAATATTATATAAAAGAATCAACACTGAATTTTGGGAGGCTGCACCATTTAGCTGCTTCCAAGGAGCTCCAGATGCCTAGAAATAGACCTGGTATCATCCATGAATTTAATAAATAGCTATGTGAATGTGGGATATATTAGGCATTAGAGATATTTCAGCAATGGCAAGCAGAGCCTTGACAATGCTGTATAAAACAACAATCTTCAGTGCCAAAAAAAAAAAAAAAAAAAAGCAAATTAAAACAAATCATTCTTTGTCATTGTGTGTCTCTGTAATTACCTGGGTTTTCCTCTTCTTTCCATGCAGGCTGGTCAGACTGCATTGATGCTAGCTGTGAGTCATGGGCGGATAGACATGGTTAAAGCTTTACTGGCCTGTGGTGCAGATGTCAATATCCAGGACGATGAGGGCTCCACAGCTCTGATGTGTGCTAGTGAACACGGACACGTAGAGATTGTCAAGCTTCTGCTGGCTCAGCCTGGATGTAATGGTACCCTCGAGGACAATGTGAGTTGCCTTTCCAATAATGCTTGATCAGACAGCTTCTCTGTAATGTTTTTGTAACTCAGTTATTTTGGGGCAATGGAGAGCTGCTGAAATCTCTGACTCATAGTACCAAAGTACCAAATACTTGAATCCTCTTCCTAGGGGTAGCAAGTGCTGTGTTTATTTGGCTAGTATCTGCATTTCTAACAAGCCTACTCAGTAGCACTATTTTATGGTTAGTTGTAGATGTACAGCAGCCAGAGCAGGAAAAAACCCCAACGTTTGCATTTGCATTCTCATGGTAAAACATCTTGCCTTCTCACATTCATAGAATCAAAGCATGGTTTGGGTTGGAAGGGACTTCAAAGATCCCCTAGATTAAATGCCCCTGACATGGGCAGGGACACCTTTTATCAGACCAGGTTTCTTAAAAGCTCATTTAGCCTGGCCTTGAATGCTTCCAGGGAGGAGGCATCCACAGGCAACCTGGGCAAACCACATGCCCTTTCAAAAAGTCCCTCTTCAGCTTCTCTGTGAGTCCTCTTCAGGTACTGGGAGGCTGCTATAAGGTCTCTCTGAAGCTCCCATCTGTCCCCATCTGTCTCAGCCTGTCTTAATAGGAGAGGGGCTTTAGCCCTCAGATGGTCTTTGTGGCCCTCCAGTTGAGTCACTCCACTAGATCCAAGTCCTTCTTGTGCTGACTGCTCCAGAGCCGAACACAGTATTCCAGGCAGGGTCTCACCAGAGCAGAGAGGGAGAATGGCCTCCCTCGACCTGCTCATCATGCTTTTTTCCCCCTGGTCACATTCCTTCCGCTGTCCTCAGGAGTCTTCCAGTTTTCAGTCAGGACATTGTCTGGGGACTTAACAGCTTTGTTGTGTTGTTTTCCTGTGTCCATGGCAAGCATCAACCCTACAGTTCTTTTCACAGGATTTTCACACAGTATCAGCACCATTACCTTTGAGGATAAATGTTTGGTCTTTGTCATGAAGCTACGTTCTCCTTGCAGTAAAGAGATACAGACTGTGATTTCAGTGCCAAGTGAAGAACTTGTGTATTTCTTGGTTACAAGGATCATAGCAGCCTATGCTGTCAGTGGACAGTTTGATCTATAGACTTCTCAAGCTTGAAAATGTTGACTTAGCGTGACACAGACTTGATAGTACTGTGTTCTCTTTAACATCACTTTTCCATTCTTCCTACTGCTTTTCTCACTGAGCAGTGAACTGGGACCTGGGTTTGAGAGTTGGGAAGGCAGTAGGTGGTTATTTGTTTAAGCTTTTGTAGAGAGGCAGAGACATGATTTCTTTTCATTCACTCACACGCTGCAGGAGCTGGCTCAGTTGCCCAGTGATGACAGTGGTGTGTAACAGCTGTCCTGAGAGGAATATGTAAGAAGGTCTTAGTGTAACACTTTTGGGTCTAGGCTCCTGCAGCCTGGGTACTGTTAGCACTATTAATCATCAAACCAATAATTAAAGTCTTTATGGCTACAGGACACTTAACTGTTCCTGTAGGCAGGAATACTGTTTCCCAAGCACAGTTTGTCGTCTGCTTATTATTCATTTTATAATGAGTTTGTGCTGGTAGAGTACAAGATTTTTAGCATTCCCTCAGCTATTCTGAGTGTGTCAGTGATGCTTTCCCAGTCAGCATGATCAGTAGTAAGCTGAGCTCCATGATACTGATGTGTGCCACTTTAACAGTGATTCAGCATCTCTCTTTAAGAGCTTAACTTTTCCTCGTGTTGACTTTTTGTTCTGCATATATAGTGCATTATGTTGTGCTGTAGTGGAGGGCTCTTCTAGCTCCCTGTCTGCCCAGGACAATTAGATTTATGTATAATCAGTCCCTGTAGTCTCATAAGAAGATCTTGCACTTGGATGCTGCCTCTCATGTCCCATGCTGCAAAAGGGATCTCCTTAAGAAACTAATGCTGCCCTCTCTAATAGCAGTGCTGTGGCAGTAGCTGGAAAACGTGCTCCATTCGGAAAGCCAACAGAAGAGGCAGTCCCTATGAGAGGACACTTCAAGTGGTGGTATTATTGTGGAAACTTCTATGCAAAAGAATCCAAACCCAGGGGGTGGACCAGTAAGCCACTGTGAGATTTGTGCTGAGGTCGTAGTTGCCCACTTTGTAATTTACACACCATCAGAGAGCAGGATCTTGTAGCCATGTGATGCATGCACCAGTTTCAGGAAGGGAAGGAAGCATGGAAGGCAGAGTTGGGTTTATGGCATCTTCGTACATATGTGCCCCTCTGACAGATCAGAGGTTCATATCACAGGTTGAATGACATCTACTTCTTCCTGGACCAAACATGGTCTGAAGGTCAATAGGTCAGTAGGTCAATAACTTAACCTTTCAGCGAGTGCACTCTTTGCCCCTAGCAGCCTCAATAACTATGGTTGCTGAAAGGAACAGTATCTTGAGAGAAATGGAGGGGACAGTATTTGATTGGGAAGGTCCATATCTTTGTAGCTAGGCTTTCATCAGGGAGCATTTGGAATTATTAATTCCAGTGCTCTTAGTGTTAATGGGAGCTATAACACAACAATTATCATTATAACACAGCAAGTATCATGGTATTAGACTAGCATTTGTCCCTCCCTTATCATCTCTTCCCACTCCTTACTGCCATTGTAGTTTCTCTCAGCCTGTCCTCTGAAATCACTGGTCTTACACAGCACTACATGTAACATTATTGTGATAATGGCATGCTCATTCTTCCTCAGTAATAATTGAGACTCCTCAGTGAGAGAAATTATGAGGTCTCTGACAATGGGACTACCTCATAAAACAGCAGTGTAAGGCTTATTGTCACTTAATTATAATAAAACAAAATTAAACAAGACTCTAAATTAACCCAAATGTCTGTCTGAGCAGTAGGGTCTCCATAACTTCCCTTCTCTATGGGCTAATGGTGCTGTTAACGCACACAAGCACTAATTCTCTTAATACTTCCTCTTTTTTTTTTCTCTCAGGATGGCAGCACAGCACTTTCAATAGCCCTGGAAGCTGGACATAAGGACATAGCTGTTCTCCTTTATGCCCATGTCAACTTCTCCAAAACCCAGTCACCGGTTAGTACACAACCTTCTACAGTTTATGCTTTAAGTTGATGGTCCTGAACGTAACAGTAGAACAGAAACAAAGATTACCCTCCCACCAGCTGTACAGGCAGTACAGCACATGAAATTTTGAGTTTATTCGCAAGATAATTTTTATGCTACTAAGTGGAATGTACATTTTTAAATACAGGTTGACTGCTAAAGGCAGAGCCCTGGCTGAAGGACACCTTCTCCCCTTTATCTGGAGTACAAATAGCTCCCTATGAGGGTTCACTTACTCTGGCTAGTTTTCAGAGGTGTTTCTTGCATCACTGTAATGCTAATTGTTGACTTGGTCACCAAAACACAGCCAGTAGGTACAGCTGTCCTGTGTGTTCTGGCAGCTCTACACCTGCTCTCTGAGCCCAAACACACTCTTCTGTTGAACTGCTGCTGAACAGCAGCCACTCTTAGTCAGTAGGCTGCATGATAGCTGGCACCATTCTTACTAAAATGGAGAAAATAAAAGAAACATTAAGCCGTGCAATTAAAGGACAGGGACTGAACAGAGTGCTTGTGAGTGCTACGTGCTTGTAACAATTTCCCTTTGATTAATTATTCTTTCCTCTTTTCTAGGGCACTCCTAGGCTTAGCAGAAAGACATCTCCTGGTCCCACTCACAGAGCCATGTTTGAGTAGTATTGCCTGAATATCTGTAAAAATCTCTATGCCATCTGTAAGCTGCTAAATGTTACTGTTTCACTGAGACAGACACTGAATGTAATTGTCTTGTGCCTGAACTCACCAGCAAAGTCAAAGCAGAGATCTAGTACTAAAGATAAAAAACTGTAAACTTGAAGCAAGCATATAGTTAAGTAGTGCTCAGCTGAGAACTTTAGCCACAACGGTTCTTTTGCTCACCTACTCATCTTTCCATACACTGGCATAAATCCTGTTTTTCTTTGCTGTAGAGAATCCTTTCCTGTGTTATGTACAGCCTAAAACTTTTAAAGCTATCTATGCAGGGGTGTCCTGGTGTCTTATTTTTAACCATTCTAAAATATATTTGTATTTACTGTGCCTAGACTTCATCACAGTAACTTTTCCATATATTTCATTCCAACATGATTTTGATGTTTTTAATTACTTTGAAATTCAGAAGTTGCTGTTGCTTATGTAGTCAGCTCCGTGAATCTTGAGCTGGTGGGTGAGTGGGTAGGTATTGGGGATAGAGCCTCTGGTCAGGTCTGAAGTTCACTAAGTAAGTTGTTGCTAATTGGGGATAATGTATAACTTTTTATATGAGAGATACTAGTATCTATAAAATTAACTCGCACAGTATTTTCAACATTTTATATTCCTTAATAATTAAAAAATACATGAAGAATTACATGTCCTGTTACCATATTTTTATTAACTGTGTCAGTCTGTAAGCTCCATACATGTTTATTGGAGAGTAAAATTAGAGGTACCAGCTGTATATTCCCCTTCAGTGGAATTGAGCATAGTTTTTGGTGCGTATTTATGGAATGCTATTACCTTGTCACATTCACTTTAGTCATGTGTATTGAAATGTTTGAAGTGCCTTAGACTCTTGCCATATTTTCAGAATAAAATTTCACTATGCTGTTTTACTCTTCTCCTGTTTTACATGTGATTTTTTGTCATCCACAAATGCTGCAAATCACAACTGCAGCAGCAGAACAGGGTAGATTGGTGAGACAAGGCTGGGAGGACAGGGTAGATCAGCCCTTGAGGGCTGCTGATACAAACAGCATCTGTGCCTAAACTAGCTTTTTCCTGCTGACTGGCAAAATCAAAAGGTCTGCCCGAGGTGATATACCTTCCCTGGTCTTGCACGTGCTGCAAAGGTTGGGCCCTTTGCTGTTTGGGAGAGAAGTGGCCTGTTGGCCATGTGAAGCATCATTGAAGGATGCTGTTCCAAGTAGTTTCCTTGAACTGCGAAGTGGTTACCAGCTGAAAGCTTTTTTTGCCCTTGAGCTTGATATTCCAAAGGTGGCAGCTTGATGAATGTGGCGGGTTTTAGATGGCATTGGAGCAAGTCCTAAACTAGTATCCTTATCAATTCACACTTACCTGATGAGACACAAACACACCTCAGTGCCTACCTTTAGAAGGAACCAAACACTTGTGTTCTTCTGTGTCCTTCCTTCTTCCCTTCATAGCTCCTTACAGAACAGTTTTTCCTACATAGCCCTTTTGAAATAGAGACTGGTCTACATGGACTTTGTAACTTGGGCTGCATGAAATTTCTCTGAGCTCTGTCAGAGCTGATTTGTTCCAGCTTTTCAGGTACCGTGTGATAACAGTGCTAGGCTGGTACTCAACTGCTTGGACATGTCCTCTGGGTAACAGGCAGATGAAGTCTCTCTGCTGGGAGGTCATGTCTTAATACATCAGTCCCAAACAAGGCTTACGACCCTTGCCCCCCCACCTTGAGGTCAGGCTTTTCCTATTACGCCCTTCTGTGCAATAAATAGTCCTTCTTACTTGTCAATTAGCATTAATTTTCTGTGGATGCTGCCTCACCTGGGTCCTACCTGCTAGTTAAAGAGTTGTCACCAACTTGCCAAATTACAGTGAAAATAAGGTCTTCCCTCTGATGACAAATGGCAGCAGGCAATTCCCTTGGCACACCCAGTCAGACAGTGTGTGCAGGCTGTCCTGTACAGCAGGGAGCTGAGTTATGCCCCATGTGTGTGTTCACCCAATGAACTGAGACTTTGTCACGCACACAGAGGATAACACAAGCACAGGCTTCCCAATAAATTCCTCATTCACTCTGGACCCACGTGGTTTTCTTGTTCAGCAGGATTACTGGAAGCTGGATCTCCCCACCTTTGGCATGGCAAGAGTGAATTCAGTTTCATTTTCAGAGCAGCTGATCTGCCACCTCTTGTCAGAGTCTGAACTGTCTGGAAAGCAATCAAGATAATCTGTTCTTGTCTTTATGAATTTGAAACACATGCAATGCTGGAGTTAAACAATCCAAGCTGATGAAGTGGAGGAGAAGGATTACTCCTTTAATCTTTCTCCAGAACTTGTTCTGATTTTACAGAAAATCCTGTTCATTTATTTATGCGTGCTTGCCTGTATCTAATGGACGAAATTCTTGTCTGGTGGGGAGACATCATATTGCCAAGACAGAATTTGGAACAAGGACAGGTTTCTATTTTCAGTTTTATCAAGAAAATAATGTTTATTTAGCACTGGTTTGACCAAAACCGGTCTATTTCAGCCTTCTTAAGGAAGTGATACTTTTAACTCTGGCTTATCTGTCATGACAGTGTTTTAACATACACCTAAAAGGAGCAGGGAGCTGTTTCTCAATGATCCTGATGGGCCCCATCCAACTTGACAAACTCTATGACAGCAGTTTTAAAGCCTTTAGATTATGCTCCAAAGTCTGACTTGCTTAAAGAGCAGGCTGAACTGTCTCATAATGTTCTCTTCAGTAATGCCACCATATTGCTGTAGGAGATAACTAAATTAGTAATGTGGCAAAAAAATAGTTTGTTAAACAATTATCTTTGTTGCTACAGTACTACCTTTCTGCTGTGCTTAATTTGCATGCATGTGTATTTATACATACTGTAGACTGAGGCTAAAAAAATATAGTTGTAAATGGCTGTGAATTTAGCTTTGCAGAGCAGAGGGACAAAACTTATTTTCTAGGTTTGCACAGATCCCTGTCTCTCCCTCTACAAATCAGTGGGAGCCCTGGGTGTGCAACTATTGTAGAAGGGTTTAAAAAAACTGGTCCAGTGGTTCATGTGTTTAATGACAAAGGGAGACACCAAATGTACCTTAATACGTTTTTTTTTTAACCTGGAAATAATTATAGGAAGAGGGATAAAAAGAGGAAGTAAAAATAAACATGCCTTCCTTTTCTTTTTTTTTTTTCCTTTTTTCACCCAGTGGGGAATTTGTATATCAGAAACCAACACATTAGGCATATAAAATTTTCAAAGTGATTGCATTGCTTTCTGCCAGAAGACTGGGGAGTAATCCAACCCTTCCAACAGCATGCAAGAGTCAGGTTATGCAACTTAAGAGTTCCTGGATTTATTTATATTCCATTTTCCTGGTAAGTGAAGGAGTTCACCCAGTATCAGTCTCCTGGAGCTCTAGGAAATATTCAGTGAAGCAGTGTACTCTGCACTTCTGTGCAATGTCCAGTTTCTTCCCAAAAGTTCATTGTCTTGGGTTAGAATGCCTTGTAAAGCAAAGTGCCCCCAGTTTTAGCTGGATTGTGAAGCAGGCCACTGTGGTACGACGTGTCAGAAAGACTGCCATCAGCAACCAAAACTTTGAATGCATTGGTGGATATAGGTGAAAAGTACAGAAAAAACTGACTATTTTACCGAAGTCAGTGAATGTCGTTTCTAGCCTAGGAAAAAAAAAAAAAAAATTACTTCCCCTAGAATTTTTTTATCTTTGATAAACTCCAAGAGGTTAACACCTGAACACTGTGGAAGTCAGACCTTCTCTCAAGATATAGTTAAAGAGATTCTCAAAAACATTTTTAATTCACCAATGCCCTCTGCAAGCCAAGTTTAATTCTACTTGTTAATGTTGTTATAAAGGATAGCCTTTATAACAGATCTGAGCTTCCCCCTACACACTCTCCTTGGCATTTGTTTTTCAGTTCAGATGAGATTGACTCTCAATATAACCAAGCATGATATTGTCATCACCTTTGGACTCCAACTGTCAGTGAATATATAAAAGCTCTGGCACTATTTCAAGACTGTAAAATACATCACTGTCTTTTTCCAGTTATACTGTCATACATTAAGTGAAGCTGCCACTTATAATCCCCCTAAGAGATAAAAGGTGAGGGTTACTGGGACTGAGTTTTAAAATTATGGAAATCAGCCAACTCAATATTGATCTAAATGCAATGACTGAGGAACACATTTTTGCAAGACATACTTGCAGAGGTTTCATCTTCTCTATACAGCTGGAAGAACTCAAGCTATTACAGAAATAGCTTCTCTGTCTTTCTCCTGGTGCCTCATACTTTTGGCTGAGAAGTCTGGCTGCTCTGGGTCCACATTGTGAATAATGCAAGACTTGGCATCAGTCCCTGACACAGGTCTGGCTCTGTTTGCTGGGATGGAAGCAGCCCAAAGGCTACAGACCTCCTCCTCCCTTTGCAAGTCAGCAGCAGAGTTTGCAGTAGCACTGCTCACACTTCAGCTGCAATCAGCCGTCTTCACCGGGCTCTCTGTCTGCATGTGGGTCTGTAAACTTCATCCCTTCCTGCTTTTGCACCTGCATCCAGGTCCATCAACTCAAACTAAAACTAAAAGCATTTCCTCACTAAAAAGAGACATTTTCAGATGTTGTTCTCATGGGGATGCTTCAGACTAAGAGCCTGACTTAGGAACAGAGGTAGAAGATCAAAGACCAATGCTGGAAAACGTTAGAAGAATTTTCCATCAAGCACTCATAGAAATGACTACACTGAGATCTGAGGAAAGGGGTATGCAGATTCAAGTTAATTTCATATTTTAGTTGGGAACTGTGAAAATATTAATCTTCATTACTCACAGCCTATTGCAATTCTTAGGGAAGTAAACTAAAAAATTACTGCCAGTTTTACTATTCATCTGTTGTGTCTCTGTGTGTGCATACAATGAAAACAAGAGCCTTGGTAGAGGTGTCTCTTCTCAAAAAATATATTTGGGAACCTCCTTGTAAGACATCATGCAAAAAATACTATAACAATTTATTTACTTTTCTGCAAAGGTGATTGTAAGAATTTATTAGAGTTCTCTGTAAAGCAACATGTCTGTTTTCCTGACAGTTCTTTAGGCAATGGGAACAAAGCATGTGAGTAAACCATGCTGGAAGTAGTACTGCCTTGCAGCTTTATACATACAGTTGCCAATATATCAGATGGCTCTTTATTATAGGTGCCCTAAAATGTCTGTTGTAAGTGTTCAGATTCCTTAATGATATGCACTTTCAGGTTTTCCAGGGTTTGTTTTTTTTTTAAGGAAAAAAAAAAGCCTCACACCAACGTATGATCTCTGAAAAGACCACAAGGATGCGGAGACCATCAGGGAAAATAGGAGCCCTCAGGCAGATGGTACCTGCTGCGAGTGGTGGGCCTGTAAACAAAGTGTGTGGGGGGGGGCTTGGGGATGCAGAGAAGTTTAATGAACCTTGTTTTCCCTCTCTGTCATTTTACCTCTCTGTGCTTTGTTCCTTTGCCCTATGCCACTGAGCAAGTGCTAGTCTTTCCTCTTGGCCACTTCTCACTGGGAACCTCACCTGTTCATTTTCTGTTTGGTTAGCTAACACAGCCAGCACCAACAAAGATAAATTGGCTTTTAAATAATCCTTGCTATAGAAAACTGCCCTTCAAAGACCTCTGTAGTAGAGACCTGTAAATAAAGGCATCACTATACTCTGGAGCACAGTATTATTAAATACATTCAGGCATGAATAGCAGACGTCAGTCTCCATGTCCTCCAAACACCACTACACATATTTCCTGGAGTATTATTTAGATAACGTAAGGAGTAACAGGTTTTCAAAGCAGTACACCTGCTTTTGTATGATCTGTATGTGCTGATCTGCATGGAAGTAGCAAAAAGATATTTCTAGGAGATATACAGGTAAATTCTTTTCATCAACTTTTTACTTAATGGCTTTAGCTACTGTTGCAGAAACAGCCCTTGCTGAAATCTCAGAGCTCTTTCACAGGATTTAAAGGGATGCTCACACTCCCCCAGTAATACTCTCCTTCTTCATTCAGCCACATTCACTTCACTGAGATGAAGATACAACTTTTTGTTTGTTTGTTTTCCATGGCAAAGAGACAGATTAATAAAAATCCTTCCCTACCTCCTGGCTGTGGTACCACACCTTTCTCTGAGGGATGAAAAGCCACCTGCTGTCTCTGGCAGTTGTTCTGTGGTGCCCCTGCATTGCTCTTGGGCATCCTGTAGGGCAAGAAGGGCAACTTTTCTCCAGTCCCAGGGCTGCGTGAGACTAAAACCAGCCAGTTACAACCCCTTGGTTCAGGGGAGGTGTGAGCAGGCAGGGGTGTGAGCAGGCCCACCCCCTTATGCACTCGTTCTTGCAAATTTATCATGAGAATTTTCCAGTCCAACCACATACATCTGCTCAGATGCCCTTTATTGTGGTTGTTTAATCTGCATTTCTAGCCTAGCAGGAGCATGTTAATACCTTCCGCATTGGATGCTGATTTTGGAGGAGTGCGAGCAGAACAGCTGTACAAAGAGACTGAGAGAGATTAGAAAAAGAGAATGATAATATCATGAGATCTGGTTTAGGGAAAGCATATTGAAACAACTGAGGAGAAATAATGTAACTTTGTGGGAAGTAAGAGTTAGAAATCTGTAACGCGGAAAGAGAACTTTTCAGTGAACTAAACGAGCTGGCAGTGCAATGAGAGCAAAAATGGGCCAGAGCTGCCAGTGTGATGAGAATAAAAAATGGTTCATGCATACTTTTGTGGAGCAGAGATGGAGGATGTAATACAACTTGGCACTGTTTACGGTCAGTGTTTCCCCTGAAAGACATCTCCAGAGGCTGCCACCATCAACCCTACCAACAATAGCTGTTCACAAGATGGAAGTTTAGAATATGGACGAAGTTTAAAAGGATACTTTTGTTTTGCTAAGACACAAATTATGTAACTAAGAAGCTTAAAACATCCCACAGTATGTCAATAGTAGACCGATACAGATGATTTGTGAAGGGGCACTAAAACAAAGAGATAAAGCTGAAGGTGAGAACACTCTTTTGGTTAGTTTTGTGAAAAAATAGGGCTTAGTGCTTGGGGACACTGGGTGAGGTTTTAAATTAATATGAGCTTATCACCATCTCTGTTGTGTCATGAGATAAAGATCCATTTTGGCCTTCATACAGCAATCTGTAATTGTCTCAGAATTGGGTCAAGAATTGGAGACAAGGTGACACGCTTAGGTACATTAAAATGGGCAAGTATATGTGTGAGTTTCTGAAAACATGCGACAGAGAAGACTATAAATCTCTCCTTTAAGTTGTGTGAACAAAAGAGTCCGCTGCCTTCACTGCTGTGATCTGCAGGGCAGGAGGAGGCTGGCTGCCCTCCCCAGCTGCCCGGCCCCTCCTGTGGCTTCTGTGCAGAGCAGGGAGACCTCTGCAGACGGCAGAAAACCAGCACTGCTGCCAGCGTTACAGGAATAGCAAACAGAATCCAACAGAGCCAGTAGTTACTGCAGAGGCTGGGGCCTCGGTTTGGTTTTTGGAGGACTTTTTTTTCCTCTTTTTTTCCTGGTATTGTTTCATTAATAACCCCCCTTCCAGACCTGGAAAAGAAGATAGACCTGGGTTCAGAAGATAGAAAAGATGCTGTGGCCTTTGCCCTAGCATTGCCTTTGGAAGACGTGGTAAGTGTTCCAAAACAACTACTAACAAAAACATAAGCTCCATAGACAGACACAGGAACCTCACCATATAACCCTGTGATAAACTGCAAAACCCCTACTGCTCTTCTACCAACTCATCATTCAGGAAGTTTAGTATCCTGATATTACCTCCTAGGAAATCTCTAGAGTTCGCTTTTTTTGCCAGTTACTTTTACTGTCTTTCATGAGCAGTCAAGTGCAGCCCCTTACAACTTAATATTGATAGCAGCAATGATTTTAGAGACCTTCTTTAAACAAGAAGAGAAGGAAGAGGTAAGTGCAAGATACTCCTTGTGACAACATTGCCAGACAACATTAACCTCTCCTGTTTTAAAAGAAGTTTTCATGATGTGACCAGGTAACCACTTTTCCCTGTTGTTTTGGGGTTTTTGTTTTTGTTTTGGTTTTTTTATGAGTGTATTAATGTGTCATTTTCATTTTATTCTTGAAGTTTACTTTGAAAAAATGATAGGAGAAATCTTACTGGAGCACCTAGGAATAAACAGCTACTGGAAGTTGGTTAAGGCATGTGTTTTCACCCAGTGGACCAGAACATCACAGGCTTGATGGGCTATGAGGCTGATGAGCAAACAGGCAGGTATTTAAAATATGTATCATTCACCCTGTAGAACATATTGAGTCCTTCAGAGAGGAGATATGGACTATTGTGTTAAAAGATATTCGGGCAGTTTTCACAGGTGCACCCTTCTCACATTCCAGTGCCTAATAAAAAAATCTTTCAAGATGTCATCATTGTGATTTTGCAGAAGCTGCCTTACAGTAGTGAAAAGGCAATTGCCATGCCGTTGTTTCTGGAAAACAGGTAAGAGAAAACAAGGATGAACATCCAGCAAAACTACTCTTTGGTCTCAACCTTACTGTGTGTTACCCGTTACAGTTTCAAACTCATGATATTTGAAAAGACTTTACCCAGGCAACGTGAATATTTGCATGCACTTAGCCAGGATGTATGAGTGGGGCTCACAACACCTTTATTTAGCATCTGGGAGAAACACTGTGTGCATATGGATGACAGAAAGTAAAAGATTTCTGACTAACTAGTTGCCACCCAATGTTTCAATCACCTGAGAAAGCATCTCTGTGTCTAGACAAAGCCAGACTAATTAAATTAATAGCCTAACAGTTGAAATAATTTGTAACAGTGTGTCATCTTCCTTAGCACCTTCTAGCTAGCAGAACTACTGAAACTCTATTACTCTTGTTGGCCTGCATGCAAACAAGGAGTACAGAGACAGTCAACCTTGCCACTGCTGACTAACATGCAAGTGACAGAAAAAAAATGTTACCTAAGGAAGCCAACTAACTTAAGTCCTCTGGTTATATGTATCTTGATACCACTAAGCAAAGCCTTACTTGAGAGGTGTAGGTCTTCTGGGACCCAGATTTCTCAAGTCCTTCCTCTGAATTGGATTTCCAGCATGGAGGAGGGATGAGCCCTTAAAGACGGGGAATCCCAATACGCTGCCTTCAGCATTTGGGAACCACCTCTGAATGGTCCGATTGCTCTGGCAGCTCAAGAACACTGAGGGCTGACAGGAGAGTCTGCAGGGAAGGACAACCAGGCAGCCAGGGAAGAAGAAATGCTCTCTGAATTCAGGAGATGCAAAAGGTCAGCAGCTCACATCAAGCCATTTCACAGCATGGCTGATTAAGTAACAGTCATTTGACTATGATTAAAATATTTGGAGGAGCTCAGCTGTAGCTGGAGGCAATACTGACAATCCTGCCCCCCTTGCCCTGCACCTCCTCAGAGGATATAAAAGATTCCATGTGTAAAGGGGGAAGAAATGGGGGAAAAGTATCACAAAACTTTGCTCTTAGACATGTGCGCTACACTGACTGTTTTTAATGGTAAGTCCTGCAGAATGAAATGTGCTCTCCTGAGAGCAGAGTATTAGGTGAAAATGATAAGGCTGAAAGAAAAAAGAAGAAAAAACATTCAGAAGGTGTAATGAAATATTTTTGTTTCTATCAAGCATCAGAATTAGAAGCAACAAATAAAAATGTACAAATAATTAAATAAATAGTACAACCAGTAAATCAACGCAGCGAAACTTGCCCCTTCAGTTAGCTCAGCGGAAACTATCCCTCACAATTATGGAGCTCCAGCAGTTTTAGGTTACAGAAGATCAAGAGTGTAAAACAACAAAAACTCCAACAATTCAAAAGAAAGCAGAGGTAAAAAAGCATGTGCTTTGTAATTTTAAATGATCTATTTATTAATTTAAATACAAATTATCTTGTTCAATAAAGTGAGAATTTAACTTTATCCATTAAAAGATTAAGGATCATAAATAAAAAAAGCAACAATTAATTGTGTTGCCTATTTATAAGAGGCTGGGGCTCAGTTTGTCACACTCTGTCAGTCTATCAAACTCAGCTCCACCACCAATATCTTAGAGCTGAATTGATGACAATATTCAAAACTAAGGGTATTCTCTGCAGTAGTGCAGAGATGAAAGCGCTCGAATGTTATGTGATTCTGTAATTCGTACAGTGTGAATTACAAATGTTAGAAATGTCAGCTTAATGAGTCATGCAAGAGTCTTCAGTGTACCAAGTCACTGGATCCAATTGATTTTTAAGTGTGGTGGTTTCTCTATACACACTTTTTTACTTCTGTTTTGTAAGTTGGACCTAATAATTCTTCCAAATAGCTATCCAAATAAATTATTAACAATCACTGAAATTTCCATGGACCTGACAGTGTATTCTCTTCAGCCTTTAACTCTGCATTTAAATTATTCTGACTTGCATGGGAAAAGAGGAAATAGAGAATGTAGGTGTTAAGGAAAAAAATATTATATTGTTTATCCCTGTTACAGTGGTGATGTGAGAAGCACATGCATTTTACAATTGGTTCCATTCTATTTCCTTCACTGTACTTGAAATCTGCTTTCTTCTTATACCACATTTAACATTATGTACCAGAATGAATTTTGTTTTCAGTAAATTGTGTTTTTATTGAGCACTGCGGGCCAGTGCCATTGGTTGGGCTCATAATGAAGAAGGGGAAGAGCCATCTGTTGGTATAGGCTGGCTCTTACTTTATTTTTGCATAAATAATTTTTACCACAGCTCAGACATTTGGACCTTTAAACTCTAGATTCTGACTGATCTGTATCTCTCCAACAAACATGTATTTGCTCAGCCAAGAATCTCTGGTGGCTTTTCTCAGCTGTAGCTCAGCTGAAGTTTGTGATGTGGTGGCTCCTTTTCCACATGTCAGGAGAACAGCAGCAAGCCATGTGTGACAGCAGCTTCCACTTCAATGGCCATTAAGGCACATTACCTGTTGTGGCAGATATGTCCTCTAATCTGGAACATAGCTTATGCTGTTCCCTGCACCCTCACATCCTTTGGGAAAAGGTCACCTGTATTGGTGTCATACCTTATCTTCCCAGTGGGTCTGGATTTGCAGCAAGAGAAAAGAATGTGAACTGAGGGTGCAGAAGAGCCCACACATTTTGTACTCCTTCAACAAATGCTGGTCTTTACAAGCAGAGCTGGGAATGGCAGCTTTTCAAACTGCTGCAGAAAGACATCCCTAATCTCACTGATGACTGGCTGTGGACCTCCTCCCTCACCTTTCTCAGTGAGGAAAAGCAGCAAACAAGCAGGTAGTGCCAGCACCATAAATTTCCTGTTTTTCACTCGGTGAACATGAGCCCCTGACACCAAGACAGCAAAGGATAAAGGAGTTTGAGGAGAAGAGGGCCAAGTAATTACTGGGGCTCCCTGTAACTACAGGTTCCATGCCCTAGAAACATTTTTTGGAGGAAAGAAGAATGAAGCACTTGAAATCTTACTTCTGAATGAAATATTCCACTTGACTGAATGGGCTTTAAGCAAAAGCCATCAGTCGCTTACCAGATTTCACTGAGCTTGATTTCACTGAGGATGACAACACTCTAGCATCATAGTTAAGTGTCTGAGACAGCAGCTCTAAGGCTGATTTAAAAGTCTTGCAAATATTCACCATTTCAAGGTAAGGTTTGGGCTCAGATCTGCCTGTTCCAAGAAGAAACCGTTACATCTTGTTACGATGCAGGCTGCTTACGAGTTATAACCCAAAACCAGAATGTATTAAAACACGAATACAGAAAAAGACCAAGAAAACACCCAACAACTGGTTATGTGCTGACAGAAAGTGTGGAGAAAATTCTCTGCCTGAAATACAAAACTTAACGTGGGGCTGTGTTTTAAGAGTCAGGGAGCAAAATACGGTCTTTTCTCAAAATCAAAGAAAGTTTAAAATCAGCAGTGAATAAAAGATACAGGAGAACCCACGAGTAAACAAGCAAAGCGGCCAGAAAATGCATGGCTTATTTATGCCACCTGCTGGATTTTTCCTGAAGTATCTTTTCATTCCCTCTAGTTCACGATCTTCTCTGTCACTCCTGCAAATGCCCATAGTTGCACGGGAGGCTACTCGCACAAGTAGCCAGGCTGATAACAGAGTCGGTAATTCACTGAGTACACGATGTATGTGGACAAACACAGCTCTAGGACTGGAGATGGAGGTAGCTGTACACCCGTTTATTCTGCAAACTTGGTGCACACAGGGCAGCCAAGATACCTATGCAAAGCTGCATAGGCTACCACTCAAGTTCAGCACTGAGGAGTTTTTCAGCCCCCATAATTGTCTCAGGGGAATGTGCTATCCCTTTTCCCCTCCTTTGTTTGACTACCTCTGCTGTCTTTGATATTTTGTTCTACATATCCAGAGAGTTTATGGACACACTGATGTTCTCAAACAGTGCGGACTGGCAATATGAATGCTTTATCTTCTATCCCTCACCATTCCAGCAGCTGAGGCTGTCAGGAATCCAAACCCAGTGCTGGTGACAAGGTCTGTAAGATGATCTGAGAGAGTCAAAAGGATCTTCTGTGAACAGAGAGCAAAAATCCTTTGGCTTGACCCACTGATAGCAAAAAAAAAAGTATTGAACACTGATAGCAAAAAAAGTCTTGAAGAGAATCAGGTCTAGCAGATCTGTAAAACAGACTTATTAAATGCACCCAGCCCTGCTGACTTCTGTGGAACTAAAGGTCTTCATTTTCCAGGCAATGGTCTTGAATTGAGTCCTCTTTAATTTGTGACCTCTTTAATAAGATGCTCAGTCCTGTCAAATGTGATGTTGGGGACCCATCTGTTTCACATACGTCCCTCAAACATAATATCTTGTTAGCAAATAAAGCATTTTTGCAAAGTCAAAGGGATCAGCCAAAGGCATGCATTGGCAAACGACATGCTATCACTATGAGATGACATTTTGTGTGCTAGGGATGTGTGCAAAAAAAGTGAAAACTAACGGATAACTATCAACCACCTAGAAAAAAAAAGCAGAAAATGTAATTTTATTCTTCTTCTGTTTGCTTAGTTTGGGTTTTTTCATCATAAACATCATTGCAGTTATTTCCAAAGATGCCAGCAAACTGCAGTACTGTTTAGTCACTGACATAATTGCTGGATTCAAATCAGAGACATCCAGACTTACATTAAATAAATTACCAGGATTTCCTGAAGACTTGCAGTGCGACTTGCTCTGATTTGTGCTAGAACTGCTGGCAGTTTATCATCAAACCATTCCTTCACGACTGCAACAAATGCCAAATCCAGTACCTTGTACTAATCCTCAACAAATAGCCATTAAAAAAAATTTGAGACAAACATTACACACAAAAAACATACTCAAGGTGTGACTTGAGCTAAAAACCAAAAGCAATTCATTGTTAAAGGATTGACAATGTACTTGTTTTATAAGGCACCTAGGTAATTTGGTGGTACTCATCCAGAACACAAAATACTAGATAGGTACTAACTACACTAATATTTTGTTCCTCACCAATGGGTTCTTTAACATTATGGATCTATAATACAGATCCATGTAGCTAGCCTGAAAAGCAGGACTAGAAAATAGTAGTTGTGGGAAAGACATCTCCATTTATATTCTTGGAACTGTTGCATTTTTTACATTTTATGATTCATACCTGATCTTGGCCACCCCACTTAGTTCCTAGTGAAAAGTTATCTATAAGCAGCAGGTGACTGCTATTACTTTTTTGTCAACCTTTTCCTGCGTTATGCATTGTGCTTCTCTTTTTTTCACTCCTTCCAGTTACTCTCCTCCTCCTGTGTTTACTGCAGTTGCACTTTCAAGACTCTGAGACTGCAGACCAATGCCCACATGAGTTGAAAAGATCTCACCCAAGTTTGTTCAGGGTGGGAATTTCACATTTCAATATAGGAGGCTAAGTATGCCTGTCTGCATTGTTCATCTCTTTCAATATCAGTGATATAAACCATTAGGTGTACCGGCAAATCTTATTTTTCTTCTAAGCATTGTATTCATGTCCTCTTTTACAGAAAAGCTTGCAGTTACTGACCTCAGGAAGTATCAACTGAAACGAATGCAAGGGAAAGTTTTGGTATCTGTGAACTGGAACACTTGTTACAGCCCCAGGCCAAGCCAACCCAGCTTCTGCTGCTGCCTCGCTTGAGGACTGCCTGACTGTTCGATGCTGGGGGCTTAACAGGGGTGCTTTTAACATGGTTTTGCTGGAGGATGGTAAGCACCATAAACGTCTTTTGTTTCACCATGAAAGAAAAAGTCCTTTAAATATAATTTACTGAGTGCTAAAGCATAATAAGGATCTGGGGCTTTCTTCAGGCTGGGATAGACACTGACTGTTTTTGCCAGGGAGGCTCAGTCTGAGCAGAATGAGATGGGAGATAGCTGCTGTTGAAGAAGGAGAAGCTTTCCTTGGCTTCTTCTAGCAGAAATAAATTTCTACCTACTGTAACTAATTACCATCTGATATGCTGAGTAATGAAGCTGGGGTTATAGAAATCTTTATGCAATCTTTATAAATCAGCCTCACATAATGTCAGGCGCTTTCTGCTTCATCTCTGTTGAGTCACTCATCTGACAGTTGTCATTCATCTTAGATTGAGATGTAATTTAATAGTTTCATTTCAGCATGAAGATAGCGTCAACTGAAGTTGAGCCTGGAAAGATTTAAAGGTGTAACAGACAAAATATTAATACTGTAAATAATATCTGTGGAGCTGCATGGCTCTATAAATCACATAGTGCCAAGTTGGAAGGGGAGCCTATGTAAAAAAGGAAAGAAACAGCATCTTCCCCTACCTTCCTCTGCAGATCAAACCTCTCTCAACACCCACACCTGCTCGAGCTCCTGGTTACCAAGTTGTCACTGCAGTCTACCTTCCTCTATTTGCTGTGATCACTTGCCCACACAGATACTGATCAAATTGTTTATACCCATCAGGGTTATGAGTGCAGGGTGACCTGCCAACAGCACATGTAGTCCAGCAAGGCGCCAGAAGCCTCATGAAGCAGCTGAACTGCTGAAACTCAGGTGTTTTATCTGGGGAGGTGGTCACACAACTGCTTGCACCAGGCCATGCTGGCCACATAACCGAACGCGGCCTTTCCAACCTAGGGTAACAGAAGACTTAAAAATGGCCTCCATGGCTTTCGGCTTTCTCCTTTAGACCACGGGCGGCGATACCGCCTTCGACGCGGCCTAGGCCGACCCTTGCAAGGGCAAGGAGGGCGGGCAGGACTGCTGCGGAGCCGCGTCCCACCAGGGCGAGGGACGCGTTGTCCAGCGGGGCCTAGAGGCAGCGTGGCTGAGAGCAGCCAAGCGGGAATCCCCAGCACGACACCGAGTGCCTACAGCTGCCCCGGCCCAACACCCACCGCCCACCTCGCACCCGACGGCCGGCCGGGAGACCACCCCCTCTCCCCGTGGTGCGACCGGCCCGGGCCGGCCTGGGCGGGAGGGAGGAGCGGAGAGGGAGGGGTAGCCGTACCCCACCCCTGCCTCCTGCCCCGCGGGAGAGAGTGGGCTTCGCGGCTGCAGGGACAGGCCGGGGGGAACTGCGGCGGGAGGGGCCAAGCCGGACTGCAGCTGCCCGCCAAAACGCGCGGGGTGGCGGGACGGGGCAGGGCAGATCCGTACCGCACCGACCCCTCGAGCGGGTGCCCCCCAGGCCGGCGCTATGCCTAGTGACACCCCGGCCTTCAGCAAGAGCCCGGACGCCGCGGGGCCGGGGGACAACGCCAGCGGCTTCGGGAAAGCGGCGGCCCGCATGGCGGGCGCCCCGGCGGACGGAGTCGCCGCCGCGGCGGGAAAGAAGCCGCCGCGGCTGCCCAAGTGTGCCCGCTGCCGCAACCACGGCTACTCCTCGCCGCTGAAGGGGCATAAGCGGTTCTGCATGTGGCGGGACTGCCAGTGCAAGAAGTGCAGCCTGATCGCCGAGCGGCAGCGGGTGATGGCAGCGCAGGTGAGCCCCGCGGGGCGGCCCCCGCCGCCCCTCGCCTCGGCCAGGTCTGCCTAGGGCGGGGTGGGCTGTCTGCCCGGCGTGCTGCCGGCGGTGGACTCGTTCCTTCGGGCCCGGAGAGGTTTTAGTGCCCGCAGGAGCCGAGCGGCGGGCGCCACGGCGGAGCGGTGCGCTGGGACCGCGCGGTTGCGCGGGAGCCTCGCCGCGGGCTGGAGCTGCACCGCCGCCTGCCTCAAGTAGTGAGGCTTTTCGCTCTCTTCCTCCTATGTTAATATTTATTTTTACTTCTTTTTTATAAAAATAGGTGATGCCCTGGACGCGTGTAAGAATTGAGTCCCGGGGAGCGGTGGCGAGCGGCAGCGGGAAGGTTCGACCGCTCGCTTCTGAGCGCGCCGCTGTGCAGCTCCGCCTGAAAGTGGGCAAAACCTAAATGTGCTGGCAGCCCTAAGCTGCGGGGATATCTTTGAAAACCTTCAGAGAGAAAGATGCCGTTTTCCAACGTGTTTTTAACTAGATAATAAGTAATCTACCTAACTAATTGGTTAGCGAGAATATTTCCCACGGGTGGCTTTGGACTGGGTGTATCTGCTTTTCCTGGTGCTAGGCGGTTTCGTTACATTAATTTGTAAAACGCCTTTTTTATTTTTTTAACGGCATTGTTCCCGATTTTTCATAAAGCGGCTCTGTAAATAACCTGTGTAGCTGGGTCGTCTTGCATCGAAACGAGGATTCAGTAGCATTCGCTAAGAAAGCAAATTGCATCCAGTTGCGTGCAGGAGTAACTCCTTTGAGTTAGGTCGTCCCGCTGAAGTCACAACACTTCGGCAATGTAAATAAATTTTGTGATCCTGATCTTGAAAATTTTCGTTAAGAGGGGTCCTGGGAGTGTAATGTCTGCTACAGCGTGCTTGAGCTCCCTGAGAGGGGTTGCAAGTTCTCTTTGATGCAAATCGGCACCTGCGGGCAAGCGAGCTGGGGGCTGGTGCAGCTGAAGGCAGCTGTAGCAGACCCACTGGTCCCATTGCAGCTGACCTGCACTTAGAACTTTGTGATCCCTAGTAAAATGTATGTCCTGCTGTCAAGATTTTGAAAACCATTCCAGACCTGGATTAAATCCTTCCCCATTTTTTTCTTCAGTTATTCAGTGCAGGTATACTAAATGTCCTCGCTGAGAGCTTTCGTTCATTTGAATAAATTCTTCTTGTCGGTGGCATGGCTGTCCAGAAATGATTGCTACCCCCAAGTTACATGTTTTCTCATCACAATGAACCAGAGTACTAAATATTTGCTCCCTGCCTTGGGAGTGGAGGCAAGAAATGTGGTGTTGCTAGCTCAAGTCCCTTGTTCTGAACAGACTGTTCTGCTGCCCATCAGCTTCTGTCAGGTGGTAAATGCTTCCTGCTAGCAGGTTCTGGCAGTGGCCCTGTTGGGGGTTTTGTATTCCCTGCCTAGCATGTGAAAGTGGCTTTGAAAGCCTCACTAACTAAACCTTATCTGTGTAGGAGTTACACATTGAAAGTCTGTCCCCCTTTTTGATATATTTCTGCAGTAAGCCCCTTGGCGCTGGTGGAATTTTACAGGTCAAGGTTATTGGTTTGTGAAGTCAAAAGCTGCCTGTGCCGCTCGCAAGAGTATCCCTCCTGTTTGGGATGTCTCTATTGCAAGACCTGTTATTAATTTTGCTAGTAGTATTATGGCATCTGTGTCAGAAAAATGTTGCTGTTCAATATGGAAATGGAGGGAAGTCCCAGTAACAGGAGAAGGGAAGTACCTAGGAGAGTTTCCAGCAAGAAAAATCCATGAATCCAGCCTGAAATCTGGGACAGATTTCCAAAGGTCAAATACAGAAGCAAATCAGTCACCTGGGATGTTTCAGGTTAGGTAGCCCCCAGTGTGATATATATTGCCTGACACATACCATAACCTGGCATGGGTGGACAGCTGTGCAAAACAATCTGCCAGTTCATATAAGGCAAAAGAGGTCCTGTGTATTGTTAGTAAGCAATGAATATGGTTTGTTTGCACCCATGTCCAGACTGCATAGTGCCTGTGGGCTTAGCCAGAACTTTGCAATGTAGTCAGTGTTGGGAAAGAAATGGTGAATTCCTGGCCAGCTATGTGCAGCATATGTGATACTGGCTGAGATGCTTGCAGCATGGTTCCTGTATTTGGTGTGCTTCTTCCACAATGGCTCTTTTTTAGTACAGTGTACTGTATTCTGATATTCCATTGCTGAATACTCTGTTGGAGGAGATGCCCTCAAGCCTGGGTATCCACCAAAAGTCAGTGAGTGAGACCAGCAGGCTTGGACAGATCAGCAGATTGAGGTATAAGCTCTCATCAGGAGCTGCTTTGTACTATTGAAGAGGCAGAGCAGAGCCCTGCAAGCAGATCAGTTTCTTACCCCAGCATCTGTGTACCAGTGGACAGGAGGGTAGTGACTGCACTTTTCACAGCATGTTTTGCCCAAGAGCAGCTGTACTGGGTGAGTGCAGTCAGCTTTAATACATCGTGATGGAATTTTACAGGTCAAGGTTATTGGTTTGTGAAGTCAAAAGCTGCCTGTGCTGCTCGCAAGAGTATCCCTCCTGTTTGGGATGTCTCTATTGCAAGACCTGTTATTAATTTTGCTAGTAGGATTATGGCATCTGTGTCAGAAAGGTGTATGTGGCACCAGCATTTCAGAAGTTTGTTCATACACATTTGGACAAAAAAAGGGGTTGGTTTTAAATAGTTTTATAACCATTACGTCTTTCTCTGCCCCCTGGCTGGATTGTAAAATCAACAACATAGAGGTACATACATGAGGGAAAAACAGCCTTGAGGTTGAATCTTGTGTGGCTGATACAAACTGCTCAAAGCAGAGAACAAGCCCTGTGTCTTGTTCCCAGGTTGCGCTGAGAAGGCAGCAAGCTCAGGAAGAGGAACTGGGAATCAGCCACCCGGTGCCCTTGCCCAGTGCCCCTGAGACATTTGTTAAGAAGAACAGCGGTGGCAGCTCTTGCCTCTTGCTGGAAAGCAGCAGCCCTACGCACTCGACGAGTACAGCCACGACGGCAGCTAGCACACCCTCAGGTAAGTGCTGGGAGAGCGGTGGTAACTGCTTGGGTCAGACAGGGTCTGACCTTGTTTTGGTCTGCCTGCTCTTCGTGCACCTATTCCCCTCCGTGCAGCCGCAGGGTTGTGAAGGGCGCCCTCTCAAAGAACAGCAATGTACTGTCGGTATGGTGAGCCAATGGGAACGATTCAGGATCAGTCTTTCATATTTTAATTGATTATTTTTACTTGAAAATTAAAATTAGTTTGATATAGACTGGCTGTGTAATTGAATTCAGTAGAGTGTTTACCTGCAAGTAGAGATTTATGAGGAGCTCTTCCTTCTCCCAGGGTATGTGCTCCTGCCACAGTCCTGGTAACTGCTCGTTCGCTGGCTGTCTTTGTCAGGATAGGAGAGTTTTTAGCATTGTATGGGACCCAAGTATGTGGGTAATGCCACTGACCCTAGCAGCAGAAAGCAGCCCACCTTGCATGACTTGCTGTGTCTGTAATGAATTATGAAAGGCTGATGCAGTCCTTCCACTCTATTACAACTTGCTGTATTGCATTAGAACCTTGCAAAAAAATCCCCAGACAAACAAACAAACTCCCAACCTAAACAAAAAATCAGACAGTATTTGTTTGCAGGTTCAGTAAAACCTTTGCTAAGCACAGCCATGACTTAAGAGGTGCTGAAGGTTCCAGACAAAATGCTTTTTCCTGTGCAGAGCTTACGCTTGACAACCACAGCAATTGAATATGGATGAAAATAAAATGGTTATAATTTATTTCTGCTGTATAAGCAGAATAAAATTTTAAAAATATATAAACATGGAAAACAGGAAAAAGAAATTTAATTAATTTTTAATTATCTGTGCTGGTGTTAATAATGACGGTGAACATACTTCCCAGTTAAGAAGATGCTTCTAATGTGAACAGTGCATTGCATTAACTAATAAAAAGACAGTGCCTATGTATGTCTGTCAAATGACATCATTCTGTTTTTCAGGCCGTTTAAAGCCTTGGCAGATGGATTTGTTGCATCCATTGCAGACAGGCAGTTTCAGTCCAATGTGGAGAAATTTTTTTGGTGGATAAAACAATAAATAGCTTTTTATTATCTTTTTTGTTTTGGTTATTGCAGTTATGTTAGTGTCACCTTTGAATCGATGCAATTACTCCTTTTGTATTTGGATTACTGCATGCTTTGTCTATAGACATGGGAAAAGCTGGCTAAAGATTAAAGTAGTATATTCAGTAATGTATAGAGATTGTGTGTAACTGAGGAGAACATGAAAACCCTTGCTTATACAGAAAGGTCGAAAAATGAAATTGTCTTACTGTCAACAAAATTTACATAAGCTTTGATCTTGGTGTTTTAAAAATGTCAGTGGAGGTACTTAATTTATTAATCCCATTTTAATAATTTCTTACTAATTGAATTGAATTATTGTCATTCAATGCAAAACATTCCTTAAGTGATCTTAAGGCAATTCAATGCCAGTATAAAGACTTAAAAACATGAAAATGCCTAATTTTAAAGTAATCTGAATTGTTTGAAAAATTTTGGTCAAAGCACTTGAAAATTATTTGAAGTCATCTTTCTTACAGAAGATTTTTATTTGTGAGAAATTCAATACATTGTTTCTTAAGAATTTTACTAAATAACTGTGTGTGGGTGACAACACTGAAAACAGCACAGCTTCATCTCCAGACAGAAGTGATTCCAGCCAAGAGTCAAGGCAGGGTGAACGTGTTTTACCAGAAGGGGAAGAATCTGGGAAAAAATAGGGGACTGGGTTCATAGGCACCTAAGTAGCAACAGAAATTCATGCTTAGTGATTGCATTGCCTAAAGTTCTATCCAAAATAATTCCGGTTCATCTGTTGAAAGCAGTGTAAGTAACTTGTGGGTATGGATTTAATGCCACTAGTAACTGTGCACTGGCTCTGAAGCTGGAGAAGGTGCTCTGCCTGCAGCTGGGGAGCCTAAAGGGTGGCTTCGTCTGACATCAGAGTAAAGGCTTCACCCTGGGAAACCTGATATTTTAGCAAGGAATACTGCTTAAACGTTCTGAGGTTTCCTTGTTTTTTAGTACACAAAGGTCTCGTTAGGTAAAAAAATTGCCATATGCGATGTGACGTTTTTGTTTTAGGTGTCAGGTTGCTTCAGGGCCAGGTACTTGAAGGATTCTTGCATTGCTGTTTCATCAGTTTACTGGTACCCTCAGCTGCAAGCAAACTGTGGGACTAAGGGTTGCAGCATGTTAGTTTGGTAGACTGATGCTGATTTAGCAGGATTTTGAGTAATCTGTAAGGCAGGCAGAAAGTGAAACGCTTTGTAGCAGGTGAAGTCAGCAGCTCCCTGCCAGCCCCAGGAGAACCAGGGATCCTGGGAGTGCGCTGTGCCCTGTATGACACATTAGCCTGGGCAAGAGATGTTTTGACAGTGGTAATTCTGTTCATCTTGCAAGTATTTGCCTTCACAAGAGCAGTTTTTCTTCTGGACTCCCGTCACACAGACTGTTGTTTACCAGTGGAAAAGTAATGTCTGAGGGAGTCACACAAATCAGACACAGGGGCAGAGAGAGTCTTTCCTCACTGTATCCATTTTCTCTACAGATCAGAAATATTGTGACACCTGGAGAGACCAAATACAATTCTTCAGATCCCTTCATGACATGCTGTTTTTGAGAAGAGGAAGAATGAGTTATCATGGTCATAGTGTAGGGGTTTGCACATTTAACATCTCAAGCTTGAAAACCACATTTACTTTGTATGAAGCATGTCTTCCACACTCAAAACCCAACTGGGGATTTGCAGGATAGTTGAAAAGGAGCAGAACATAGTTGCAGGGCAGTAGCAGAACCTCTTGCAGATGGATTTTTTAGTTTCTGTGCATTTTGCCTTAAAAAGTTGCAGGTTGCTGAGAGCAAAGGCCATTTAATTGCACAGAGCAGAAGAAAGTCATGATCCCGTGATCTGAACTACCTGCCCTTTCTTCTGTAGGTTAAATATACCTGGGTGGGTTGTCTAGTGTGCAGAACTTGGGAAAAAACTGTGGTGAGACATTTAAAACAGGCTTTTCAGACACATTTAAGTTTTTAAAACCTGGTTTCTATCTTGTTCCTTGTCAGTTTGGTACTTCTGCCATTTTAATACTTAGAAATTGTTGAGTGGGAGGGGGGTGAGGGGGAGGGAGGAGTGTGATCATGAGAAGCCTTTCAGTGAGACCTGCTCTTATGAAAGGGAGACAGTGCATTTCACTGCTCTTTCATTTTGCTTGGTCCTTGCCACATGTTTGGCATTTGGTGCATGGCATGGGGTGGCCTTCAGCACACTCCCTTCCCCTGGTGACTGGAAGGTGCTGAAAAGCACCCCTTCTTTCTGCTTCTCTGTGCTCATGTTGGCTCAGTTAAGCATCATCCAGTACAGACAGGATTACAGTACGAGGCTAATCCTCTGCTCCTTTTCTTTGCAGTGGTTGACTTCCCATTGGATTTGCAATGACCATGAACAATGGCATTGTTCAGGTGCCTTTCTGGTGTCACTAGTTGACAATTTAAAAATGTATTTATCAGCAATTGTGGGTAGTAAGATTGTGCTTTTTCTTTCCCTTTGCTACATAAATTGTATGTTATGGAAACAAAATAGTGTTCTTCATACATTTCTTTCAGTTGGTTCTGCCCTAATTTTGAAACTCTTTGAGGAACAGATGAGTTGTTATCTGCTCATAAATCATTACTATAGTGGGGTCAGCAATAATACTGTGCCTAATGAGTGATGGTTCTGAGATCCCTTTGAACTTGGAGTGGCCTCTGAAAAACCTACCTTGCCTTCTTTACTTTTCCTGTGCTTTTTTGCTGTTACCCTTGGTGTTTACAACACTGTGTTGTGATTTCAGAAATTCATGCTATGATCTTGCAGATGTTGTGTTGCCTAGGTAATAAGGTGAAAGCTAAGTTATAGTTGAATAGTATCATTGCCTGCTTTTAAAGTAAGAGAAATTTTCTTTTTGAAAAAAAGTCCTTTTAAGTCTTCACAATTAGTGTCATATGCTGCCACATTTCAGTTTTGTCAGAAAGTCTCACTATACTTAACTGATGGGCAACAGTGAAGGTGCCATGGACATTTCACCCTGAGGATGCTTAAACACTGGAACAGGTTGCCCAGAGAGGTTGTGGAGCCTTCGTCCTTGGGGACACTCAAAACTCAGCTGGATGGTGCCTGAGCAACATGATCCAACTGTGAAGCTGGACCTGCTTTGAGCAGAATTTGTGCCAGCTGGCCTCCAGATGTCCTTTCCAAACTAAAATGTGCTGTGAATCTATGCCTACTTCTTTGTATTGATACTAAGTCAACTTACTGAAATTTGAACTTCAGCCAGCCTCAATAATGATCAGCACTTGCAAGCCTGGGAAAGAAATCCTGAGTCTTTTGACCTGAAAACACTCAGTGACTGAATCTATGGTAGATTTCAAGACAAAATTGGCATAATGGTGGGGGTTGACAGGTTGTGGGGAAGACTGCTAATTGAGATGGCAGCAGCCTCAGCAGGGACTGGGCAGTAAGGAGAAGGATACATTAGGTGGTTTGCCTGCCAGTGCCAAAACTAACATCGTGACTATACGTCCTCAGAGGTCTGCTGTAGTTACAGGTCCATTTCCCTGCTTCCTCCTTTTGTCTTTGTCTCCTTGTTACTTTCTAATGACATTTTTCTCCTGCTGTGCCAGCTACTACTTCACCAGTGTTAGCTGCTGGCTGCCTCCTGGTTCTGCCCACCCTCCTTCAATACCAAGATCCAAGCAGTCCATGCATTTCTTCTTGGCACTTTTCCCCAGCTTCTCCCACAGCCAACAAATCTCTGTTCAGAAGAAAAGAACGTGGTTAAAACATGATGTGTCTTCACTGGGTTGTAACAGCTGGCAAAGAAACAAGTTTTGCATCCTTCATCTGAGAATAATTAATACCTTTCCATACACAAACATCTGTTTTTCTCCAGATGGTTGAAGTTAAGATGAGAGACAAAGAAACATATTTGCATGTGTCTCTTTCAACAGTTTGCGAACTGTCTTGCCTCTCTTATGTTGTCATTGTTTCCAGAGCATGAGTTAGACTTTGTCTTGGAAAGCAGTTGCTGGAGATGGTCTGCTCTCTGTGTGGTGGTTTTCTCAGTTGCTAAATCTCTTCAAGCTGATCTAAGTAAATATTAATAGATTGCTTCACATTGACCAATTTTTCCTTGGTTTAGGATAAAACTCCCGTAATGGGCTTTTTGAATTTCTGACTGATAAAACTCTGTTATGAACTGTGCAATGTGGTAGCCATGGCTTTGTAATTTTCAGTTCCTACTGAAATTACATGTGTTTTGCTCTGAGTTGTTGAAAAAGGTATTGCTTGTGAAGCAAGGGAGGCATTTCTGCCTTTCTGAGCTGCTCTGTTTTCACTTGTACTTGGGAAAGGAGTTTTGAGCATCTCATTATAAAAGGACATAGATAAATCTGAAAGGATAGAGAGAAGGGTGACAAAAATGATGTATGGCTTGTAGAAAAGGAGACTAAGGGTGGATATAACAGTCTATAAATATTTGAGAGGTAATAATATGGGGGTGGGGGAGGGATTATTTACAGCGCTTGAGACAGCATAACAAGGAGCAACGGCTTGAAACTAAAAAAGACAAAATTAAATTAGACAGTAGACACTTTTTCTCCTAACTAGAAGTGCAATTAGCAACAGAGTGACCTGCATTAGGACAAGGGGGTAAGTGAAGCATAATCAGGAGAGGTGTTCAAGTGTGTGTTGGATTACGATCTTAAGTGATTAATATGGGGGTAAACTCTGATCAATGTGCAGGTTAAACTAGATGACAGAAATCTCCTGCAGCTTTGTCATCTCCTATATGATTCATTGCCTCTGGCCATTGTTTGACTGTGTTAAATAAATCGTGATGTTACAGGGTTCTGCATCCCTGATTAGATGTTTCACGTTAATTCTCCAGTTCTGGAGCATACAGCTTGCAAATCTTGGACTTTCCCTGCTTCTCTCATTTTAAGCACTGTTCATTTGTTGTCTTTGCAGCTTCATGTGTGCGTGTCTGTATTTTAACTGAGCTAATGCCTGAAGTGCCATACTTGTTTATTCAGCAAGGCAGATTCTGCCAAAAGTGTGGTGTTTCTGTCGTCTTGGTGACCTAGGTAGAACTTGGAGCAATTATCAGAGTTAAGTCCCTACTTGAAGAAGTTTTGCATTTTTTTTTTTTAGGTTTTTGATCCTGTCTGAAGCTTCAGTGGGAGTGTAAGGATACATGGTAGTGTAAAAGGATTTGGAAAACGTCAGAGAAGATTGCTTCGCTTTTTCTTTTCAAGTGGTACTGTCATCCAGGGCTGTCTTCACCAGAGGCGGGGGCTGGGAGGAGCTTTTTGCAGTGTGCTGGGGCAGCAGGGCTGCAGGGGACCAGCTGGGAGCTACCCCGATGTGCTTAGTTCAGCTGAGCAGGACTGCTCAGCCCCAGAACTTTTATGACTGGTTTTTTTGGCTGGAGAGGTGACAGTGAAAACCACAGACAGCTCAGGAAGCATTTTCATCCTTCTTTCACATTTCCGAGAGCTTTTTTCCCCAAAAGAATGGTAGTAGATTGCTTCCCACCCTTCATCTATTCCAGAATTTTTCTCCCTGGGGCTTTCTGTGTTTGCATCACCTTAGTGACTTAACTTTTCTTCCGCCAGGTGAGGTTTCCATACGAGGAGCTACCTGTTAGAGCAAGGTCCCTGCCAAGTGGAGTTTGCTGTCTGCTGAACAGACTTGACCTGAAGCACTGTCCTGGTTCTCGAGTGCTGGGGGTTTCTTTGCCCACCGCAGGCCATCGGGGCTGGTGGGCTGCACCTATTGTTCTTTGTGCCCTAGGAGCTTTTCCTCTGCCACGCTGGTATTTGCATATGGGTATTCACATTCAGAGAGTTATCTGTGCTGGCTTGTGCTTTCCATTTGTCATTACAAACAGTGAGATAAGGAATGGAGTAGGAGCAGAAGATGTACTAAGAATTTTCTATCTGTGGGCACATTATTACACTATCTGCAGCTAACCTCTTGTTCCTTTCTGTGTCCTTGAAACAGTTATTATGACTTATCTGAATGTGTGGGGCTTTCTTTTGGTTTTTAGAAAAGATGTAAGTGGGGAGTGAAGGAGGACTGCATGGTTCCTTAGCTGTAAGCACTGGCATGATTTCTTGCTTTTTTTTTTTTCCACATGGTTTCTTATACCTTGAAGACTGCTTTTGTTTGCTCTGTTTATCAAGTAATTTCCAAATTCAGCCTGTTGGCCCATTTTCAGTAGATTTGTCATTTGATGATGGGAGGACTAAAATGCAGTTTTGAAGGATTCTTTTGTAGGAATACTTATTCATATATTTCTTCTAATTCCTTTTTTTTTTTTCCTTTTTGTGACCTTTGCTAAAGAGTTGTAAATAGCTCATTTACTGAAGTACAACATTCTTCATACAATTCTATTTTACCTTTTCTTGAAGAACTTGTGAAGAGACAGTTAAACACTGAGCTTCACTTCCTTTGCAGTGAGACTGGATGCCTAATTGTGTTACAATTTTTTTTTCCTAAATTTTTGTCTTTAGTGTGTATTCATAGCCTTTCTGTAGCTTACAGCATAGGCCGCCGTTTGCTGACTTGGATGACTGTAGTCATGGGCACAGCTGAACCTCAGCACATGTAAGCCACTGTAGTTCTAATCACTGTGCATTCCAGATGTACGTGCAGGTCTGATGTCTGTCATATCTGCATGAACAACATTCATTAGTGATTAATTTGCATTTGTGAGTGCAAATGTTGTTGCACCCATGAAGCACTGTCAATTGTGTACAAAAGCGATGCACGTGCGTGTCAATTTTTCTCACTTGCCTAGGTCCAGTTGTCTGCAGTGGTTGGTGTTAGTTTTTCTATCACATAATAGGCAGACAGGGGGGAAAAGCTCTCTTGTTATTACTAGTTGGTCTTCTTTTGAAACCTTTTGGGTTTCTGTCATCATATATAGCTTATAACAAAGCATACACTCCAGCCAATTCCAACCATTGTCCTACTCCCTTTATTATTTTTAGTGTGAGGCATAATGATTTTATCCCAGTCATATTTCCTCCAAGGTCTTCTATATCAGGCATCTGTAAAGCCTACCCTCCCTTTTAATGTTCTCTTTGATCTCTTGTTAATGACTTAAATCTCTTTACATTTAATCCACACCAAGTTTGTTTCTCCTCCTCTCAGTTTGCTTCTTTGTGCCTGCAGGTGTCTGGGCTGTTTTTCATCACTGTCAAGAGATCTGCTTTTCTTTCCTAATATGGTGTCTTCCTCTATTTTTTTAAAAGTTGTGTTGATCTTAAATTTTGCTTCTGTAACACACTTCAGTAACAGTCTGAATGCAATGAGTTTAATGTTTGTACATTTCTTTCTCAAATCAGGTGTCTGATATGACTGCTACACAGTAGTCATACTCTTAAATAGTATATTGAAGATTGAAAATGGCACTTTTTTCCCGTGCTCCTTGTTTTCTGAAGCACTGCTTTTGTTCATCCTGATACTGTTAGGTGTCATGCATGCAAATAACTTAGGTATGTAAACAATCCTGATATTTTAGTTCAGCATGAACAAGTACATACTGGTCCATTAAAGTAGTGCCTAACATCTTCACAGATGCAAAGCCATATTTGAAGATTTTGAATGCCTTTTCTTTACTAAAGTGCTTCTTTTTTTTTCTAGTCAGTGGCAGAAGATACTGAAAATAGGATTTGCTTCTGTAGACTTGTTATTGAGGTCATGAAGCATGTGTTGAATGTGGAAATAAAAATTATTTTCCATAGGTTTTACTTCTTCAGATGTATTAGGAGGGTTTTAAAGTTGCATGCTAATGGTTTGCAGCAGATGTTTTTTATTAAGTGTATGCTAAATGTGAGCAAAATGTGCCCTCCCCAGTTCTACTGAAATCAGTGGTGGTATTTCAGCTCCTCTTAGCTGGAGCTGGATTGGGGGCCTGGGTATGGTTTAATATGCTGAGCAGCAGTCTTTGGCAGGGATTTCTCCTTCCTTGTTTTTTTTTTTCTCCCAAATCATATTTTTGTCTGGAAAAAAAAAGTATTTTTTAAAATTAACAAAAAATCTTAAATTGGATAGTTTTTTTGGTTGTATTTAGGAACACAGGCAAAGAGTTGACAGTCACCCATTGTGGAATAATAATTCTATATGTGAAAGAGAGGAAGAAGTGTTCAAAATTTTTTCTGGGCTTTGCTTTGAAGAAAGGCAAATTATGTTGCTGTATATGGAGATGCTGACACTCTGCTTCCATCTCCATCAGTAACTGAAATCAGCAGGATTGAATTACTTCCATACGGAATTACAAAACAAATAAACCAAACAAAACAATACACAAAACATCAGAAAACTTGGCTAAGGGTCTCTCTGGTCCATTAACATGGATTTCCAGTCTTTTTAACACTGGGGAAGTTTGCAAGCCCTGGAAGATAGCTGATTTCATGCCAATATTTAAGAATAGTGAGTGTGGTATGATACATAGCTAGAAATCCATCACCCCGACTTCAGTTTGTGTGGGAATAACAGAACAGTCCACAGTAGACTGAAACATGCCAGAGAAATACAGGTGTAAAAGGATGCTTACACTATGTGAATTGTCAGAAGTTTCTGGGTAAAAGGTTCGTCCAGATAGTAATCTTTTATTGTTAAAAAATTGTTTGACAATGTGAGTGTATTGATGCATTTGAATCCCCTAACACATTGATGAGGAAACTGAATTGACAGAAAATCAGTATTGTATGTATTAGGTCCTTCAAGAAGGATGGTCCTGTAAGTCTGAAAATACAGGTCTTAGCGGGGAATCTGATGCAGTAATGTTTCTGGAGAAGTTTCACGGGGATGAGATGTAAGCTGTGTAATCTTCTCATTGGTATCTTAGAAGCAAGCCTGGTGCATGGACTGGTAAACGTTGGAGAAGACAAAAGTGTATTTGTGGGAGGACTTTGATAGGTCAGAGCCCTGTTCATACTGTTTCCTAGGCTTCTCCTTACAGCTTCTGGTGGGGTTATAGCCATGGTTTGAACCAGCACACCTGTAGGGGCTGAGATGCAGGAAAGATGGAAAGACCAGAAAACACATCTTGAGGTGAGAGAGAACAGCTTATGTGGCCCTTCAATCACCATCCCATCTAAGATGTAATTAGTCGCCATATAGAATTACAGAATTTTCAGGGTTGGAAGGGACCTTTAAGATCTACTTACAACCCCCCTGCCATTAGCAGGGACATCTCCCACTAGATCAGGTTGCTCAGAGCCCTGTCCAGCCTGGCCTTAAAACCTTCCAGGGATGGGGCTTCCACCACCTCTCTGGGCAACTTGTTCCAGTGTCTCACGACCCTCATGGTGATCTTCTTCCTAACATCCAGTCTAAATCCACCCTCCTCTACTTTGAATCCATTCCCCCAGTCCTGTCACTACCTGACATCCTAAAAAGTCCCTCACCAGCTTTCTTGTAGGCCCCTTCAGATGCTGAAAGGCTGCAACAAGGTCTCCTCAGAGCCTTCTCCTCTCCAGACTGAATAACCCCAGCTCTCTCAGCCTGTCTTCACAGGAGAGATGCTCCAGCCCTCTGATCATCCTTGTGGCCCTTCTCTGGACACTCTCCAGCACATCCATATGTCCCTCCTTTAAATGGGGCTCCAGAACTGGACACAGTACTCCAGGTGGGGTGTCATGAGAGCAGAGCAGAGGGGGAGGATCTCTTCCCTCGCCCTGCTGGCCACACTTCTAATGTTGCAGCCAAGGACCCAGTTGGCTTTCTGGGCTGCAAGTGTGCATTGATGGCTCATGTTGAACTTCTCATCCCCCAACACCCCCAAGTCCTTTTCCTCAGGGCGGCTCTCAAGCCAGTCCCTGCCCAGCTTGTATCAGTGTTTGGGATTGCCCTGACCCAGACGCAGGACCTTGCACTTGGTCCTGTTGAACTTCATGAGGATTGCATGGCTCCACCTCTCCATCCTGTCACGGTCCCTCTGGATGGCATCCCTTCCCTCAGGTGTGTCAGCTGCACCACACAGCTTGGTGTCATCAGTGAACTCGCTGAAGGGGCGCTCAATGCCACAGTCCATGTCGTGAACAAAGATGTGAAACAGGACTGGTCCCAACACTGATCTGTGAGGGACTCCACTTGTCACTGGCCTCCACGTGGACATGGACCCATTGACAGCCACTCTTTGGGTGCAGCTGCCAAGCCAGTGCTTAATCCACTGAGTGGTCCATCCATCAAACCACGAATTTAACAAACCATGATTGTTCTGAATCACTTGTGCCTCTACCAGACTAGAGCAGCCCAAGCTGAAGTTCTCCGTGTCATTTCACAGGATTTCACATTGTGGACAGAAGCCACAGGGCGATGCAGAATCCCACTAAAAGCTTGTTTGTTGGGTGCATCCACTGCAGGACTCAATCAAGATGATAATGAATAGCTTTAATTCTAGGATCTTCCAGGTTTTCTTGAAATGTGCTGTGTTTGCTGCCTAACTTGTATCCATGAGTGCCTCTTTCTAGCAAATGTCATTCTTGGTAAGATGCTCTGTTCCACTTAGGACTGGTTTCGCTTTTTATAGGTGCAACTGGAGAAGCTTCTCCTACTGTACTCAAAGGATGACTCCAGCATTATTCCTAGAGGGAAGAAAAATGTAATGCTCATCCTTTCAGGGTGAGAACGAGTTTTGCTCTGGCAGTCAAGTAAGCCTGGAGAAGCAGGAGAGCACAGCTGTTGATACCTTGATGGAGAAAGCCATCTCACTGCTGCCTTTATTCCCTCTCCTCTCCAATAATACCAGCCCAGCTGCAGTCTAGTGGCTCCATCCAGTGAAGGGTGTTGCAGCACAACACCTGCTGAGCTGTCAGAGGTGCCTGTTTTTTCAACAGAGGTGAATGTTTTGTCTTGAGCTTGTGGGAAGGGGTGAAAAGCATGGTAGGAGTGGGCAGGTGCTAAGTGCCTTAGCAAGGCATAGCCATGATAAATATGATCAGCCCCTATAGGCTTTGGCTTCAGGAAGAGGCCAGGAGCCTTCAAGAGGCTGAGAGTTGCTGGTCTGTACACTTCTTTTTAATTCTTCTTTTTAAAAATGCCTATTTCTGTTTTGAGAAAAAAGTTGCTGAGCAGCTGTATTCTCCCACTGTGGTTGGGGAGATACCTATAGACTGCAGTGGCAATAAGCTGTTTGGCTATGATTTATTCTCTTTAGCCTGGAGACATAGTTGCTTTTAGTTCACGCGTCTGATTAGGCTGATAGCACAGCTTGGCATCCAGTGCTGTTTGAGCAGGAGTAAAAAGGACCACTGGATTTGTTTGAGCTCAAGATGGGGTTGTGGTGGTGTTCATCATTGGAGAAGGGAAGAAGAAACATGATTTTCTCAAAAGCTTTCTGATCAAAGCAATTGGGAGGACTGCAGAGGTAGTTTTTCATAGGTAACTGAGAGTAGGACAGCACTGTTACTTTTCAGAAATCAGTCTCCAGGGCAGGGGTTTGAGCACAAGTTCCTCTGCTGCTTGGTGGACCCTGCTCTTTGCTTGTATTTAGTGGCTCATCTCAAACCTGGGGTGATTCTCTTTTCCTTGTAGCACAAGTTAGGGTCTCCACCTCTTAGGCTCTTGACCACTCCACTGCCTGAGAGCCATCACAGGGTGATGCATTAGAATTCTGCAAATTGTGGAGAAATGTGGAGAAAGGTTTTGTCTTCACAGCAGTGGCTCTTGGGGCCTGAATTCAGGGCTTCTTTCAGGATTCCAGGGTTCCTTTTTTTTCACTCTGCTTGTAAGGAGAAGACTTTTAGTGGCAAGGCTGAAAGACCTGACTCTGAAGACTGTGTGTTAAGTAATTAGTACTGTACACTTTTAGTACAAAGTGAGTACTGATCCTTGACATTTTATTTGTCATGGTGGCAGAAAAATACCTCAGGTTTACTTCTGTTTGGAAAGTTTATTTATTCAAACAGTTCAAAAGCATGTTTTAATTTTTTTCACTAGAACTTGTTAAATGATAATTCATTAAATATCTCTTTAAATAGGGCTGTGGGTTCGGAGTTTTATACATACGAGCACCCATAAGAGATGCTTTAAGGCAAAGCACCCTCAGGAATATTTTTATAAAAAGATGACTAAGGGGAAAACAAAACTTAAGATGGAGAGAGTCAGCTCTCCTGTTTTCTTGAGAGCTCTGCTTCTCTGTACAGTCCAGTTCCAGTGTCCTTATGAAGGGGAGAACACAGTGTGTGGACTTGTTGTGTAGTGAGACTGGTAGCATAAGCACATTGTACTGGGATTGCACTGTCTGGCTCTTCCCTGGGAGCTTGGAGAGATGTGGAGACAAAAGCCATATGCTTCTTCCACTCACAACACTTATCTGTAAAGCACAGTCCCTGTGCATCTCATATTAGAGCAAAACTGTCTTTTAGGAACCTGTACTATATTGGCAGAAGCTGTAAACTGGGGAAATGGGGAGGAATTGAAGTATTTTAAGCCCCTCTTTCTTCAGTGAAGGATAATAAATGGCTGGCTGTGTGAAAGAATGGGGCTCAGCAAAGTTACATAGATGTGAAAAGAAGCTGAAATGGTGTAATCCGACTCTGGGGAGGGAGAAGGAGAAAGGGAAAAGGTGGCATTGGACAGGAGAGCAGCTGGGACCTTTTCCAGAGCCTGAAGTTCAGGCTTAACCATGTGTTGCTCTTCTGTTCCTCAGTTTCCTGTTAAGACACTCCAATCTTTTGCCATTCCCTCCCCTTACTGAAGAGATTTCCTTTCCTTTTCTCATTTTAGCTAAAGCAGGGAGTGGGAATAGGAAGGCATTAGTGTGTAGTATTTTGTACGGTATCACTGTGCAGGGTACAAATAATAAATCACACACTACATGCTTAGATAATTTACTGCCAGCTTTTGTATGTTCTATGACAAGTGCTCAAAAGGTCAAAAAAGCTTCCTTAACAAATTTGATAAGATAATGCAGTGAGCTGTGACAACATAAAGTCCTGGGGGCCATAGACCAGAAAAGAAGAAATAATTATGCATGGTAATGGGTAATTACAGATAATGGCCTTTTTTGGGGGTGGCAGAAAATACACAGCCCCACTGCCTTGCCTAGAATGAACATTGTCTAGCACATTAACTTTATAGCAACCTAAAAGTTCAATGCTGGAACTGAGGATAATCTGCAACTTCTAATAGGAAGAAAACAGAAATGTTGTTCTCAAAGGCAGAGCAAGCATGCAGGTTTTGTTCCTGGGGAGGCAGAGTGCCTCAGCAGAAAGTCAGTAATGGTGCCAGCTTTCTTTGACATCTGCAATAGCTCTATCGTGATTGTCTGGTGGGAGAAACATATTGTTCCAGTGTTTCTGATTATGATGTTAGGGAGTGATTTCACACCGGCCTCATTCAAGGCTACTGTCTGACCTCAAAGCCAGCTATGAATTAAACTAAATCATTGCAGGACCTAATGTCATACTGGTTAATAGTTGTGTACTACTGATGCTTTGTGTACGGAGCGAGGGGAAATAGTCAGATGTGGATCCAAGTATCTTTTGGAGGTCTGAAGGCAAGTGTTTTCCTGACCTGAATAGTTAAATTTTTGGCTTTGTAAAGGCCAGCTTGCAGTGATGAAAGCAGTCACTCTGAATTGAAAAACTGCAGGAAATGTAAAGTACCAGAAGCTGAACTCTCTCGCAGGATAGTGGCTATGCCTTCCTACACCTTGAGCTCGACTAGTCACAGTTCTGCATTTTCAGCAGCATGTCTGTAAGCTCAGAGTCTGTAGGCATAGAAGAAATAACAAATTCTAACTGGAAGTGTATATAAGAATTCATGTCAATAAATATGGGCAGTGAAATTACCTTAATTTGCCACATTGCAGGTACAGAATCTGAAGTACACAATCAGATGGAGACTAGTCAGCTGTTACAGCTGCATGAGTAAATTGAACCATGTCACTGTATGCTCCCAGACACTGAAATGTGATGGTATGTGCTGTCTGGATTTTTAAAAAGTTTCTGATGTTTGTCTGTCCCAAGTGCTCACCCCAGATTCCCATGTGTAGCCCAGTAACTATTTCCAGCAGGCAATTTGGTGCTAGTACCCTGCTTTAGATGCTGGGAAAGTCTAATAGCATGGACTCTGTGCTATTTGACACACAGAACCTTTTCCAGGCATTTTTAAATTAAGCCCTTAACAGTACAGCAACAGGAGGTAGTCCAGGCTTATGTACAGAATGAGTGAATGTTACAGATAAATTGCATTTCTTAGTGTGTAAGCTTGAAAACATATTTGCACCTGTGAGACAGAGATGATGATAGAGTAAATTCCCTGGCATTTCTCCTATCTTTGAAAAAAGTAAGAAGGGAAAGAGTGATCTGTATACTGGCTTCTGTGCTGATTTTGCCATGCATATCCATAGTTGTTGTAAATTGCTGCAGTTTCATCGAAGTAAATGGTCTGGGACTGGTTCACATTAAGTGGGGGACTGGGCAACAGTTTTTCACCATGCCCTGCTAAGTGAAGGCAAGAGCCCCTCAGGTTACTGAATGTATAAGACCTGTATGTGTAACTGACCTCGAGAACTCACCTTCCGTAAAAGAAAATCACAGCCATCCTGAAATGAATTACAGGTTAACCACTATTAATATGCCATAGGGCTGGAGAGTCATCTACAACACTGCAAGATCAATAACAGTATTTATCGTGCATCATATTGATCTTCTATGAAAGAGTGGGTCATATTTCAAACAGTGTACACAGTGCAAAAAAAGTAGCATTGGTTCTCTACAGGAATTAGTAAAGATGTAGAAAAGAGCTTAGAGATCCAAGGGCACAACTGCATGAAGGGATACTTGTGGTCTCACTGCAAGAGCATTGCTCACACATGGAGAGCCTCTGATGGCCTTGCATTGTGGATTTGGAGTTCCAAAAACTGAGATTTTAATTGCTCCTTTTTTGTTGTTTGCTTGCTCCCCTGATTTTAGTTCCTTTTTGTACAGGTACAGTTCCATATTTTTAACTGTAACTTGTTCACAACTTGCAAAATGTTAAAATTTATGGCTAGCACCAGATCCCTTCCCAGTTTTTTCTCATGTAGAGTGTGAGGATAGACAAGGCATGAGCCCAGCTCCTGCAGCAGCTCTCTGTTTTTAAAGGGCAGGTGAAGGGGCAGAGTGGGAGTCTGAAGGTGCAGCAGCAGTGCATTGTTGGCAGCTTAATTCCTCTTGAAAATTGCTCCCCTTAGAGCAATGAACCTCTGGACTGCACCTCATGTGCAGGTGTTTTAATGTGGCAAGCTCTGAGGCAGGGAAGGACCCAGCAGAACCACTCAGCTGTACTGAATTATATTTGGAAAAAAAAAACCCAACAAAACCAATGCAGCTGAAAGCTGCTTTCTTAACCTTGGTATTCACTCCCTGCTGGCAGAAAACAGACAGGGGCTGACATCCTCCCTTGAGGAGGACACCTTGCTCATTGAATGGACAGAGGTGAAGCTGTGGGAAGGAGTCAAGAATTACATATACAGGCCAAAGACCAACTGGAGGGACCCCAGTTAGCTAAAGCTTAGTTACAGCCATTGCTTCCAAGAGATCTGCCTTGTTTTACAAATGATGGCCATGCCTAAAGATGCTGCAGCCCAGATGCAATGTGCTTGCCCATGAGCTGGATAGCACACTTCAGTTGGAGAGAACTGGCATGGATAGGGCAAAAAATTCTCTGGGCATATAATAAACATGAAATCTTCTCTGGGCAGATCTCTGAGTGTCTTGTTTTATTTCTAGGACAGTTTAGCAGGGTTCTTTGTCCTTAATTCTGCTCCCCTTGACACTTAGCACTTTGGAGGTAACCCGTATAGGTACTGGCCCACAGTCTGGATGGGAGAAAGCTGCATCTTATATGAGATGTCTCCCTTCTCCCAGGCAAAGCATCAAATCTCCCCACATGCTTCAGAAAAAGGTAGACTTGTCCCAAAGTATGACATCAAAGAAAAACTTATCTCCTAAATTCAGGGGAAAGTGCAAGTTGAAGCATCTGAGAGCTTTCTTGTGTTCTTTGTGCGTTGTTGCTAGTCCTTCTGTCTTCAGAAGCATGATGTGGTTTGGCATTTGGAGAAAAGTACTCTTCTGGCTGTCTTTCCAGTGTGGAAGTTCTGTGTCTGTGTGGAGTTGTGTGTGTCTGTCACTTCTCTTGAACTTTCCCCTTCCCCATGTCTCCTGTTCCTTTCTGCTAATCTGATGGGGCACATTCCTGTGTTGTGGCCACAGCTCAGGTTTATGTGCCAGGAATGTTACAAGGACCATGGATTCCACAGTTCTGCTTTTATAAGAGAAAAATGCCTTAGGCTTCTGACTTGGGGATTTATGTGTATGGGTGGCTGACCGAGCAGATGACTGGTTCCACAGACTCGACATTGAGTCTTGGGAGGGCAGCTGAGCACTATTGGAGATCAGAGGGACAGTAGGAGGAAAGCAGAGAACTGTTCTGGTAGATTCCTAAAAACCCTGAACACTGAACTAGTGGCAGCTGTTGTGCAAAAGGAAGAACAGGTGGCAGCAAGTCAACCCCATTTGCACCTTCGTTGGCAAATAATGGCAGCCCAAATTGCAGGTACGGGATAGAAATAAAGAAGAAGGAACAAAAATCCTGTTTTTTTTCTCCTGCTTGATGCAGCAGAAGACTGTCATTACTGCCCTTTCCTCAGGAAGGATCTGCAGCACTGCCAGCCACTGGAACATCATAGAGGTGCTTGTATGATTCTGTGGATAGCTATGGATAGGTCTCTGTTCTAGTGTATGTCATTCTGGTTAGAAAGGGAGGTGCTGAAGACCTTTACAAAAGTTGCAGCAAAGTGTGTTACATTCTCTCCCATGTCCTTTTAGCTGCTGACACCTCAAAATAACAGCTCTTTCATTTCCAGGTGTAAAGAGGCCCCATCTTCCTGCTGCTAGTATTCTTACTCAAAAGTATTACCCTTATGATGCACTGCAAGTGTATAGACCCTTCAGAGGTTATAAAAGAAATGGCAGATCTGTGCAGCACAGCATAACTCTGCCAGAAGTTCTGCGGCCAGCTGCCTTCCGTATCTGTCTCATGACAGATCTGTATCCTGACAGGGAACGTGTTAAAGGATTTTGGTTTTGGCTGCTCTTTTACAGCATGAAAAGCAGAACAATTAGACCACAACTTTATCTGGGAGAGGGGTGTCAGGCTTGTGTTGTGATTTATCAGAATTGTTGGCTTTTTAGTGTCAGAGGTCTTAAGTTCTGATTTTACCAGACATGCATAGAAGGAACTGAAGAGAGTCCTTTTCACAAGCAGAATAATAGCAGTACTAAAATTCCATAAAAATATGGAAGTGCAGAAAATGTAAAGGGTCTTCATCAGCTTTGTGAACTCCTGTTCTGTGTGCAAATTTCAGAGATACTCCTGATGAAAAAGGACAGCTGGCCTGGTTCTCACTTGTATGGGCCTGGAGAACAGAAAAATTAGATGCAGAAGGCATAAAACACTCTCTTTGCTAATAAACAAGTATAATTAATTGATGTCAAGAAAATGTCAGCAAGATCTGAACAGGTGCACTCTAGAATTTAGTGACCTAGAAGCAGACTATCCATGTTTGCAGAAAGCTGTAATTACAGCTAAAGAAGTGAAGCAGAATTGCATTGTGAATGGCAATAATTGGTAAAACCTGTAATTGGATCTACTGTGCAGCTAATACACAGTACAGTGAAAGTTGTTACCATGACTCTGAGAGGCTGGTAATTGTCACCATGTTCATTTTGCAAGTAAGTGTCTAAGATACAGATACACAGGAGGAAGGCAGAAAACAAACTAAGAATACCTGCCTGACATCTCTCTTAGAGATGTTATTTCACTTGTGCCTGTTGTCTATGCTACTTCCTCTCCATACCAATAGCTCTGGAGAGCTCATCAGTATTCTCTAAGCTACATCCTTTTCTCCTCCATGGTAGAGTTAGACAACATGGTGGGAAGAGCTGGAGATCCTTGCAGAAAGGATCATTATGCTGCAAAGACTGACAGAGTTTGTGGAGGTCAGGGTTGCAGGGATGTGAGCTGGAACCAGGGCTGTGTCAGTGGTGCAATTTACGGTTGCTCCCTTGCTAATGCATATCTGTATATTCACTGCATGGTTAGACTTCCTGAGGTTATGGTAGTTTTTGGCAGTATCTGGCTTGGCCAGGTAGCTGACTTGGCACATCTGAGAGAGCTTGATTGTGACACAATACTGACAAGCATCTTCCTTTTTCAACCTGGCAAGTATTGCAGAGTGCTCATTGACACTGGAGAAAACCGGGACCTAAAAACTTCCTCTGAGAAATTTCCCCTCTTGGGGAACAACAGAGGAGGCAGACCTTTGCAAGGACAACTTGCAGGGAGTGTTGCTGGCTGTCCTCCAGTCTGGAGCTCTCCTGAGTACAGGCAGAAAGTAATGAGGAATTCCCTCCTCATCCTTTTTTTTGCCAGTGGTGTGAAAGCTGGTTCTGCTCTGTGATTTTGCAAGTAAAAAGGAGCTAAATTTGGATGTGGAGGCTGGGCAAGGATTGAGGGCCTTAGTGCTCAGTGGCAGCATGTGGGTTTCTGAGACATCTTGGCTGATCATGCATTTCTGTCCCCTCTGCAGCTTCTCTTTCTAGACGGATGCTCAGGAAAGTCTCCTCCTACCTACAGGACGCTGGCTGGAGATGGAAGGTCATCCTGTGTCTAGGGTATTTCTGCTTCCAGGGAGGTAGAAGAGGCTTTGCATACTATTACAATTTAAAAATAGTATAGGGTTGCATCGTTACCTGGTGTACTTCATCATGAGGTTAACTGATGCTGCTTGAGGACTCACAGCATTGTCTTAACTTGCAGTTGGTTTTGTCTCCTATTCTGCAGCCTGCACTGTGTGTAGGCGGTGTGGACTTTGAGTGGATGTCAGTCCACTTGAGTTTACAACAGACATCCAGCTGTATTTTCCTTTCAGCTCCCACCTCTTCCTATTTACTACTGTCCTATTTACTACTCTGCCCAGCCTTCAAGTAGTAGTAGCTCATCAGAAGGTGAAAGGAAATGGTTTTCATGGAGCCTCCTGCTTCATAATGGCTTGTGCTTTTTTTCTCTTCCAGAGGGACGGATGCTCATTCAGGACATCCCCTCCATCCCCAGCAGAGGGCACTTGGAGAGCACGTCTGATTTGGTTGTGGACTCCACCTACTACAGCAGTTTTTACCAGCCGTCTCTGTATCCTTACTATAACAACCTGTACAACTACTCCCAGTACCAAATGGCAGTGGCCAGTGAGCCTTCCTCAAGTGAGACGGGGGGTACGATTGTAGGGTCAGCCATGAAAAACAGCTTCCGAAGCCTCCCAGCAGCCTATGTGCCAAGCCAGTCAGGAAAACAGTGGCAGGTATGATGTTACAGGGGTGTTACACAGAATAGTGAGGTGGGCAATAAGCTGTTCCTTGGGCCTGATTCTGACCTCCTGCTTTCTCATGCCATGGCAGTGCAAAACCAGAATCAGATTCCAGGGTGGAATTTGGACCGCCCTGGTGGGGGTTAGAGGTTAGCACCTCTCCTTTGTTAGCCAAAAAGGGTGGTTATGAGGCAGCACAATGAAAGCAGCAATACAAGCACAGGTCAGTTACTCTAAGCACAGATAAAAAGGCACACACTTGATTTTATCTTCAGAATTACATCAGTTTGGGTTATTTTCTGGAAGAAGAGGTCAGCTGAATAACTCAACATCCTGGGAGCCTCAGGTGTATATTCCGAGAGGCTGTTGCTCTTCAGGCACTTAGTGACACGGGAGACCATGCTGCTCTGCAGTGGTCTGACAGCAAACAGCTGAATGTGATATGACATGTTGCTAATGGTGTGTTTTAGCAGTGTCAGCTACAGGGCTTGTGCATTCTGCTTGGGTATCTCAAGCTACAGGCTCTGTGTAAGAGATTTGCACCAGAGCTCTGTGTTCTTCATTATCTTGGGTATAAAGACAACTGAGCCCCTTCACTCTAGGACTTGACAATTGGAGCCTCCAACTCAGTACTGGTCAGAGACTGGAAAAAGGGGAACTCTGCCAAAGCAGCAGATTCTTGGCTAAGTAAGTGGAGCTGTATCAGTGACCTTGAGGCTGCTAGGTCTTGGGCTGCAGTGGTGCTTTTCTGTCTGAAATTGAACTTGGAAGCCTGCACTCTGAGTCTCTATACACCATGTCCCTTGACAAAGGTAGAAGAGGGCAGACTTCCTCTGCAGAGCATCAGGGGGGGGGGAAAGGCTGTCTTTTGCAAAGGCTCTGTTGTGAAACCACTCAACTATGAAAGATTAAGTGTCCACCACAGCCTCCTTTCTAAAGGGAACAGATGGGTCATCCCCTTTGCAGATAGGGAATTCCCCTAACAGTTCTGGCTCAGGGACTAGCTCTGAAAGGATATTTTAACTTCTGATACCAAGGACCGGGAACTGAGACCAGGGTACAGTTGCTGTAGCAGTCCACATCACCTTCAGTGAGGCTTTCCTGTTATTAGACACTTAATGGAAAGTTCCTTCTGAAAGTGCTGGGGCCTTCTGGGGCAAGCTGGCTAGTCCATGAATTTTATGATCATGGCTTTAGAGCAGTATGGATTTAGTACTATTACACATACCTTTTTCACCATGAGTGTAGCTGTAAAAGAGCTGTCTCCCTTCCTTCTACTATGCCAGGCCCCACCACAAGAGCTTTCTTCTCACAGTGTGGAGATAGCCTTTACTGCCATCATGTTCAAATACATGGAGGTATGCCTTTTCACTAAGGTTACCTGATAGGATCTTCCTTAGCTGCTGAATTTGATCACCAAATTAGGGGGAGGGGAAATAAGACAAACTGGGGATAGGATTTATGTGTGGTAATGAAGTGAGGTGCTCTTTCATTAGCTTTTTCATTTTGGTTGGTAGGCTTAACATGACATGTCATAGCAGTGTATTTCAGATAGCTCTTTCTTCTGAAGCTTTTGCAGTATGTAGCTTGTAAGAGCCTACTGTAGAGCTGATGGTTGGAGACACCATCACAACACAGATGAGAGGCAGCAACATCTGTCTTGTCAAAATAATGTTACTGCAGGCTTCTACTCACTTCTGCATTTCACTGTTTCTCCAGCTAGTAGATTTTTGTGATTATACTTGCTTGCAAAACAGGTAAGTAAATCACAAGTATTGACTATCGTAGTGCATTGTGTTTGATGAAGAGATACACTAGGAATTATGTTAAGCCTTGGAATTAAGATTTATAACCTCTGAGAAGAGTGGCCTCTCAGTTCTGGTGTCACGTATTGTCATTTGAAACTAGATTTTATGTATAAGAAGTCTTGGTGTAGAGGGTTTGCTGTCTCACTGTGATGTTCTATTTCTTGTGGGACCTTGGATGCCCCTTAAAGAAATAAAAGCAATAGTGTGTTTCCTGTGCATGTTTCTCTTGAAGCCCTGCAGTCTGTATCTAAATTCCGCTTAAGTGACACTCAAATTAGTGGGATACTGAAGAGGTGATAAAGAAAATGCAAGGTTTGGCAAAATGGGCCATTTTTCTTCCACCATTCTTCAAATGCTGCATGTTCTTCCCCACCTTGTGGGCTGTATCACATTGTTCGCATTCACCTCTGTGTGAATTTAATGATTTATCTCACCTAAGGTTTTACTTTCTCCAGGCCAAACAATTTGGGATCTCTCAGTGCTGTTCTGATGAGATGTCTGGGCAGAGAGACTAGAGATGATGCTTTCTACCTTCAGGAGTGCAGTGTCCCTCAAACCAGGATGCATCTCTCCTGTTCAGCAGGACAGAGTGTAGTTCAAGGCCAGTGTCTTATAGCTTCCAAAGCTGTTTCTCAGAAGCTGATCTGCAAGTTCAGATTGTTACTGCTGGAAGAGTTAGGAGTCATGGGGTTTGTATATTGTTACGACAGCGTATTGCACAGATAATCATAAAAAGTTTTAGTGGGAGTTTGCCTAGATAATGCTTGATGGCAGTGGGTGCAGTGATGCCAAGGTTGTAAGCCCTGTGTGGCACTGAAGATGGTTTGTTGTAAGGTGAATGATCTCCCAGCTGCTACACGTGGTTAAGCATCAATTCTGCATATGGGTTACCAGCAAGAGGAGACCAGAGAAATATAGTGTTAAATGGAGAAGGATGAATGATGTTCTTTGTCAAGCATAGGAAGGAGTTACAGAGGAGTTTCAGAGCATGATCCACAGGGAGGAATCAGACCTGGCTTACACCTTCAGGGGGTTTTGCTGGCAAACCTTTGCAGGTTGATTCTCTTCAGAGGAAACACATAGCTGAATCTACACAGGGATTTTTGCTGGACTGCCTGTACAGTCTGCCTTTATTTTTTACAGGCTCTCTTGCACAGGCTCTCTTAACCAGTCTTCCAGTACAAATGAGTCTTCTTATGTGACTGGTATTGCTATAACTGTTTTGATGAAGGTTTTTGATTTTTGCTTCTTTACTAGAATGATAGCCATGCAATGCCAGCTGTGACCATACCCAGGCAGCTTGCTAAGCTGTGAACCCACAGGATGTTTTTTTTGTTGGTATATAAGCCACCTTACGTGCTTACTGGAACATATCCTAGTTTAAGCAGTGTTGGCAAGAGCCCTGCCTTTCCCAGGTCTGTTGTTGTTGGAGGCTTACTTGTCCTGGAGTAACTGTAACCATACAAGGAGAATTGCATACTTAGAGATAACTTCTGGATGCAGACAAGGTGTCTGCTGTTTCAGAATTTAGGGAGCAAGAGAGAAAAGCCAGGGAGGAAACATGTGAGTGTGTGGGATGAGGAATAAGGCATCATTGAGCCTTGGCAAATAAACTGAATCACTGAATCTTTAATGTAGATTAATGTCAGTTTTCATTAGTCTTTGTTCTTTGCAGAGACTTGCATACTTGAGTGAATTCATAGAGGTGCACATTTTTTAGATATTTCTGTGTATTTTTTTGATTTGTACACAGTAAGACCAGATGCTGTATCCATCATGATTTGGTAAGCATAATAAAGATGATAGTTTTGGTCAAGACACCCTTTGTCATTTATATTCTGCTGCTTTTGCAAGCTCTAAGGCAGATAATCAGATATGCCTGGGATTGCACATGAAAAAAAAAGCAAGCTTAGGTTAGAGATGAAATATTGCAAGTGTAGTGGTTACTGTGCATCTCCTTTCACTCCAGTTCTGTGTGAGCATCTGGACCTTCTTGTGAAGTAATTGTTCATTACAACAGGAATTTATGTGCATTCAACTCAATTAACAGTTAAATGAGTTCACCAACTGCAAGTATTGCAAGTCAGAGCATATTGGTAATCAGTTGAACCTGGTACTTCTGAAACTAGCCTCACTGTCACCTGCCTAGGGGCAGCAACTGGGAAACTCAGTCTCTTCTGCCACAACAAAACTAAAACCTGGATGCACATGTCTGTATCTAATCTGATTTAATTCTCCAACCTGGCAATGAAACTGCTGTTGTGTGACATAAAGTCAGTTCTTTCTGAGTTGGCATCGACCCAAAAACCTCTTCTAGTTCCTACAGCCAGACCATTAAAAATCTGCAGGATGCAGAATCTTCCCCCACACATGGGGAGCAGTGGCTGCACTTTTTTTTGTCTATAGGGATCTCACTTTGGAGACAGGTTAGGGCAGGTTTTTTCAAGGTTCAAAATTTCATGTAATTTCTGTTTCTTGCTCTTGAGATATGTTTTTGTGTTTGTTTGTTTGTTTGTTTTTAACTCAGCTTGACAAGTATTATCACTTCCAAAGCCTCAACATTTTTGTATCTTTCCTTAAACCAGTTCACAGCAAAAACCTGAATTAAGTGTTGGTGACAGTCAGACTGAGAAATTTTAACTCATTTTATGATATGGAAGTTACATTTACCATTTGGAAGTGAAACATATTGCTGAGATAGGAAACCATTTTTAAAGGATTTCTTAAAAAGCAGGAAACATATAAAACTGTCTGTTATTAAATCCAGAAAACTGTGGCTGTTACAGTAAAGCTAGCATTTTGAACTGCTAAGAATGGCTGCTTGCTTGTAAAAGATTGCTCTTTTTCAACTTCAACAACCTGTTTCTAGTTTCTGACAGTTCTTCCTCCAATAACCCTGGCCTTCCTACAGAAATATGCAGTCTTAACTATTCTGATGTAGGTGTAAAATGCGTGTGTAAATACATATGCGTTGTGCAAGTCACCTGACACAATCCTAATTTCATGTGTAAGCAGTGTATTATATACTGTGTTCATAACATACCCTTCACACTACAGATTTATGCTAAAAGTATCCTAATGTTTCTGACAGCTCATGTGTGACATGAATGCAATCCATATTTCTTGGAGGAGCTAATCTAAGCGGTTTATTTTCCAATACTGCTGATAGGGCTATATCTCTAGGTGTCACTGCAGTTGAGATTCTGATGGTAACATATTGTTTATGGGTCACTGCCTTTGTCTAAAAGAATAGGTTGGAACAGAATAGCAAAGGTTAATTAAGTTTGTCTATCAAGGAGGGACAGATATAGATGTCTCTTGTATTTTCTGTGCTAGAATCAAAGTAAGTCAAGGCAGGGTATCACAGACTCGATTTTTCCTTGTGCTGGAAAATGTGCTTAGCTGTTTTTCAGCATGAAATAAAGCCACCTTGGGCAGTGCAAGTGCAGCAGTAGTTGGGAGGGGTCAGCTCATGACCAGTAGCATAGCAAGGTGGGAGAGTTACAGCAGCCCTGGTTTGCAGCTGGGGAAACTGAGGCTGGGAAGTGTTAAATCACTTGCCCACAGTCACAGAGCCCACAGGTGACTTAATTTGGAGATTACTAATCTGTGGATTTCCACTGTGGATTTCCACTTTTGTGTAGAAGGTAGATGCCTTTTAGCCTTGTGCTAAAAACCAATCTGTGAATTCTGATGTTTCCAAATAATGACACAAGAATGCAAAATCAAAATGCCTTTTTTATGTCCTGTAAAGCGGGTTGGATTTTTTTTTTTTTGGTGTTTTTTTGTTGTTCTTACAGTCCAGGCAGAAGGGAAAAGCTGTGTGAAAAGTCCTAATGGGGTTTCTCTGGTGTTTCCAGAATTACTGGTTTCATTTTAAGACATCTGCTGATGAGTCATATGTAAGACAAAGAGATGGAAAGCTGGGTGAAATGATTTGGCTGAGATCACGTGATGGACCAGTGGCAGAGCCAAAGGATAGTATTTCGATCACGTCTGTTGCTCAGAACTTTTTGCAGCCCTTGTCACCCAGTATTAACATCTGTCCTACTCCTACTTGTCCATCTTGGAAATAAGCCCCATAGTCAGTAGCAACTGCAAAATGCAGAGGTACAGCTAAGAGTAACACTGGCTTGCTTGCAAGGAGAATGTAACTGGCAGCTTCTGTAAATAGAAAAATTACCTGGGTGATGTTGTGTCTGAATAAATCATATGGGAAGGGCCAGGACCGTTTTAGTCTCTGAGGCTGAAAGGAGAAGTGAGTTACCTCTTCTGCCTGTCTTGCTTCTGTCCTGTCTCTGGTATGGCCACCCCCATTCCTCAGCTCTTCCTCAATGAAGATGATGTGTAGAGTCATGCAGATGCTGCCAGGAGCTTGGAAGGAGCAGCTGGGCTTTATGTTGCTCTCCCATCATCTACTAAAAGAACTTTTCCACAAAAATGGTCTGAATTGATGCAAGATAATTTTCTATATGCTTCCCTGGCTTTTGGTAAATGTTCTGCCACTGTTGGGCACTGCTGTAGGTTGAACAGACTGTGCTTGGTGATAGACAAATCCTGCTTGCCTGTTCATGGACAAACTGTAGCTGCCTTTTGATTTCTCATGTTGGCTTCACAAGGGAGCAGATTTCCACTCTGCATGTGGTCTTTTAACCAGGCCGTATTTGTTTGTACATGAGTTACATGCATCCCACTCCTCTTTGCAGTGCCTCTTTTAATAAGTTACAGTGTTGAACAATTTAGGGGAACCTGTAAATGCCAAATAGACCAGATGTGCTTCTACAATGATCTGGGTCTCCCACTGAAGAACATGAGGTCTCTGTGAATCAGTCCCACAGTTGGGGCAGGGTATGAGTGATGTGTTGCTGGAAGCAAAAAGCTCAGGTGTTTAACTCAGGAGCTCACCTTGTTCTCTGCAAAGAGCAAGTGTATGCCCTTCCCTTCCACAGCACAAACATGCTTTGTTCTTTTTGGGGTGGTACAAACCATACTGGTGTAGGGGACTGTCCCAGCTTTTGCCTCACTGTAGGGCTGGAAGGGGCATGGGAGGCAGAAGACACCAGAGAGCCAGGCATCTCCTCCTGTGGTCCCTGCATGACCCTAGCGTTCCCTCAGGACAGGACCCAGGTAAGGATTCCAAACCTGGCACCTGGCTGCAGAGTTTCAAGGATGGGCTGCCCCACATTAGGCATAATCTAAACATCCCAGGGCTTTCCCTGTCTGTTTTTATCTCCCTTTCTGGCACCCAGAAGTGTGCAAGGACTCTTCAGAGCTGCGGGACTTAATATAGAGCAAATGCTCCTTCTCATGGAGTAATGATCTTCTAAGCCCCCATTTCAATGCAGTGCTAAGGTCAAGAATTTTTACGACTGGTTGTTTTTTTATTGTTACTGTAAAATAGGATTGCTAAGCACTATAAAAAGGAAATGTTATGGTTCAGATTTATTGCAATGTTTATTCTAAACAGTTTAATAAAACAAAACCAAAAGCTTTTAGATTTTCTTCAGTGCTTAATGCACACAATATTCTTTGCAGGGCCAAGTGTCTGTCAGTTGAACTGTGGTTCATAGACTTGGTGTGAGTACTAAGATAATAAAACATGTCTCTAGCTAGCCAGCTACCAGCCACTAATAATAATAGTAATAATCATTCATTGCTTCCACAGATTTTAGGCAGGTTGGGTTGTTTTTAAGAAATGGAGAAAACCTCTAAAAAAAAATGTTTGAAGGGAAACAGGTCAGTGCATGCACTTGTACAGTGAGAGGAAACAGGCGTGTGACCTGATTTCAGTACCAAGGAGGGATTGCTCTTTTTCTTCCAGCTGAAATAATTCTGTTTTCTGCCAGTGACCTTTTCTCAGTGATACTTGTGCACATGTGGACCTGCACAAGGGAAAGGTGGAGATGTCAGGACAGGGTGCTGCACACAGCCCTGCCCTACCAAGGGGAGTATGATGGTGTGTGCAGAACAGCAGACAGAGAGGAGTTCGCTAACTTTTTTTTCCCAACTACTTTCTAGAGCTACTCAGCTTTGTGGAAGGGCAGATTCAAAATGGTCTTTGGACTGACCTTGTGGGCTATTTGTATTGCCAGTCCATAATTTCTGGGCAGAAGCAGCGTGGGTTTTGTTCAGGGAGTTCGTGCAAAGCACACATGCCTGTTTCCAGAAGGAGACAGCCCTTCTTCAGAACACCAAAGGGGACATCAGTGGCTCTTTTGAGTTCTGGCTGCCTTTGGATGACACAATTCATTATTTTTAAGAGAAATCTACTGGTTTTCATGAATAAAACTTTGGTGTATGTTGGAACTGTTTCTGCATGCAGAGGGTGCACATGGTACAAAAATAACATTTTAAGTATTGTTTTAATTTACAATATAAAAGCTCTTACTGACTAAAAGAGTATCTCATGGCACAGATGAACATGGGGTTACTCTTGGCCCTGTTAACTTTGTACCTGGCACAAAATGGTGATACTTTTTCTCTGGAAAGCTTCTGGAAGCTTGCCAATTTGGAGTCCTTCACTGCCCAGCAGACTTAGGAACACCAGATGGTGTTACCTTTTCTACTGAAAATCCTGATCTTGTGAAGTATCTGGCTGCAGTTTGTTGAGCACTTACCTGGTAGGGCTTTGGAACAAATAATAGTAGATGGTAGTTCGTTCGTTAAACAAAAATTCTGAAAAGCATTTATCACCTCTCTGAGTACATTGGTTTGGATGATTTCAGGGCATTGGAGGAGGATAAACTGAGTGCTGCCAATTTAGCTGCAGGTGGTAGAAGGGGTTTTCTAGTGAACATGATGCTGATACTGCAGACCTGCTGGCTCAGGTCCAGCTGTGGCTCCTGGCTTCCCACATAGTCTGTCCACAATTCAGTTTCTCTGGGTAAATCAGGAAAATACTTTTCCACTTCAGTGAGTTGTAAGAAAAGCCATGTGTCTGTGTGTGTGTCTGTGTGTCTGTGTGTTGTGTCATGTTAGCCACCTCGTAGGTCCCTGGCAGAGCACTTACATGAGTCTGAGGTGGGTTAGTCTCAGAGGATGTGTAGGAAGTGGATGGACACTTCATCTCTGATGCTTGATGGGTATGTGCAGTTGAAGGGCTCTGGAAAGTCTCTTGCTGTAAGCAGGGGACTTGCTAGGAAGCTCCTTGCAGCGAAGTGTTCCATGCCTGTGTGCCAGACTCTGCTTAACCTGAGATAAGGTAAACTGGCAGCTGCTGCTGCTGTGTCACATCCCATCACTTGTAGCTGACTGGTGTGGGCATGCCAGGAGACAACCAATAGCAAAAAATAACCAATGCCAGCATGTCAGGATTTTACTTCCCATCCGACAAACCACCACCACCACCCCCACCCTCCCCCAGCTGTGGTGCTAGGGCTCAGATTTCACAGGCTGCTGTTGCTCTTCTCTCTCCAACAGGTGAAGGGCATGGAGAGCCGCCATGCAGTCAGCTCCCAGTACCGCATGTGCTCCTACTACCCACCCGCCTCCTACCTGGGACAGGGAGTTGGTGCTCCCACATGCCTCCCCCAAATTGTGACCTCTGAGGACATCCCCTCCTACTCGGAGTCAAAAGTGAGAGGTAAGTGCACCCACCCAGGTGTTTGGGACTTGCCTTGGGGCAGGCACCCAGCAGGTATGGGCTGCTGCTGGTAGGAAGGCAGGTGGGCATCAGAAAGTAGGTGTTTACAAGATGGTGGCTGTTTTCTGGAGGGCGTGTGTTGCAGTGACATTGTAGGGCTGCTACTGTATGGTAGTGCAAGCTTATTCTTCAGAAACTTAGTGGTTCAGGAGCACAGCCAGTTACATCTTTCTGCTCTTGTGTATGACTCTGAGTTGTACTTGAAGTGCGGTCTATGGTGCTTACCACCAGGCTCCCTCAGAGGAACGAAGAATTACCTTTGCCCTGGCCAAAGAATTAATTTTCTTCTCAGAAATGTTGTCCGTGATTTTTTCAACAGACCCCTCAGTGACCCTTCTCTGTCCTCTTCTTTTTGAATCACACGTGAGAACCATTCCATATTGTCAAGCTATTTGTGGACTTGCTTCCTTGTTTGCTTGCAAACTTAACAAACCATATTACTTAATTTACAACTACTGCAGATAAATTTTTCTTTTCATATCCACTGCTTCTTTTCTGTCCTAAGGATTACTATAATCTTCAGTAATTTCCAGGCAAGTGTTAGTGAATTTACCCTGTGGTTTTCACAAAATTTCTCTCTGTTCTTGTTTTTTCCTTGCTCTGGTAGCTGGTAGAGTGCACACACAACCATTAACATTGCCCTTCTGGAGTAGACCAACTCCGTTGAGCGGCTTCTCTGTGACTGGAACAAGACAGTAGCTGGTGCTAGAGAAACAAGAATTAAAAACAGAGAAAAAATAAAGTGTTCCTATTTAGTATGTCCAAAGTCCTCACACTCTTAGAGTATTCAAAGGTGTGCTGAGCTGTTGATGGCCTCTGAACCTTTTTTTCAGTTACCAGCAGCAGACGTGCACTCTGAATGGAGCTAGCCCTTCCACAAGCTTTTCACACTTTCTGTCTCTCTGTACTTATCATTGAATTTAGCAGTTTAATTCTGTATGGTCTGTGGGAAGTATTTACTTTTGTTTACTTTATATCTTCCAGATTTCTGTGTGAGGGTTGTTCGGGTTTGTTTTTTTTTGCACATTCACATCAGTGGCAACAGCATCCATCCTCATTCACTTCTCTGTAGATGTGATGTATGTTGCATACGTTCCATAACTGTTCTTGGTCATGGCCTTTCTGTAACCAGTGTCTGGCTGTCTGTTGAATTTGTGTTGTGAAAAACAGTGTTTGTGTTATGACGGGACCTTAAGGACTCAGATGAAGTTTTGGAAGGTGATGTGTGTGCTATCATACATGTGGATGGTGTAAATTGGAACTAAGCCCTTGAATTCAGGAACTCCATTATTACTTATGCTGAGGAGGTGGCTGCTCTTTCAGAGTGGCTGTTTTCTGACAGTCTTGTACCTATCCATGACGTGATAGATGAAGAAACAACATGTTTTGATGAAACCATACACTTTTCCTACTTCTCCAGTAGTTTTAGATTGGAGAAATCAGTGATCCTTGGTTTATTTTCCTTCTCTTCTCCTCAGTTTTGTTTTCTCCCCTCTTCTCTGATCACCACTGAACAGTGACGTCTTCCTTTCTGCCCATTGGCCAGAGAAGCAGCTGGCTTTATGCTCAGCTGCGGTTGATGCTTTTTCTTGCATCCATCACTACTAACTTACTAAGAAGTCTAACCAATCGAGTGTTCTTACAAATAGACAAAAGACCTTATACCCTTTGTTCCCAAATGCACTTCAGTAATTTTTCATCACTTTAGAAAAAAGTTGTGTGTAATGTGCCACTGATTTTTAAACTGCATAAATACTGTATTTTCAATAATCCCTGACTGCTTCTCCAAACAGTATTCCACACACAGATATTGTTCCCTAAGTTACACCATCAATCAAGAAACCGACAAGCAGTGAGATGTAATTTACTGAGATCAAACAGCATTTTCCAGACTCTGAAGAAGTGTTTTTCCATAGCAGGGAGCAAGTGGGTGAAAGAGGCACCAATATTTCTGTAAAAAGCTTGAACATATGAGCAGGACCATAACTATTTAATGGGCTTCTTAGAAACATCTTCTTTTTCATCATGCATGTTCTTGGAGGATATTAGTGCTTTTACTTTTTCCATCTACAGATCAGATAATATTTTCAGGATGTTAGCTGATGATTTACACTCCTGTGACTTTTTTCTTCTGGTGCTTTTCAGAGTCCTCAAAAGGTTTGAAGTTTCTTGCTTCTTTACTTTCATCTTTGTAAGTGCTGAGTCACACAGCAGGTTGTGACTGGTGAATCCTGAGAATCAAAGGTGATGGCCTGTTCCAGAATACTGGCTGCCTATGCTGCATGTGCTGTCTCATACAAATGACACATTCTTAGGTGTCTTCTCCATTGATGGCTGGGCTGAACTTTCTGTAGAATGCCAGACTGTTTTTTGTGAAGCCTGGTGGCCTGTGTCTGCAGGGTTAGTGGTTGCTACTTGCTAAAGACAATGCTAGTCTGTGTTTTAAATAAGCAGATTTTATTTTGCTCCTTCCTTTTCTGCAGTTAAAGTGGTAACCATTCTCAAAGATGCGGGGTTTTTTTTCTCAGTACAGATGTTCACAGATTTTAAATCCAGAAAGAAACACTAGGATTATCTAATCTTACTTGCTATATAATGCAAACTGTAAAACTTCATATAATAACTCCTGCAGCAAGCCCATAACTAATTTTGTTAAGATCTATGTGAAGATTTGTGTATTGCTAAACCGTAGGAAGGTAGTGGTGTATATAAAGGAGCAACAGGTCAAAATAAAAAACTCATTTTGTAGGCGAACTTTCAGAACATCAGAGATTAGTATTTTTATCAAAAATGGTTATTTAATTCCCAAGCACAAATCTGAGATGGTCTTACAACACGTGCAGTCTATTACTCACACTTCAGTTGTAACTTCAGCTTTATAGACATTTTGACAATTCATGTATTATCTGAGTTATTATATCAGTCAGACTGTTTTATTAATTTTGTTCTGCTAAGTTAACTGCCTGCTTAGACCAGTTACATTGAAAGAGAGGAGAGGTGAGCTAGCAGACCAACAATTTACACTTTATTTTTGTGAATCATGCAAAGTTTTAAGGAAGCTTCTGACATTTGTACATGAGGTTATGCTGTGTTACAGCACGTTGCATGTAGTAATGGGCTGACATTTTCTGAATGGCAAAACACCATCAGTCAACCTCTTTGGAATTTGAAGTGGTTCTGAGTAAAATGGTTTGGCTTTCAGCTTACCCACAGCTGCTGCCTTTCTAGCTGAACATGGAAGAAAACTGGAGGGAAAAGAAGATAAACCAGTAACAAATGACCAAGGGGATATTTTGAGAGAGCTCTCCTAGATCACCAGGTTGTAAATTTTATTTGATAATTTCTAAGTAGGAAAGGGATTTTGTACTCTGTACTTTCAATGGGTTTTCCTCTTGTCTTTTCTACAAGAGCAGTGAAAAGAAAAGATGTATGAGAGCTTGTTGCCAGTCCTGATACATGCAAAGCATAATTTAAAACACGTCTTTCTTTTGGAGGATTTAGAATGGCCAAGTGCTTTATTCCCATTGATTTCTGCTGCAGTAACACTCCAGAGCTACAGGTGGCACTCGCTGTAGGATCAGAGAGCCAAAGGGTCCTGGTATGCAAAAGGTCTTTGAACCTGAACTACTTTTTACAAGTATTCAAGCTACACAAACAGCAGTCTTGACAAAGCAGGCTAGTTTGATAGAGCTAAGAAAATACTCTGAAGAGCAGAAAAAATTCATGCATCAGTCTGCTCTTTATTTGCACCCAGCTGACTGCATGTACTGGCAGAGCTATGCTAATCAGTCACCTAGAGAAGTGGGGTACAGAGTGGAAAATAGCCCAAATTTGCTTCCATCAGTATAAGCTGAAGAGGAGCTTTTGCATCTTTCTTGGCATTCATGTGCTGTCAAGCCTGAGAGGTGCTGCTTCTACTCCTTTTCTGTGCACCTCTTAAGTAGGGCACCAACAGAAATACCTCTTGAATTTTGAGATGCTTCAGCAGCAAATATGTGGGGTGCATGTAAATTTGCTCTTAGAAGTGATACCATTCAACAATAATTAGTTTGTGTGTGTGTGTGTGTGGCAGTGTCTATGCATCTACTGTTTAAAAAGTGGCCTATTCAGATATATATATATACTGTCTTTAGTGAAGAAGGGTTAAGCAGTATCTGCTGAAACTCCAGGTGGTATTTTCTACTATCTATCTTACATAAAACTTAGACAAGTAAACTTTGAAATCAGACAAAAGAAGAAAGGGAGGGATAATCATATAAACCTGGAGAACTTGGAACACTCATTTAAGTTTGGTCGTGTAATCTCTACATAACTGTTTATTGGTTTTTGTCCATTCTCATTGCTACTTACTGTTCTCCATGGCTGTGCCGTATGCAGCTTACCTTAGGCACTCATTACAGGGATGGCAAACAGATTTTAAACGGTGTTTCTCCAGGCCTTGGTTTTACACTGCTAGTTGTGCATGGGCATTGCAAAATTTTACAGACCTGTTCAGGCAGATGCTATTTTAGCATGCCATTTTCATTTTCATTAGGAAGTTGAATTCTGACTAGACAACTGTTACTTTTGGGGATTGTTCTATCTTTTAAGCCAAGCAGGTCTCTAACCCCGATTTTTACATTCTTGTTCGTACTTTATAATTTCATTAGTCATAACAGTAGCTATCAAAGTACATTTGAGAGTGTGAGGCATATGCAGTATAAGCTCTGGCAACTCATTCTTCTGTTGAAGTATTTTTCTGAGTTACTGGTCTGTGTTCTAAATGAGATTGGATTGGTGAAGATTTGGCCAATATTAAAATGACTTTATAATATCTAATTGATACAGAAGGGAATCCCACAAAAGAAATTATTTAAGCATTTACTTATATCCCATTTTGCTTCAGTTCATTCCTGATAAAGAGGTTAATACTCTCTAAATGCAACCTTTGTGTATGTTCACTCAAAAGCACACAGAAATTAAATAATGCATGCAGCAAAGCAACTTGTCATTGGGCAATTTCAGAATTATGATTTTGATTCATGAGTTGTGCTGATACATGCTAGGGCAGCTGATGAGCCCTTGCTGTTTGCTCTAGGGGAAGCTGCCAGTCCTGCAGCAAGACCTGAGCAAGATGTATTTTTGCTGGTTTTCCCCCAAGCCTGTTTGTGTAGAAAAGCAGGTATTTTTTGAATAAGGCTGAAGCTTCCTCTAGGAGAAGTGGTAAGCTCTCATGAAAACTACCTGTGGATGCTTTCCCTTATCAGCATCCTAGCAAGAGGGGATGGGGCATCCTGAAGCTTGAGGAGATGCTAGTGGGATCCCATTGACCCACACCAGCAAAACCACATCCACCCTGAAAGGGGTCAGGCCACATAGTTGTTGAGCAGTGAAAGAAAAGTTTTTATCATGTCATGCTTTTAACACTGTAACATTTTGTGTGGGTAAGAGGGTGCAGCATTTTTAAAATTCAGACCTGTGTTCTAGGCTTGCAGGCATTGGTTTGGTAAGACAGGGCTTTAGGGAAAGTCCTTGTATTCTGAGGAAAATTATAGCAGCAATACAACGGGCTACACAGGAGTGGATTCAAAACAATAAATTTAAGCCTACTGCCAAAAGCTCTACCTTTTCTAGTTTTGTTTATGAAAAGAAGTTCTCAGTGTCCCATCAACTCCAGTCTGAAAGGATGGGTTTTGATGTGTTCCCTTCATTCCTGCTGGTCCTCACTGAGGATCCAGCAGAGAGCAGGTGCTATGGCAAGTGATACAACCTTCATGGCACTCTGCAGAGCATGTGGGACAGCTCTGGGTCAGTGGTTGTAACAGTGTGCTTATCCAGGCACGATTTATAATTGTAACAGACAGTAGTATTTTGCTTTGCTTTAATGTGCAGCTTCATCCCCATTGCTTGACTGGTTAAGGGAAGAGAAAACTCACTCCATATTCTGCGTATTTTGTGTATGAGAGTCTGCCTGGAGTGGCTTGCAGTTCACACCAGCTTTGCAGCTCTGGTGAGAGTGTCCAAGAAGAGCTAATGCTTCTGCAGGCTCCTCATCTTATAATAGCATTCCCACTAGCAGATTGGAAGAAACACCGTCAAAAGTGCTACTGATGTTAAAAGTAAAGAAAAGAGAAACTGAAAGAAAAAGGCAGTATTTCTGAAGCTGTGTAGTGTAGAGCAGCCTAGGCTGGCTTGATCTCTAGCAGGGAGGCAATGAGCTGAATTGTGACTCTTTGCAAGAGGTCGTGGCAGTCCATAGTGCTGCTCCCACACCAGAATGATCTCCGGTGAAACAAAGGAGGGCAACATTACTCCCCACTGTCATACCTGTGTGCCGTGAGTAGTCTCATTCCTCTATACATTGTACCCTGTCACGTGGATAAACTTCTGACAGAAGAGAAGCAGCTTTCCTACAAACAGTTTGCAAAGAAGCTGGGGGATAGTCAAGTACTTTAACTGCATAGGATACAGGGGAATTGTGTTGTGTGAGCAGACAGCCCATCATTCATTCTGCCTGTTTTATAAATATACATATTTATATTGCATGTGAAAATAACACCAGGATGTGTTGCCTGAACATGATGTATGTAACCCTGCAGAGCAGAGCGGAGATTGGATACCAAGACTACTTAATGGGCTTTCTTAATTTAACAACCATTAGTGTGCCTGCACGTCAGATGTTTTTAATTCTATGCTTCAGTGTAACCGATGAGTTTATTTCCAGTGCTCCTCACAGGCATAGCTTAGGCCAAGTACAAGTTGAATAACCTTCAGAAAAGCTGTGCTGTCCTTCTGTTGGCCGCTGTCTTTGAAAATTGCCTGCAGAGTTAGTGAGCAGGAACAGTTAAGATTTACAAACAATGATGAAGCTTGTCATGCATCTTTCACCATTCATCATCTGGGTGCCGTGGCTGGGCGGTGAAGTGTTCTTCATAAAAACCAGCTCAGTGTGAAATACACCTCGCAGCAATGTTTACTGCTCTGAAACTCGTCAGCAGCCCTTTATAGTAAATCCAGATTGCGATGTGACATTACAGTATATCATTGCAGAGCGCGCTGGGGTTTACACTAGGAATGAGTGCAGTTCACACCAGATGAGATGTCGAAATTGAGTTATGTAGGAATTTGGCTGTTATATGGGGATAGCTTTTGTTTTCTGAGAACTGAAAGTTAGCTTTATATATATAAAATATATAATCTACACATACCTGTACTTGTGTGTGTGGGTGCCTGTATCGATAGAGATATATATATATATATATATGGATATGTGGATACATACATGCTATGCACACATTCTGTATACAAACACTATATGGTCTGATACAGATCTCTCTGATGGGACTCTGTCCTATTTTTATGTTATTTTTTAATAGTACTTCAGTATTCTGTTGAAGTGCTTTGTTTTAGCATTAACTTTTCAGCAAATAATCTTTTATTTTCAGAAAATACTGTTCAGACTACAGGTCTTTGATTATTGGAGTTTTATGATTCCAGGCTAGAAATACAGGTTGGGAATTTTCCTAAGGAATTTTTGATTTAGGTTCATTCTTTTTTTGATAGGATTGATAGCAGATGCTAGCATTGAATTTCTCAGTAGCAAAGCCAGGGAATCTGTGAAGTGAGTGCATTAGATGCAGGTAGTGTGCTGCCTTTTGGAGAACATGCAGGTATATCCCACAGGCAGCCAAGCAGAGTGCTGTGGGAGCACCTTGGATGGAGGAGTTTGCTTCTGAGGTGTAGAGATGGTGCCAGATGACTCCCAGAGCTTGGGAGGTGCCACTTTGAGCAGAAGATTTGGGGCAAATTTACCCAGCAACCTTAAAATACAGAAACGACAAAAGTTACTGGTAAATCTGTGTGCTAGTGGCATGTTTTCCCCACTTGTTTTAGTCCCTTCAGCTGCTGTGTGGACATCAGGTCATGGAGACTAAGACAAAATAGTAGGTGCATTTGTCCATTGACATAAGCAGGATGTCAGTACAAAATGTAATCAGGACATTTTGTGTATGACTAAACTGAGGCTGAGTCTTTGAAGATAAATCTGCTGTCTTGGGGATCTTACAGTCTGAGAAGCATCCCTAGAGTTAAACAGCAATAACTGCAGGAAGTGGAAAGCAGGATGCGTTTGTTGGCCTACAGACAAGGACACTTAATTGCTTCAGTGAAAATTAAGTATTTGGTGGCAGTTAACTGATTAAAAGAATGAAAGAAAAGATAGGAGGTAAACCAGCAAAGTTCTAAGTGCTTCCTACACTGTTATTTCAGCACTATACTGCACAACCTGGAAATTAAGTTATATTTCACTGTCTTTAGTGCTGCGACTGCTTTCAACTGGAGCTGACATGTTCTAGACTCTTGACTGAAGTTGCAGTTTTAGTATTGCCTGGCTTTTCAACCAGAAGTGGAGATTGGATGTTTGAAGTACTGTTACATTTCATTGTAGATACTGTATGTGTAATAACCTGAGGCTCAGGTATTGCAAGTGGAAAAAGGAGTGGGACTGCAGCTGGTACTACCAGACAGAAGAGATAGCTATACTTTGTCCTCCTCAGCGTTTTACAGCCCCGCAGTTGTTTTTGCTCTGAGTGATAACACCACAATGAAGCTATACTTTTCTATCTTAGAACAGTTTCCTCAAACACATTTCAGTTTCGGCAAACGCATTTATTGTTAGTGGTTTTGTTTAGTTGATGTACTATGTTTTTAAAAAAAAAACAAAAACTCTGTACAGTTTACCTTTCAATCTGCTGCAGGCAGTATCAAAGTAAAGCTTCAGATCCACTAGCCAGGTAAATACAGAGGCTTCCAGGCATGCCAGTAGCATTGAAGACTTGTTTGTGTTTATAATAAGCTTAATAATAAAGTATTTTATCTCACCTGCTTGTTTACCAGAGGTTTTAAAGGATCCAGTGAGGCTTCTTAGGGCTGATGGGGGATAAAAGAGTAGAAGTGTTAAGAATTATTTACAAATTTTTTTTAAACTTTCTCCTGTTATTTTCAGAGAGGGAAGTTTATTTATCTTTTATGTTAGTTCTGTGACTTGAATTAGAGGGGTGGAGAGTAAAGCTGTCATGGTGTAATGGTTTCAGGTGACAGAATGTTGTGTGTCTTCCTCACAACCTTGACTGCCTTAGGTACCTGTTCTGTTTCTAGTTACTTTACTAAGCTGCAGTCTTCAGATGCAGAGTATAAGTGGTGCCTTGACACAGGGATGCTGTAATGGCATTAGGAAGCTTAAGGTCTTTCAAGAATACATACGCAGAACACAGTGATAAAGTGTGTTACTGAATTTCCTGTTCTTGCAGGTGACTCGTTCCTATTGCAGTGTCTGCCACAGATAGACTGGAAGAGAATTCCAGGAGTTGGGGCAGGAACTGGGAAAAAGTACTGCAGAAGGGTGCCACAATAACAGTATTTAATGCAGTGCCAGCATCCAATTGTTGCTGTCCATGCATCTCCAAACTTAAGTTAAACACATAAGTTCTGGAAAGACTAAGAAAAAAAAGTAATCTTGTATGCCAAATGAAGCTGCTTAATTTTTGTTGCTTTCCCACACACATACAAAGATCTATCTGGTGGTGGGGTGGCATTTTGTTACAATGATGTTGCAAGGATCAGAGCAAAAATATCTTAAGAGCACTGTAAAAATAGTCCACGAGGAAGTTACTGAGAAGAGGGGAATAAAAACACATCACAGATAAGCTCACAGTGTGTTGGCTGATTATAATGACTGTCTTACAGCACCCAGGAGTTGTCAATCATACCTTAATGTTTATAGAAGTGAAAAGTCAATGTGTAGTTGTTTAATTTGACATGACTCTCAGCCTGAGAAAGTGTAATCGCTGGAGGGGACAGTTAAGTAGCTGTGCTCCTTGTCAGCCTGTCTCGCTCCGACTGCTCTACTAAACGCTTTACTGATGAGCGATAGATTTGGTTAAATACCGGGATAATTGCTAGCTACAGCATCCAGCTCTCTTTTAATGCCTTGTACAACATCTGTATTAGCTCTTGCCTGAGGCTATTTGTGGTTTCTGCAGGGAAGAAGGCATGTACTTTCAATTACGTTGTTCTCCTTCGGGTTTTGAAATGCAATTGTTGCAGAGCTAAACAGCCTATAATAAATTATATTTCCTTTCTCCCAAACCTGTTGAAATGCAGGAGACATGCAAGTGCCACAGCTGCTTTCTGCTTGTAAGTGACATTTTCTTAGTCTGTCCTACCGAGAACATATAAAGAGCTATTTAGGCAAAGTGTTTTTTCACTTGAAAAATGGAAAAAATGCCGGACTTGTCTTGCTGTGCTGGTGAACTTGTTTTGCATGCTGTCAAAGCATTTGCTTCCCTTCACTGCTTCCACACGTGTAAGTAAACTCTGGCTCTCCCTGTGTCATTACAAAGGTGACAGCGTTTCCATTAACATTTTAGTGCTGTCGGTGTTTTTAAGAAGGAGAACTGCTGAGTCTTGGGTGGTTTCTGTCAGGCTCCTGCCACACCACCCCTGCCCAGCCGTAGCTTAGCTGTGCATTGCAGAGCATCTTCGGTCGGCGTGGTGGCACAAACACGGCAGCATCACACCAGGAACACACCAGCGGCTCCTCTGCTACAAAAGGGTCTGAAACAAGGCATGGGAACAGCTGGAAGCATCTGTGCACAAATTGGATGTGTTACAGCTCGATTCAAAAATGTTTGAAAGGCACTTGTTGGGGAGGGACGTTTATTTTTGAAATACACTTCTCTTAAAAATCTGATAAGATCTGGAGGTTACTTTTAAAGTGTCTTCAGAACTGACCGCTTCATTTTCAGTTTCATTTTAACACGTAGTCAGGGAAGAATGGAAGCTGAGTTAACCCTATATTTTGGCCTCCCTGTGGAGCAGTTAGGAGTTAAACAAAAAATGGTGAATTTGTTTCTTCTTAAAGATAGGGATTTAACATTTTTTCATCTATTTGCTGTCTTTTTGTAATTGGCAATGCAAGTTTTAAAGTTCTGTGCCTGATGTTTATCTCACAGTATCTATTAAGTCAGTTAAGCTTCATGAGTAGAAGATTTGTATAAGGTCTGAATCAGACCCTATATACTGTTTATTTACCCCACGCATGGCACTAATCATGTCTTAGACTGCTGAAAGTAAAAGGGTGTTTTTAGTCCAGTTTGTCACTGCTTTTGTTTCGTTTCTGGACAGGAAAGAAAAAGAAAAATCAATGAACTTGCTCTCTTGTTAATCTATAAATCATTTTCCCTTTCAAATTCTGTCTCAGAGCAGTTGCAGACACCGCAATGAGTGTTTTATTTTCTCACTCTGAAATAACTGTTTACACTACATTTCTTTTAGCAGATTTTTGTATTAGTTTTTAGCTGTATAAAACACATTTTGATAAATTTCAGTCTGAGACAGATTTGAGCTAGCTTTGTATCCTTAAATGCAGTGTAAAACCTCCTAAATACTCTAAATCAAATCGTCATTCATCTCAGTTTTCACTGTCTCCTCTCTTGAATAAATATGAACTAGTCCATAAAGCTGTTGCTACTGTGTCAAACAGCTCTTGCCCCTGCACTTCCCTGAGTCACAAGTGTTTACAGGAACTTTAACTTCTGTCGATTGAGTCTCAGCTTTTTTCCAAGGCATCAGTGCTATATATGGGCTTGAGCCAACAGAGTCTGCCTCAGAGTGAAACAACACTGGCTGGTGGAGAGGGGTCTGCTGTATTGCTGTTACATGAATATTTCTGCAGGGACTAACCTAGAGGAGTCTTTAACTGCATAAACAGTTAGGGCTGTGGAGAGAGGAATGTGGGTTAGCCCATAGTTATCTCACCTCAGTTGTGGAGCTGACCTCTGTGACTCTAACTGTACTCCTTGGGTCACTTAATCTGCTTTTCTTGCTGCATTCAGCTGCTGTGTCAGTCAGCTACATGTGTGGAGAGTGAAAGAGATGCCTGCCCACCTGTCCCATCCTCTGAGGAAGCAGAGAAACCTTCCTGGACCCTGAGCATCACCAGGAACTGAGCTGTTCTGCTTGCTGAAATCTCCTGCAGCCACTGCCCTCTCCCCTCTTCACCTTCACATGCCTATGGTGGGTTGCAGCAGGGCTGTATGATCAGCAGAGGTTGAGCTTCACTTTTTGCTTCCCTTCTCTTCTCCCTGACTCCCCTTGGAGTGGGCCACTGGACCAAAGGAACCTGTCTTAAAATTTTCTCTGTAACAGATTACTATAGTAAAAATCTGATTTTCTTCCAATTTATTTGTTTATTTTAGAACTTTTCTGCCCCTTAAACATGATTTAAGTTTTATCTTCCTGGCATCAGGAACGTAACAAGCGAGAGCAGGGGAAGCACATGTTGAAATTGGTCAGTTACACTTGTGCCCATTCCATTGACCTTAGTAAGGAAAGGTGGCACAAGACCACTGAAGGCAACTGGTATTCTCGTAGGAAACTAAAATGACCAAGCTTTATAGGCCCTGCTGGCCCCCAGGATGTAAGCTGTTAGCTGTGATCTCAGGGAGACTGCTTCTGTTAGGATCCTGAGGAAAGTGCTAGACACTGGTGGGTTGAATATCCCACCAGGTCTGTGTTACCACAGCTGTAGAAGTCACCAGGACCTCCTGAGCCTGGGGAAATGCCCCTGGCAGCAGCAGCAGCATTAGGCAAAGCCTGTGCCCTCCAGCTCCTGACACACAGTCAGCCAGGGGCTGGCCCTTCACCTCTGAGCAGGACCAGCCTCCTGTGTTTCACAGTCTGCATTTAATGCTGCTGCTGTTTTTGTGGAAATAAATATAACACACTGGGACTGTCTTCAGCTTAATGTTGTGTGAAGCTTCATTTAACTTATTTGACTACCTCAAAAATGTTTTGTGTTTGGTTTTTGTCCCTGTTTTCTCAAGTATTGTGACTTATTACTGTGAGGTTCCTAAACTTTAGAGGGCATAAATCTCACTTTAAAATAAGTATCAGCATTTTTACTCTATTCATGCATATAGCCACCTTGTACTGGGTATTTCATCAATACTTATTGAACCATTTTACTGCAACTCTGCTTGACTTGCTTCCACATTACTGTTAATATTAAAAATTGTAATGCCACGGTAGTATTAAGTCACTTTAAAGCCTTCTGAGCTATTTAAGCTGCAGATTCATTTAAACTGTGAGCTTTAAGGCTGCTTCTTTCTTCCATCTTGTTCAGTTTTGAGCACAGCTCTTAGTGAGTACAGTCTTGCTCATGCTGAAGTCAGTGAGAGACTTCCTGCTTCTCTTGCAGGAAAAGGGGTGACCAGAATTCGTATTTACATTTATGTGGCTAGTCCTGGTTTTGCATAAACTGTGATGCCTTTTTTTTTTTTCCTGATAAGCTAGTGTGGATTAACAGCCTTTCTGACCGAGAACAGTCATTCAGCCAAAAGAGTGTTGTGTTTGGATTTCTGTGTGGAACACCAAAAAGTTATACATTACTACTGAAGCTTTTTTAGGATCCAAATTTCTTTCCTACAAGGGAGAAACCTTGTGCCTGTTTTTTTGTCTCGCCATGTATTCTGCTGCTTGATAACATTATCCCCGAACCTTGAGCACACTCTTTCCTTTAAATTCACCATTGCTTTTAAATAAAAGAAAAACAAAACATTTTCTTGCTGCAGCTATTGTAAACGGCTGTGCATTTTCTAGGCAGAACAACTGAAGCTTCTAGAGGTAGTTATTTGCAAGGAACTTCTTGTTTAGACAGTTTAAATACATATACCAAGAAAAATAAAGGCAACTATATTTGAATAATGCCCTGAAGCAGATGAGGAGTAGGAGTCTTCTGTGTTGCACTACAGATTAGCATGCGAGGTCTTTCCTCAAAAGTAGGAGCAGCCCCCTCATCTGTCTGTCTGCACCTTGCGGTGTCAGCAGGCATCCCAAGAAGGAGCAGCAGGCATCCTGATGTCCCTTTATTCTCATCTGCTGCTGTACAATGGCTCTGTTAGTGTGTGTGACTACATTAACACTGGTTAACACCAGCTGGGGATGCCCATGTCAGTCACCCCTGTATGCCATAATTAGTTAAGTGATGTGTGGGAAAGCCTGTGTTGTCAGTGGAGAAGAGGCAGACTCCAAAGGAGATGTCTCTGTAAAAAGCAGTTTCCATAAAATTAGTGTGAGGTGCCCAAATGATGCCTGAGCAGACTGAAGGGTGCAGAGAGAAGATACTGTGTTCTCTTTTTTCAGAGCTGGCTGAAAATTGTTCTGATAAAAACTTTTCATTGGAAAAAATCCAACCCACTGACTTTTTTTTGCTGAAATCACAATTTTCACAAAACTCACAGTGGAATAAGTGGAGAATTTAGCTGGACACTTGCCTTCTTTCCTCAATAGGCTCTCATGGATGGTGAGTCCCTTTGTCCAGCCTGGAAAAGAGAGCCTTGCAATACTTCTTATAAAAAGCTTACAAGATGGGGACAGACTTTAGAGGGGCCTGTTGCAACAGAAGGGGTCATGCTTTAAAACTAAAAGAGGGTAGTTTCAGACTGGATACAAGGAAGAAATTTTTTTATAATGAGGGCAGTGAAACACTAGAACAGCTTTCCCAGAGAGGCTTTAGGTACTCCAGGGAGACATGCAGGCTCAAGTTAGACAGAGCTCTGAGTAACCTCATAGAGTTGAAGGTGTCCCTGAGAATTACAGGAGGTACAACTAGATGAGCTTTAAAGGTGCCTTCCAACTCAAAACTATTCCACAATTCCTACCCCTAGATCTGGAGTTGTAGGCAGTTCTGTTGTTGTTTCTGCCTTGCCTCCTGTCACCACTTGAACAGGAGGAACTAATGAGGAGGGGTTTTGGATTCTGAGAGGGGCAGAAGGCAAAGGGAGGAATCTATTCCTTACCATTTCCCAGGTTGTGGGTTGTAGCCAAGGTTGTGAGTTCCATCCCTGTATGGGCCGTGACCAATTATTCTGGTTTAGGAGTTTTGTTACATTAAAAAAGAAAAAGAAAAAACCAAAACAAACCAACAAACAAACAAAACCAAACCAGACTTGTTTTTCAAAAAAGATGGTTCTTTCATGGATCTTTGGTCACCCAAGGGTGACCGAACAGGGGAAGCATGTGAAGTGTTGAGACCCCTGCCTTGCTGCTGCACTCAGCAATGGGGGCACCCTAGAGTGTCTGAAGCCTTCTGGCCCTGTAGTACAGCAATTCTGTGCAAAATCAGCCGTCAGGATAAAGTGCCCAGAATAAACATTTGGGCATGCGCACCAGCATCTGGCAAGGTAATCAGATACTTTCCATGAGAAATTATTGATACACGTGTGTTTTAATCATGATGTTAGAACAGTTTTCAATTACTGTAGGAGTAAGACAAGGGGTCCAAAAAGTTGATTTCAAGTCTTTTTTTTTGCTGAGCTGCCTCTGTCGTTTGCCAGTTTTCTGAGTACAACACACCAGGGACATCTTCTTTTCCTGCAGAATCAGCCTCTGATATTGTGTGTGGAATGGAGGAGTGGAATCTGACCTCCAGGAATAAAGAGATGAAAGGTCCCAGCTTTGTCACAGCCTTGTTATGTGACGAAGCAAATCACTTTGTTCCTCTGAGATTCCCTGCTGTTCCTTAGCTGGTGGCAGATCTCCAAATAGTCCCATCCTTCACAGCCACTTTTTTATGTGCCTTTCTTGGAAATCAATGCCTCCTCATATGTTTCCATGGCTGCTCTCTAATCTTGAATCTTGAAATGGTTTGGATTTGTTTTTGTTTTTCATTCAAAAGCATTGTCTGTTTGTTGGCATACAGTTTAGGGCACAGCTGTGAAAACTGTTGGGTCTGCCCTATCATGGCATGAATGTCACTATGAATGTCTGAGGAAAGCAGGGATCTCCAGAATAAGGTCTACTGGTAGTCATAACAGAGAGTCATCATAGCCTGAAGGAGAGGCATCTTCTCAGCACTGGCAAAATGAAAGAGTCTGCATGTTCAGAATTAATTCTTCGGTGTAATTCCCAGTGTTTCTGAGCAAATATGTCTGTGCAGGGGGCAGTGCAGGGTTTAACGTAAGTGACTGGAGAATGGTAGGGAAGGAAAAGAGGGAGGCCTTTGACGTTTTGTTGTAATGCCTTTTCTTTGTAGTGTTACTACCAGGTTAAAAATACCTCCTGTCTATTACCTCTTCTAAGTTCTTTTGTGGTGCTGAGGTCGTCATGCTTCTTGTGTAATCATGCGCAACGTTTACACTTAGAGATGACCCAAAACCCCCCTCTACGTAAGAATATGTTTTACCTTGCTATCCAGCAATGGGAAATGTCTGCTTTACGCTGTGATGTCCCATTCCTGGAGACCGTTGCACTTCATGTCTTCCAAAACAGAAAATGTTTTTTTGAAACCTTTAAAATCATGTCTTCTTATGGAGAGAACTAGCTATCAGGGTTCCTGACAGGGGAATATAGACTGGAGAGCTTTCTGCAGAGTTGTACTGGTTTGTACCTTGCTGAGTGCTGGACCAGGGAGAGTAAGAATTTCTTATGAATACCTTGCACAGGAGATAAATAACTATTCTCTTCTGACAACCCAAACACAGTCTTGAACCAGCTAAACTTTATGTACTGCCTTTCAGTTATTATAAGCAAGGGCACTCATCTCAGCACACTTGTACCTCCTGAAGTTTTTCTGAGACTGTTCACCCTCTGCCTTTCCTAGCCTGTGGCAGTGACATCAAGTTAGCTGCAGAACGTGGTAATTAGCAGAATGTTGGTCCATCAGTACTTCTCTGCCTTGGCTGGTGTCTGCCAAGCATGTAGGACATGGTTTTAAGCCAGGTTTTGGATTCTCAGAAAAAAAATATCCTTCCTGAATGTTGTCTTTGCATTGTCCCTATCTTGGTGGGTGAGAAGTGGAAAGCCTGGTTTGATTGTCTCACATATTATTGTAAGACAGTTTACAACCAGTGGTGTCAGAGTTCAACAAGAGTGTATTTTCTTCATCTTCTGGTTTCTTATTACATCGGTTATAGCCCGGCCCTCTCAGATGCTAGGAGTACAAGCATGAACTGGAAAAGAATGAGATTATCTGTGATAAAGTGTTCTGAATAAAGACCTCCATTCAAATCTTTACCTTTTATCCCAAGTTTCCAATGCCAAGACTTAATGCTATTTAAAAATACACAATGAATGTACCCTACTGTGGGCATCCAAGATAATCCTAATTGCATTAACTGTTAGTGAGAAGGGTAGATGTTTGAGAAGGAGAAAGGGGCTTTACTGTGAAATAGTATAGGTGTGTTAAGAGGCACAGATGGGACATATTTTCTATTCCAGATTCTTTGCCTTGTTTCTAGTTTTGTGTCAGCAGATCTGTGTGTTGCTTGTGAAACTTCTTGTCAGCAGGGAAATATCCATTAACATATCTTTCTAGAAGAGGACTGGCTGCCCTTGTATTAATAACATGAAAAGGAGCACCACGTCTGGTTTTTTTGTGCAGTGGTCTACATTATGGTCATCACAGAACAGACCAGAACATACTGATCAAACCAAAAATTTCAAAGACAGGTCAGCTGGTGTTTGTAATATATGCAGTTCAGTTTTAAGGCAGATCAATAGCTGAGTTTAAATTAGCCCCTGGTTATGATTTGGTATCAGCCTTCCTGTTACACTAATGTCTTCCTCTCTGCTGTGTGTAATAACATTGCTTCTGAGAAGCTTGCTAAGAAGCTATATTGTGTCAAGCAGAAACCCCTGGCTTCAGGTGGGCTTCCAGAATTTGTCCACATGGGAGCTGGTACCTGGTCCAGGGCTGTGATGAGGCCTGAGGGATGGGAAGATAATTATAATCAATGCAGAGTATTTTTAGCACATTTATGCACTTGCAGATCTTGGCAGGAATTCTCCATCAGCAGGAATTATTTAATCTGAGCAAGAGATGTGAAGAAGGAGACAGCAATGTGGGGTTTTCTAGGTTAGTTTGCACAGAGTAGAAGCAAAAGAACTAAAAGATCTTGGGGATTCACTGAGTGTGACCATCCTTCAGAAACATGAGTTACTGCATCTTTAGAAAATTTGAATCTTTCAAGTTCAGAGGAAATCTTGAAAACATAGATGATGAAAATTTGTCTCTTAATTTCCTCAAATCTTGGCAGCTTCTGTGTGGCTTTGTACAGGAACCATTGAGCCACAGGCTCATGACTGCTGATGCCTTAGATCTGCATAGGCAGAACACCGGAGTATGAGACTGATTGCATGGCTGGTTTGTGAAGAACTGCCAGCCTGCTACTGGCACTGTTTTTTCCACTCTAGTATTGGTCAATAGTCCTCCATCTTTTCAAACAGTGCTTTCACATAGGAACTAATCACGTGGGAGATTTAGTGGAATTATTTTTTCTTTTTGATTTTTTGTTCATTAACTCCGTGCTTATAGGAGTTGAACATTTGGCAACCTAGAGTTAAACACTCCAAGGCTGAGAGGCAGCTGAATCAAAGTTGCTTAGGAGAACTTAGCTTGGACTTTTTGCATGTGTTTACATTGAGATTTCATCTTTCACATCTTATCAAAATACACATCAAGGTCAGAACACACCCTGGCACTCTTGTTGGCACCATAGTGCTTTCTCGACAATGGGAAAATCATGGGTTTCTCTCCTTTTTTTTTTTTTTTTTTTTTTTTTTTTTTTTTTTTTTTTTTTGTCAGCAGCTACTTTTTTTTTCCAGTGCTCTGTGGGTTTTTTGCCTTATTCTTTGTAAGGTGGTTGCTGTTTGTGCTATGATACCTGTAGCTCAGTAGACTGTTTGCTGACAGTGGGTGACAGAATTAGCCCCCTCATCTGAGCAGTGGAGTGGCAGGGTACCATTAACTTGGGTAGAAACCGGGCAGTGTTTTAAAACTGAAAAGCCCATGGTATTTCTAGGCCACTAAACCAAGCTTCTTCCAGAGCATTGCTGGTCACCCCACTGCATCCAGTGGCAGCACCGAGAAGATGAGTTGGTGCCAGTCCTTCAGATGGTACCTGGGGAGAGTGACACCACCATGGTCTCTAATTGCACCCTTTGTGCAGGTAGCATGGCTTGCTTCTTGGTTTGACTGCCACAAGTTTCCCAGGCATGTTAGTTTTTCAAGATACTTCATACAGAATCTGTGGAGCCTGGAGTGGAAGTCACTGCTTGCTTGAACAGCATCCACTTCCAGGTGGTATTTGCAAAGGGAAGATGCTTTGGCTATAGAGAAGGTACCTGAAAAGCTGTTCCTGTCCACCCTCACAGCAGAGACCCAGGCATGCTTCAGTGATGCTCCAGTGCCCTCGAGCTGCCAGCAAAGGTCTGGTTCCACTCCACTTCATCCCTGCATGTGTGGGTGTGCTGGGGAGGAGTGCACAGGCCTTGACAGCATGTGGGACTGGCATACTGAGTCCTACTTCCCTTTTCCCTGAAAAAGAAGGTGAAAGAGTTTTTAAAAATTGATTGTACCCCTGTCACAGTCCGATATTAGCCACTGTGCATGCACACACTACAGACTGCAAAGTAACCACGTTTATGGTTTGAACGAATTACTATGGTTTATTTCAGGGAAAAAATGACACCGCTTTTGAAAGGAGTCTTAGGAAGGAGTTCATAGTGGGAGGGAAACAGGGAAAACAGGTTTTTTAAAGCAATTAATCACCCCGGAGAAAGGGCTATTAAGAAAGAAAGAGAACGATTAAAGGTCTTATTCACCCTCCCAAGAAAGTCTCCATCGGCCACCGGTGGGGGTGCTGCTGTCCGCGCTGCTCTCTGCTGCTTCTCCTCTTCCTCTCTCCTCGTTTCTTCTCTCCTCTCCTTGCTTCTTCTCTCATTTTCCCCCTCTGTCTTCTGACTTTTTACATAGTAAAATACACATAGTAAAAAGTTTCTTCTTGCCAGAGGTTGCAAGCTGGTAAAAGCGGGTCTTTCCTTTGTATTCAGATTTCCTGGAATTCTTGTATTTCCTACCAATTTGCATTGCTAATAAGTCTGGCAGCTTATAAGCATTTTGTCTTTATAATCCTGACAAAGGAGGTGGGGATCTGTCGATGAGTTTTCGATGGTGGAAATGAGTTTGATACATTTTAAACAGTGTAAGCAGAACCGGGGAACCAGGCTTTTGTGGGTTCAAGTCTGATACATTTTAACGGAGTAAAGTAAGATCCGGGACCAGGGGATTGCTGAATCAAGAGGCAATTTTTCCTATTTTCAATGTATCCACATTACAACCTCTCATTTTTAAATCCTTAAAGACTGCTCCTTACTGATAGTTTAATAGTTTTTTAAATGTAAAGTCAGAAAAATATTTAGTTCTCAAGCATGAATATCCTTCTGCTTTCGTACATCACTGAAAGTGTATTATTCTTTTCAGTCCATTGAATTCCAGGGATCACTCATGTTAAAAGTCAATGCTATTTCCAGTGCCAGAAGATGTAAGGTTTTGTGTTTATGGTTGGAATACTTCCTCGCTTCTATTCCTGTGTGATATTAGCCAAAAACTTTTCAGATCCATATTGTTTACAAGTATTTAGGTGCTTCCCAAGGGTGAAATATAATTAGATAAAGGAATAGTCTTTAAAAACTGTCACAGTCCCTATTCTGGTACTGTTATTTACACAGATAAGGGCTGTGTAACTACAGTGGGAGGATCAGCTGCAAGACTCAAACAAATGAAACTCATAGACATAAAGTAAAAAGAACATGATTTTTGTTTCTTTGAACTTGGAATTTCTACATTTTATTGCTGTCTGATTAAAACACTGGAACGGAATTGCTCTTTTCCTTTTTTGCTGCCTTTTTACAGCAGCATGTCCTAATCCAAGTATATTGGCTCTTATTACTGCCCTTGCACCTTCCCCCTGTGCCTTGCTTGAAGTCGAAGTCTGTCTGAGTGAGCAGTGCAGACTTGTATACAAGAGTAGCATGCTGATCTGATAGAGATAATATCTTGGTAGTGCTTCGTGTGGCTCTTGTTACATACCTCTATGCACATTCAGAGACCAGCATGTACAGCCCAAATTGTCTTACTGTCAAAACTTTGATCAGTTTGGAAGTCAGTGGAAAAGCAGCCCATGTTAGTTAGGTTAGATCAGTGCTTCAGACCCTAAGGTGATCTGTGAGATCAAGCAGTTGGTGACTGGAACTGTTTCTTATGTGATGACACTTTCTATTTGAAGTTTGATTGGGATGTTTGATGGTTTGTGAGAAATGTTGGAAGTTTGGTGGAGCTCTATTGATCCAGAAGGCTTAGGAGAAACTGCTTGAGGTGCTAAGAAACACTTAAGGGTTTCTATATACTAAACAAGCTGTCCTCTGTGTCATTACCCAGGGTTTGTACTAAATTAATGTAGAATTGCTGAAAAAAGTAGATCCTAAAAACAAAGTGGCAGATTTGTTGTCATGGGGCTTTAACAGCCATGCTGTAGCTTTTTGGGTGGGTTTTCTGCTGGATTCTTTCAATTTAGGAAAAACCTTTCTGTGAGTTTGTCATAGAGATTTAAGGATCTTGGTATTTAAAAATGGGCCTTTCCACCACTCCAGGCACATGCACACAAAAAATATAAGCAAATCCTTTGAAATACATAGGCTTATTTCCCATTTGGCTACTCAGGAGCAAACAAAAAAATTATTCCACTTCAACTGCAGTTGCTTCCTTCACATGCCTGTCCTGGACCCTGGAAACACAGACATGCTCAGCACGTCCTGAATCTTAAAACATTGGGTTTTGCTAAATCAGAACAGAGTAGGTTTCAGAGTTAAGAGAGCTCAGCCCTTGAACAAGCCAGCCTTGTTGAAGCCACACTGCTATTTGTTTACTATGTAATGCAAAGTAACCTCATGGAAAAAGAGATTATTCCTAATGCTGGATGTGACCAGATCCAACCAAAGCTTGTGTTGTTGGCAGGCAAAAGGTAAGGTGCTGAGTGGCCATCGAGGAGCTAGCTAGGCTCCAGCACACTACAGAAGAGGTGCTGACTGCTGGGTTTTCTGTAGGTGATTTCCCCTTTGACATTGGGGTGTGGACCTGCAGGGTATCTCTATTTGTCTTTTTTTAGTAGTCAAAACACAGACCAGTCCAGTAAGTTACTCTGCTGGAATAATGAATGTTGTGTGCTTCAGATCATGGAAGTGTGGTGCAGAGTGACTGTGTTTGCTTTAGAATCATAGAATGGTTTGAATTGGAAGGGAACTCTGAAGGTCATTTAGTCCTCTGGCCTTGTGATGTGATCCCATTTTACAGGTTCTGTTCCCTTCCAAGAGGAACAGAAATATTCACGGAATCACAGAATTATTCTGGTCAGAAAAGATCTTTAAGGTCATCAGCCTAACTACTGTTAACCTAACTCTACCAAGTTAGGCTAAACCATATTCCTAAGCACCTCATCTACTCATGTTTTAAACACCTACAGGATGGTGATTCAACCAGGTTGGTTCCTCATCCTCTGCTCATTTCCCGGGGATCCACGTTTGCATCTGGTTAGTCCTAGGAGCTCCTAGGCAGTGGTAAGATTTAAATCACAGACTTAGCAGAGGAAATGAAATGGAAAGGCAAGTTATATCCTCATCTGGACTTCTCCTTGGACTCTACCATTAATCCCACTTACACACTGAAAAGAGGAGGTAGGAAACACAGCATCAGGAATCACTGTGTTCTCATGGCAGAAGAGGCTGGCTTTTGCAGCTTGCAGGAAGTGTTTCTGATTTGTAGCACTTCTGGGTTTCAGGATTGGTGAGCTGGAAGAACTAAAGCTCTACAGAGTTGTTTACCAGCTGCACGTTACCCAATTGCTGTTCTAGACTACTCCAGGTGAAAGTCAGTGCCCTCCTCCAGCAATCCAGTGTTTATTCAGGCATGGAGATGTTGGAGACTTGTTTTGGCTGTTTTGTTTGCTGATGACATAGAAGAGGAATATGTAGTGCTCCAGACCCAGATTCCTCTTTCTGCGTCATTAAACAGTCATTTGCAGTATGTATAAAAACTTTGGAAATTGTGGTTACTACTTAGTCACCCCCTCTTATTGAACACCTACAATGTTTTTTGCTAGAAGAAAATCTATTGTGAGGTTAACATCCGATTCATCAGGTTAAAAAAACTACACATTTCTTTCAAATCTGAAAGACGATAGTAGTGTTTGCTTTTGCAGGGTGATGTTAGAACATTACTTGTTGCTTGCATGCATTAGAGACTTGCATGAAATCAAGGAGCAAGATTCTGCAATGTCAAAAATGGGCAAAACTTGCTGAAAGTAGTGGAAATTGCTGTAATTTAGTCACAGGAAAAGCAGGTGAAAATTATGCATGAGAAATCAACTCCGTAATATCTTTCCCATTCCTTGGTAACGAGTGTTGTATTTAAAATAAGGACAAATCAGGAATCTGAACTGCAAATGGCAATCACTGCAGAAACATGTTACTACCTAAATGGGATGTAGGTGTTTTTTCAAGACAGTGTTTCTCATTTTCTCAGTGATGGGGTAAACCCAGGTGGCTGCTGCTTACACTCCTTGAATCCCCCTGGATTTGCCTGGCCATTGAAGTCTGGCCTGACCTTTTTCATTGAACTTCAGACGTGCTAGAACTCCCTGGAGTCTCCAGGCATCTTAAGCTCGAGCATGGAGGAGCTGCTCGCTTCGGCACAGTGATGCTGGCTGGGGGACAGATTAAGCCTCAACTCCTGTGTTCCTTGTTCTTGCACAGTTGTACTAGATTCATCATGGCTTCTGAAAAACAAGCTCAGGTTGTAAACAATATTCTTTTTTAAAAGATCACAGCC